>NC_064809.1:56445472-56757088 GCF_023721935.1 Panthera uncia | reverse complement strand
CACACACACACACACACACACACACACACAGAATATTACTCAGCCATAAAACAAGAATAAAATCTTGCCATTTGTAATAGCATGGATGGACCTAGATCTGTCAGAGAAAGAAAAATACCATGATTTCATTCATGGAATTTATGAAACAAAATAAATGAATAAAGGGGGAAAAAAAAGACAAACACACACACAAAAAACAAGTCTTTTAAATATAGAGAACTGATGGTTACTAGAGGTGGGTGGGGGATGGGTGAAATAGGTGAAGGGCATAAGAATACATGTATCATGGTGAGCACTGAGTAATGCATAGAATTGTTGAACCACCATATTGTACACTTGAAACTAATAACTATATTCTGCTAGAGTTGAAATTATAAATTGGAGATATTTTAAAAATTAAAATTTTTAAAAGCCAACTCAGTTTTATTGATTTTTATTTAAAGAGTTTTTCTATTCTCTGTTTCATTTATTTATGCTCTGATCTTTATTATTTCCTTCCTTGTTCTAATTTTGATCTTAGTTCTTCTTCTTCTGGTTTCTTGAGCTACAAAGTTAGGCTGTTAACTTGAGATCTTCCTTCTTTTTAATGTAGGCACATTTGTCACCATTCACTTCTCTTTTAGTACTGCTTTTTCTGCATACTATATATTTTGATATGTTGTGCTCAATTTTGTCTCAAGATATTTTCTAATTTCCCTTGTAATTTCTTCTTTGTGGTTTTTCAGCAGTGTGCTAATTTCTAAATATTTGTGAATTTGCCAGTTTTCCTCTGCTATGATTTCCGGTTCTATTCCACTGTGGTTGTAAAAGATAGTATAATTTCCATCTTCTTAAATTTGATAAAACTTGTTTTGTGACTTAACATGTGATCCTGCAGAAAGTTCCATGTGCCTTTGAGAAGCATGTATATTCTGTAGCTATAGGGTAGAATGTTCTGTAAGTGTCTGTTAGGTCCATTTGGTCTATAATATTCAAGTATGTTGTTTCCTTATTGATCTTCTGCCTCGATGTTCTATCCATTATTGAAAGTGGTATATTTAAGTCTCCTATTATATTGCTAGTTATTCCTTCCATTCTGTCAATATATGGTTTATATGTTTACATGCTCTGATACTGAATGCATATGTATTTTTAATTGTAATATCTTCCTAGTGAACTGATCCTTTTTTATCACCGTATACTGCCCTCCCTTTGTCTCTTGTGACAATTTTTGACTTAAAGTCTTTTCTCTGATGTAAGTATAGCCACTCTGACTCTCCTTTGGCCATTATTTGCCTGGATTATCTTTTTTAACCCTTCACTTTCAGCCTATGTGTGTCCTTACATCTGAAGGGAGTCTCGCAGACAGCATATAGTTGGATCTTGTTTTTTAATCTATTCAGCCAGTCTATGTCTTTTGATTGGAAAGTTTATGTACATTTAAAGTAATTGTTGATAAAGAGGGACCTTTATGACCCCTTTTTACTGTGACCATTTTTCATTGTTTTGTGTCTTGCAGTTCTTTTGTTCCTTTTTCCTCCCTTGTCTTCGTGTTTCTTTCTTTCTTTTTTTTTTTTTTTTAATAGTTCTTGACTCCTTTTTCTTTTGTGTATCTTCTACAGATATTTTCTTTGTGGTTACCATGGGGCTTACATAAAACATAACAGTATTTTAAGCTGACAACAACTTAACTTCAATCACATACAAAAACTATACTTTTACATCTCCCCTCCCCCCCTTTGTTACTGACGCAACTTACAAATTTTTATTGTGTACTTTATTTTTATCATTTTATATACTTACAATTTTTAAACTTTTATCTTATAATTAAGTGATTTGCTTATCACTGCTATAATATTACAGTATTCTATATTTCTCTCTATATATATTTACCTTTACCTGATCTCATTGAACATCTTTATGACAGTTATTTTGAATTGTCTTTGAGGTAAATCATTTCTCTGATTCAATTAGTGACAGTTTTTGGAGATTTTGCTTCTTCATTTCTTCTGACTCTGTGTCAGTATCTGCACTTCAGAAAAAACAACCACTTCTCCCAGTCTCCATAGCCTGGACTCATATATACAGGAGAAAACCTTTATCAATCAGTTTGGGCAGAGTTCTGGGGGCTTGCAAATCTTCATGCTAATTCAAATCACCATTATCATCCTAATTGGAGCCTAAGTGTCTAGAGTATGATAGTAACATTGCTCTAAGATGGGTGTGACAGAAGCCAGTCTTTTAGACACCCCTCAGAAAAGTGATCCTATTCTTTTCCTTCCCTAGGGAGAAGCTAAGATCTGGGGTTTTTCATCTGTTTTCTTTGTTCTGAGCTAGGGCACTATGATGAGTACTTGTGTGCTAGTTCCACCTGCCATCACTGTTCTTAGTGTCCCCTAAGTGTCTACAGTATGCCCAGTTCCATCTGCACTTTGAGACAGTTGAGTCAAAAGCCACTATCTTGGCAAGTCCTCAGAAATGTTGGAATGTGGACACACAGTCTGATTCTTTTCTTCCCAGGGAGAAGCCGGATGCTGGGGGATTCCTTCTGATCACATGGTCCTATACCTGGAGCAGGAATGACACTGACAAGGTATCTAGAATTTTTCTACCAGCGTTGATGTGGCTGGTTTCACATCCACCCAGGTGCAGAGCCTCCCAACTAGTTTCTGAATTTCTCAGAAAAGTGAATTTGTTCATGTATCACTGTTGAATCAGTATATCCCATGAGGGAAGGAAGGCCCAGGGCTTCCTATTTGACCTTCTTGCTGACATTACCTCTTCCTCTTCCTCTTCCTCTTCTTCTTCTTAAGACATCAGTTTTACCAACTTTTCTCTTTTGTAATAGTCTAAGCTCTCAAGACTGTCCATTATCTTCCAAGGGAAAGCAAAAGGATTGTAAGGACCAACAGAAATCCATATTTAATTACAACTTTAATCATATATATTACATATATTTGCACCTATAATGCACTTTGTGATTAAGTCTTAAAAATAGCTTTTAAAGAATTAGACAGTACTAGCTACTAAAGATATTCAAGAGATTTTAAATCTTTGAAGATGTTTCTTCCATAGTGACTTGCATTATTGTGTTAAGATATATAGTATCAGCTTTGAGTGTGTTTTTAAATTCAATATCTCCTTGCTAACATGTCCTAATGCTAAATCTTGATTTCTACTCCTGTCATCTGATTCTCCCTGAAACTTCACTATCCAAAGAGAACCCCATTTACCTAGTTTTCAGAAAAAAAAAAACACAAAAAACCAACAACAATGCTGTAAGTCAAGGATGACACTTTTTTGTATTCCCACATCAAATTCACTAGCATGTAAGATCTGACCCATCCTCAAAATAAAGTTTGAATCCAACCATTTCTTATCTCCTTGCTCACCCTGACTCATGTTACACTCCTTCACCTACACTATTGAAATAGTTTCTAACTCAGTGGCTCAAACATGCAAGCTCATTAAAACCTCAGGGCCTTTGCACTAGCTAATTCCTCTGACTAAAACCCTTCCCAGATCATCTCTTAGCTCATACTCTCACTTTGTTCAGCTATCTACTAAATTTACCAATCACAGACAAGGCTTTACTGGCCCTTCCTTCTAAAATTTGGTCCTCCTGCCCCATCATTCCTGGTCTTCTTATTCTCTTAATTTTCTTTATATCACTTACCACCATTGCCTGGTATTATAGTATATAGTTACATGTTTATTTGTTCACTCTTTGAATACCTTAAAAATACTAGTTTCATGGATGCAGAGGTTTCTGTCTTAGTTAATTTTCTAGCATTTAGAAAAATAACTGACAAGGAGTTGGCAATTGGGTGTTGCACAAATGACATACTTTACACTCCCTGAGACTTTCAAGAGCAGTTTTTCCTTTCATTGCCTCTCCTTGACTCATTCAATTCTTTCCATTCCTCAGTACTTAAGCCTATTTATTTTACAACAGAATGAAGCCTTCTCCTTCCCAGAAAACGGCCCCTGAGAGTTTACCTTTAATAAATATTTCTAAACATAGAATTCTTACTTTAATCCCCACAAAATACTCCCTACTCATAGATAAAGCTTACTCGTTTAAAACTTATAGCCAAATCATTTTTTGTGTAGCCACTAAATGGTTTTGTCTATTTAAAATTATATCTGGAAGGCAGGGGTTTAACCAGTTGGGCTTAACCTGCTCAATACCAGGTTCCCAGAATATTTTTAATGAATATTTCATCCAATTTTAACAAGAGGATGGTAGGGGATTAATAGTTGAAAGAACACGGGTTTTGAAGTTACACACATTTAGGTCTGATCCCAGCTGCTGCTTAATAATCCCTCTTGGGCAACCTTGAATGAATCTCTGAAACTCTCAAGATAAATGAATGTCAAATTCTTAACACTACATCTAACACAGTAAGCTCTCAACAAAGTTCACCTATTGTTACTTAGTTGGGCTGCTTGTGAGTCTTATAGAATATAGAAGATTCACTTATTCAGAAATGACTCTCTCCAAATAGGTCTTTGTTGCTAAAAAGAAGAATTTTAACGCTCCCTTTTGTGGAGATGTTATCTGTGTAAGGAAGCTGCATATCCACTTAACCCACACACCACTATGGGGAAGTCTGGGCTCCCTGCTTCTTAGGGAGAGTAGATGATCATTTTCTTGAGAGAGCTCCTTCTGGTATTAACCTCTTTCTGGTATCTAATTTTCTTATTGGGGTGGGGTGGGGTGGGAATAAAACAGTTTCTTCGGGCTACTTTCTTTAAGCAACTTCAGTCTCTAACTACATTTTTTTTAATCTTATTCAAATACACTATACACCCATGCTCATTCACTCACCAAAAAAGCATTTCTTAAGGGCATTCTTAGTGTGGTACTAGCAGATACATAAATAGTGGTCAACAAAAGATGTTACTGGCTGTCCTTGTTTAGTATGTGGCTTACAGAGGGCACAAATTTCAAGAATTTGGTGAATTAAGAATGAAGGTGAGAGTAAGATAGTAAATTATTTTACATTTAGAGTCCTCTATTCCCTGACTTCTCTTACTTGAAATATAATTGACTAGTGCCCAGTGCAATAAATACATTGTATACTGAGGCAGAAAATGAAGCCAGATGGGACAGGAGTCAACAGACTCAAATTCTTCCATTAATAATAGATTTCTTTGTAGATTTCCCATTAATAACCCTAAGGTCTTGACCAATTCACTTTAAATCCTTATGCTTCAGTCCTGTGTAAAATTATAAGGTTTTACTAAATGATCTCTGAAGTCCTTTCTGATTAAGAGAGTTCTATATTCTATAATTCCAATTTTCTTCTTTAGGGAAAATAACTCCTTATACAATAGGTTTCCACAAATTTTAAAGTTCACTATTTGCAACTTATTGCAATATATAAGTTGAATATATTTATGTCAATTTCATGCTACTTCATAATTCAAAATTATCAGACAAAATGCCTTCCTTGAAAGAGTGAAATCATCATCTGAAATCTATGCATACAACTTGAAAAAAGTAAACTGAATGCCGTGGTACAATCCCAAACGTGTCATTATACAAAGCATGGGTTTCTTGCAGATAAATGACCATCACCTGGAAAGAAATTCTTTTCTGAAATAAAAATATTCCAGCCTGAATCTCTTCAAAATCTCTATTAATTTGACAGATTCTTTATCAAGAGATTTTTTCTGGCTTTCCAAGGTGTTCAGCGTTAATATGCAAAGATTTAGTTTCTCTTCCATTTTATATTTGACTTCCTACAAGAAAAGTCACAAAACAAACTCCACTATTCCAGTGTTAAATATAAACAAATGACAGGCCATTCCCATCTCAATCGTATTCATGGTTATTAGACACTAAACTTCTAACTGAACAGATACCAAGTCTCAACTGTCCAAAGATTATTTTTTGGACCCATTATCTCAATTTAACAAGTACATATTGCGTGCCTATTATGTGACTAAAATTGAGCTTTTTTAATATAAGCAGTCCCTAACCATTTCATCAATCATCACAACTGCTTTAGAATAGAATGGGGCAAGGAAATGCAATGAAATCAGTATTTGTTCATTAGCATACTCAAAAGCAATTAAAACAAAAAAGGGTTTGTCAAGGAGGTTGAAATTAGTATTTCAGAGTTCACTTCTTGCTTGAGCTTAACTTAGGAAACTTATGGATGTTAGAAAGTTGTCTGGCAGCCAAGAAGTAGAGATAATAAGATAAAAGATAAGGAGATTTCTTCTTTTATGCTTCCTTTATAACCAAACAGGAAATAGTTACCTAAGTTCTCATTTTTCCAATGTTCTGCTAATTTCTGGTATAATGAAACTATCAGAATCTCAGGAATAACATTCCTTTGCACAATAATTATTCCATCAAATTTAAGCAATTTTTTTTTTCAAATTTAAGCAATTTTAATAAGTCAAAGAAAAATTCAAGCTTAGACTAGCAGTTCTCACAAGATTCAAATAAAATATGTTTTCCATTCAATTATTTTATCCTGTCTCTTTAGTACATATCACACGTCCTCACTCTCATTTTTCCCCTCATGTTCATGCACACTTATCCTCACACACACATCTTCATGCTCTCCCATACTTTTCCCTACTCTCATACATACTTATTTTCACACTTACCTTCACGCACCTACCTCATGCTCTCACACACTTATGCTACCCTCATGTTCACACACACTTATTGTCACTCTTAGACACACTTACCTTCACCCTTACACACACTTATCCTCACCCTCATACTCTTACTTTCACCCACATGTACATACTCACACACATCCCCAGACATACACTCCATACACATCAACAGCCCGAGATAGCAGAAAACTACATAAAGTCTTAGAAATGATACTGCATATAATATTACCTGGTTTAATAAAGCAGAAGAAAAAATAGGAAAATCACAAACACATAAAACACTTACAGTAAGTTTGTTCTCCCACTTTTTTTTCACAGTAAATTCTGGACCAGTTACCCACTGTAGAGAGCTATCCATGAGGGTTTCAACTTCAGAAACTTCTTTGTGCTGAAAGAATTCCACATGTTCAACTGGGAATTCAGGTGAAAGGCATATGCTATTATATAAGAAGTAATTTAGACCAAAGGTTCTCTATAGAGAATTAAGACACCATACACAGTTCTTTCTCATTTAATGCCACCCATGACTTTCCTTTATCCCGGGATATTGCCATGTGTAAATGCTAACTCTTGTCAGGTGCTGCATATATGCTGAATATATACAGATAGAATCATTTTTTAAGACAAAACATGCACATTTTTATTCCTGTCTCAAATAGTAGGAAACAAGCATTTTCATGGATTTCTTTTTCCACTCTTTAAATACTACCTACCATACGCTAGGTACTATGAAAGTGTCTAGAAATACCAACGTGAAGGTAAGATGTTTTCTTCCTCTAACCATCTCATTTCTAGCCAAAAATCAAAATGGAATAAGAGGTACTACTATTAGCCAGAAAGAAACTGTTCACTAGATACTATGTCTTCAGTCCTCTGATACTAATGATTAGCCTGTAGGAAAAATAAGTTCGAACAATTTATAACGAATGATCAACCTATTTGTCCTGATTGAGCCAGAACTGGAAGATCATCTTCAGGAAGGTTTAAGAAAAATCTCTTTTCATAGTAGGATTAATTTGAATCTCAACAAAACACAGATATGCCTGTACTCCACAAACATACTGTAGATCAGCTATCTGCAAATGTTCGTAGCCAGTGAATCACCACAGTACATGTTACACAATACCAGCTTTTGAAGGACAGCTATGAATTCCACTCCCTTTTGTCCAAATTTTCTCAGTAATAGTATTTCTTGGTCCATCAACATATCCAGAGATGACAAACTGGTGAAACTGCACTGCCACTCAACTTCATTGTCCTGAAACAATTATTAAAGTGTCCACAACTCTGTCATTCTAATAAAGAACATTATTTTTTTATACAAATGATATTCATGGGTCAATATAACTGTCCCCACCAGAGAGTGCTAGTTGTTTTATGAAATCCTCCTACGTTACCGAACAACAGCTTACATTTTCTTTCTAGGATGGCGTCAACTTAACATTTATTCATTCTTAAGGAAAAACATTTATTCAATAGATAACATTTACATGTGAATAATATAAACCACTATGGTTCTAATTTAAGAAAATAGGGGAAGGTAAAGAAATACACAAGAAAAAAAAAAAAACTATGGGGAGGGTGTTCAATAACCGCCACCGCAAAAAACTAGTTTCTTTTGTCTCCTCCTTTCATAAAAGTCACTCTCAGATGATGTTTTCCAAAGGATAAATTCTTATGGTTCTCCCAAAGCATCCGTCTCCTATCGTATTTTTGATACACGACCACACCACATTTAACTTCCTTCTTGTTGCCTGTTGGAAAACATTTCAAGAGCTCTTATTTCTACACTTCCTAAGCCATTAGAATGATAAACCTCAGAGCCAGAACTTTGCCAGCTGCTTAACCCCTGTTTAGAAGTATAGAACTTTACAGGCTGGCATCTTGACATCATTATCATCTCAGAGGACTGCTGTGGCAGATTTGCCACCATTTCATTCAGTCTGGCAGTCTGGCCTGGTTTCAAAAACACAGTAAGATGATGAGTATTTGAAACAGAATGTCAGGAAAGCACAGCCCTCAGAAGAATGTCCAAGGCTGCCGGAGACAGCTTTAGATGAAGGCAGCATATGTTGCCCCCGGATCCTTGGCAGGAGAAATTCAAACAGCATTTGCCCTGAAGACATTTTTCCTCTTCTTTCAAGGTCATGTCACAGCTGTCAGGAGGAGGACATTCTGACATATCCATCGTCCACAGACATGGAAAGCCCATCAAAGTGGTGAAAAGAAAGCAATTTGCTAACAAAGCATTTCCTAACACAACAAGCACAGACTGGAAAGTACAAAGGAGTAAAAATATAGTCTTTGGGGGGTGGATCTCCAACATTTCATCCCCAAGAAGGCTTTTGATAATTTCCTCCCATGCTGAAAAAACTGGGTCTTCCTAACAGAAATGTTTTAAAGTAATAATTCATTTGCATTTTTAAATTAACCAAAAACATAAAAATGCTAATTTCTGTTCAGAATGTAATAATCAGTGCCATTACATTGGGATACTACAATTTCATTTTAGAGCAAAGAAATTTCATGACTTTTCTAAGCATCTTTATTTTTGTCAGATACATTTATTTTGGGGGGTTAGGGAAATACCTAAAGATAGTTCAGGGATCTCTATCGTTATCTTCAGGACCCCAGGCCCGGGGATCGGCACAGGTACTTTCTCCTAAAAAAAAATATTAAGACTATACAGATTTCTAAAGTCTGGATACACTGAACACATGCTTCTTCAATCTTAGCCTTAACCTCACTATGATTTTCAGTCATAACGTGAAAAAGGTCCATTTTTTTTTCAGGCTAAGAGACTTTAGGTTTGGATTCTAAAAACATTCAACAGATTTCCTCAAAATATCACAGGTGCTCTTCAGCAAGCTTGGACCTTCACCTGAAGTAAGCTATTGCATATGGTCTTATCTTATGAAGTTTTGCATTTGATGATAATTACCTACCTCTGCAGATTGAGCAAGAGTGAGTTCACAATGTAAAGATTTTTCTTCTTCAGAGATGATACTATTACACTCTTCGCTAACATTCAGCTGGATCCCATTTCTTGAAAAATGAAAATAATAATCCAGTCCAGTTAGATGTGACTATGTTATAAGTCACCAAAATGGGGTTTATCACTCCAGTAAGCCCTCATGTGTGCCAAGGATTGTATAAGGTACTTAGTAATAGAGAGAAATAATATTCTCTGTCCTCCAGGACCAGCACAGACTAATGACTCTAGGCGGTTGTAAACAAGTAGGCCATGTTTTTTTTTTTTCCTCTCTTTTTTTAAGAACTAGAGCCAATAGTTAAAAATGAGAAAATCTAGATTTCTGGCTTTTCTTTTAAAAATCAAAAGATGCAGCTACACTGGGCCCATATATTCTTGATTCACTGGCCTTCATCTGGGTAATACACTTTTCTCAGTTGTCACTCTTCTAAATGTGTGCACTTATCCCAAATATTTTGCTCACTTTTGATATCTGTGTGGCTCCTGTAGACTCCTGGATAGCATAGTGTGCATACTTAAAAACAATTATAAGATGATGTATGTTAATAAAGAGGTAAGAACAGCATGCCATGCGTGCATTCAAAAGGATTGCTTAATCTCAAAGTAAGAAAAAAGCATGGGTCATGGAAAACTGAGAAGGAGATCTATTGCAGAAAAGGAGAGAAAAATATCATGAATGTGGCACAAAGAATTGTACATAGCTCAGCAGACCAATAATGCAGGGTGGAGGCACATGAGAGAGAGAAGGCTGGTGAGAAGTTGCTCTACTTACAAGATAAGTTCCTGTTGCAAGTGCTGTAATTCATGAACCAGTTTGTTTTTATCGCCTCGTAAATTCTGGAATCACATACAACATTAGGCTATACGTGTTACTCTAATGGGAGATTTACATTTAAACAACCCCACCTTGCAAACTGTGAGATTATTATGGTATACCTCTATAATGTTTCCATATTCTATGATGGTTGACTTAAGTTCTTCTATACTTAAATCCTTCTGAAAAGCAGAAGAGAGAATACCAAATACATGTATGAGTCTACCAAATCATATTTAGATTCTCAATCTGAGCCACAGAAAAATTGTAAATGCCCAATGATGATGAGACCTTCTACCAATCTTATTTGAAAGCTGAACCAGTCTATGTTTATGATTAAAACCACATAAAAAAAAGTATGGGACAGCAAGGCAGCTATACCTAACTGGTGCCATGATGTTCTATATTTGCCTGGTTCTGTGGAATCAAACTCTAAAAGGTAATTCTTAAGTTCAAGTCAAAATTATATTTACTATCATAACAGGAAAAAAAACAGTTTATTAAGGCATCCAATTTTATCCAGTTCAAATGATATCTGTTAATCATCATTTTGTACTCTAACACCAGAAGGTACAGTCACCGTCTGACCTATAATTTTACCTCATGATTAACATAGTGCCGGGCAAATGGGAAGTGCTCAATCAACACCTTATGAATGTTGGGCAGAAATGCAAAGTGGTGGAAAGACCAGAGTTACAGAGGAAATGAGAAGCCACTACAACAATGCACTCTATGGAGACAAAGAACACTCACAATGAAGAGAGAATTTGGTACAATATTCAATATCTTCATCAATGTCCACAATTCATAAAGGATTCCTTTGAAACTTTGTAACAGAGAAACGAAAAGGAAATACTGCTCTTTATTCACTTCCTCCATCTTGGAAGTTTATTACTTAGATTGTGTCCTTCCTAAGTCTCTTAAAGCTACCATAACCAGCATCTCTGTAGCCAGCATCTTTTGTTAATACATAGGTCATGATTAAGGATACAATGATAAAGAAAATCGTGTCTATCTACCTATCTATCAATCAAATCAATCTAACTAGGCAGAAATAACTGGGGAATATATTCTTCTTGTTCCCTAAATGACTGCACACTCATTTACGTTATTATGAATTAAAACTACATCACTGGGGCACGAGGGTGGCTCAGTCGGTTAAGCTTCCAACTTTAGCTCAGGTCATGATCTCATGGTTCATGATTTTGAGCCCCACATTGGACTCTCTGCTGACAGCACAGAGCCTGCTTGGTTTTTTTCTCTCCCTCCCTCTCTCTGCCCCTCCTGCACATGCACACACACTCTCTCTCTAAATAAATAAATAAACTTAAAAAAAGACTACATCACCATGTCTAGCCAGTAACTGGTAATTGGTACACGAATATTACATAAATGGATGAATACCACCCAAACTTAGGATATGTTAAAACTTATCCCAGATGACAAAGTCTGTATTCTTTGTTCAGAAGAACATTTTTGTGAAGTATTATAGAGGAAAGTCCTGTGATAGAATATTAGAATCAGGTACTCTAATAGGGGTGAAGTTACACAAATGACCATCTCCTTTATGATTTGGGGAGAGCTAGCAAACCCCCATGGGACTTCATGGGCAGGGACCATACCAACCTTTTGCAAACTTGCATCTTTATTAAGCAAAGTGTTCTCATATGTGTGTAACTGCATCTGAAAAGAGACAAGTTTCGGGAAGGCCACTGGGACATTGCTTTGGTAAAAGATAATGCCATAAAATCATTCCAAAAGGGAGACATGTTTCTCAAGCACCTTTAACGGGCATGTGTTTCTTTATAAACAACTTTCACATCAGCCTCATGACAACTCGAGAGACTAGGGCTGTTGCCCTCACTTTACCAGTGAGGAAGTTGAAGCTCAGCACTATTAGAAGACTTGCTCAATGTCACACATGGTAAGGGACAGAACTGAGCCTATAATATGAATCTTCAGCTTTAGTCATGTGCCCTTTCCACTATTTTACACTTTATATAATAAGACCAATAGAGTCTTCATTTTCTTGGTGAAAATGGAAGTCTAGATAGAACATGAACACAAATCTATGTCAACATATAAAAGACCCTTCCTCTTGGATAACAAGTATTGTAGAAACCCACAGATGATCTAGCAACATAACCTAAACTTGCCAAAATCTCATTAGTTAGATTGCAAGAAAAAAACTGTCTTTTAAAAACAGTTTAAAAATGTTCAAGATGTCTCTTAGCAGAGTGAATATTAGAATATATTGATTTATTCAAACCAAAGGCAAGCTTGTTGGCAAAGTCTTCTAAATATAATTGACAAGTATGTATACTGATTAAATTGAAAACATAGAAAAATGATCATCATAGTCAGAAGTAGAATCATCCCTTAATCATATATATTTGATATCCTTTTAGGTATTTTCACATAATCTTCTCATTTGAGTTTCCACCAAGCTTGGGGATTAGGTAGAAAATATCACAGCCATTTAGTAGGTGAGAAAAGAAAGACTTAAAAGAGGTTAACTACTTGCTTGAGGTCATAAAGCTTTTAAGTAGAGAAGACAGGATTTGAACCCATGTCTTCTAACTCTTTCTACTAGTTTATGACAGTTGTGTTTTCCAAAAACAGTCATTCCTAGAATAAAATTAATTTGAATGTCTAAACTATGAGATATATATATATATATATGTATACACACATACCTACAAACATGAAATTTAAATATATAATTTCACACATATACTACAGCAAAAAATATTATTCAAATAAACTATTAAGATGACAATAAGTAGATATGAATTCCTAAATTTATCAATATTCTTTAGTTTCCTGATATGTATGGAATACATAACAAAATATACACCAAATATAGACTTTTTAGATGCAGTTTAGATAAAAAATCATTTTTGTAGGTTATTATCCCTTAATTCAATCAAGGATACATTTTCCCAGCACTTGTTTTATGCATTATGAAGGTATAATAGCTGAAATCTTTGATGATTGAGGGATTTACAAAACCAGATACCCCTCAATTAGAAAATACCATTATAATAAAAAATATAAATAGTTACAAGTGTTGGCAAGGATGTGGAGAAATCTGAGCCCTCATGCATAACTGGTGGAAATATAAAATGGTGCCAGAAGAGAGTCTGGCAGTTCCTAAAAAGGTCTAACATAGTTATCCTATGACCCTGTAATTCTACTCCTAAGTGTATACTTAGGAGAAAACACATGGACACAAAAATGCATATACAAATGTTCATAGGAGCACTGTTCATAATAGTCAAAAAGTAGAAACAGCCCAAATGCTCATCACCTGATGAATGGATAAACAATACGTGGTATATCCATAAAATGGAATATTATCCAGTAATAAAATGAAATAAGGTATTGATATATTTTATAACATGAATGCACCTTAAAAACTTAAATGTTTAAAATTGGTGATGTTTGCACAACTCTGTGAATATACTGAAAACCACTGACATATCATTTAAAGTGGGCTAATTTAATGACGTGTGTTATATATCAGTAAAGCCATTACGTAAAAAAAAAAAAAAAAAAATAGAAACTGTGTTTTATATACTCTAATTGAGACATTTTGAGGAACACAAATTTTAGAATTTATAACCAAAGGTTATTCTATCAATGGGTCATATACACCTTGATAAAGTAATATTGGTTTGACAAAAGAAAATATTTTACCAGTATTTGGGAAGTGCTTACTTGGTGCTCAGTCTCAGTTTTAGACAATTCCTCAATCTTCTTTTCCAATTTATAGATATCCATAATGTTCTTAGTATTCTGGGTAAAAGAAGATAATATTCTTAGATTTAGACCAAATAAACAAACAAACAAGCAAACAAACCTCACAAAGTCTTTTTTAGGAAGTGGTATTTTCATCGTTAACATCACAATTCATTTTAAACTAAGGGAAAAAACTTTAGACTTTATCCAAAAATAACATGATCCTTTTAACATGACCATCCAGGGGGCACCGGGATGGCTCAGTTGGTTAAGCATCTGACTCTTGTTTTTGGCCCAAGTCATAATCTCACAGTTCATGGGTTTGAGCCCCACAAAGGGCTCTGTGCTGACAGTGTGGAGCCTGCTTAGGATTCTCTCTCCTTCTCTCTCTCTGCCCATCCCTCACTCATGCACACATGTGCACTCTCTCTCAAAATAAATAAATAGACTTAAAAAAAAATTAACATGACCATCTAGGGATACTCTTGAGAGTCCCTTCTTATCTTACATGCCACCTTGGCTGTGCACTCCCTGGTCACATCTTCATCTTCAAACCGGTCATTCCCAGAAAATTTGACCCCCTTCTCATTTTCATTGTGAGCATCTCACTCTTTAACCACCACTTCTTTCCAGATTACTTCTTTGAGAGCCAACAAACCTTCAGTCCCCACTGGTCTACAGTCCATTGATCCTACCACCTTCTCATTACCCTTCCACTTTCCTGTGAACTCAGTTGCCTTCTCACTCAGCTTTAAATTCTTCCATGGTCCATCATTATAATCCCTCCCTTCCACTTCCCCTCAATTCCTTTGCTTCTCGCCCACTTACTTCTTAGTATTTGCTTAATTTCTGCTTGCTACCCACTCCCTGTCAGCACCTTTTCAGATAAACATTGTTAAAGAAAAATACAAATGAACCAACAGATCACACATTCAATTTATAATTTTTAACTTCAGTGTTTACTGGTGATCAGATCATACAATCCTAGTCCATTCACAGGGCCACTGGCCTAAATCAGGGATCTGCAAACTACACCAACTCTCCCATCCCACCCCTGCAAGTCAACTCCAGCTGACCACCCAGTTTGTAAATAGTTTTACTAGAACGCAGCCATGCCTTTTTTATTTATTTTTTTTTTTGCACGTTGTCTGTGGTTGCTTTCATATGACAATGGCAGAAGTGAGTGGTGGCAACAAAGGCCTTTTAGTCAGGCAAGACTAAAAATATTTACTATGAGATCCTGTACAAAAAGTTTATCAACTCCTGGCCTATTTCATCCTTTCTCTCCTTAAACTCCAATACCTCCTCCAGCTTCCTCACTCTCAGGTGATGTCTTTTCTTTTATCTCAGTGAGACATTGGAAACAATCAGAAGAGAGCTTCCATATCACCAGAACATATGATAAATATCCTTGGATGTTTTATAAAGTATTTGTTGATCTAACACTTCTCTCTACCTCCACTCTAACTGCTTCAGTCTGAGCCTCCATAAACTTATGCCTGCCATGTTACAAGGTCCTCTTAATTGGTCTCCCATTTCTTCCCTTGCCTCACTACAGTTGATTTTAAACCCAGCAGCCAGAGTTATGTTGTTAAAATAGAAATCAGATCACATTACTCATTTGCTCAGAACTGTCCAACGGCTCCCATCTCAATCAGTGGAAACAGCCAGAGTCTGTCAAAGCCTACATGTGCCTCTGTGGGTGGGTCTTGCTCCCCACAGCTCTCTGCTGTACCTATTGCTGCTGTTTCCCTCTGCTCCAGCCAAACTGGCCTTGCTGTCCTTCACAAAGAGCAGGCAGACTAAGCCTAAAGACTTAAAGCTTATGGTTTCCTCTGCCTGGAATGCTCTCTCCTGATAAACCTTGCATTTTTATTAAGTGATTAACTTCATAGGGCTACTTTTTCTAACTACTCTAGTTTAAATTGCACTGTCCCACAATTTTGTTTTCTGCTTTTCTTTCCTCCATGGCACTAATCACCACCTAGCATGCTAGTTCCACATGGACTATTCTGCTTAAGCTTATATCCTCAACACCTAGAATAGTGCCTAGCACATGGAAGTCTCCCAATGAATATGTGTTGGTTGAATGAATGAATGAATGAATGGAGTGAATGGAACTAACTACCAAACTATTTCGCTGTTAGTCTTCACAATGTATCAGATTTTTACCACCTAAGGAATCTAGTAATGAATCTAGTATATGCCTTTTCTAATGCAAATCAGTATTTGCAATGCTGTTTCATGTTGAAGGGTTCCAAAACTTCCTCCTTCTATCTCAGTTCTAAATTCAGTTCTGTACAATTTTTTGATGTTAGTCAAACATCTTAAATACAAGGAGAAAAATGTCTTTCACTGGGAACTTAATTGTAAAGCACAGGCTTCATGAAAACCTGGCCTTGTAGCTAAACCATGCCTAAATCTAATGTAGGGTTTCTTGACATGTAATCTTTCCTTTCCAATCCACTATAAAATTGCTTTAATATCCAGTTGGCCCATATTTGGAATAACTCTCCATCACAGACTGTTCATCACAGCTTAGTAAATATTCCTGATAAACTTATAAAAAGCTCAAATAAAAACTATATATAAATTGACATTCAAGAGGTACTTATAGAGAATTCTCCTCCAAAATAGTAACTTACTAGTAGCTTTGGTACCTGTTGTTTCAGTGCTTTAATTCTGTTGCTTAGAAAACTTATTTCATAGAATTATTTTTTTAGAGATTTTACTAATATTTCCTAACATATATGAAGTACATTATGATTCACCAAATAGCTTCACATACATTATCTCAATCTCCAAAATAACTGTAGGGAATAGGTATTATTAACCCAAAAAAGATAGATGGCTTTTCCAAAGTCAGACTTTCAGACCTAATGACTGAATCTTAGACTCAAGACTTTTGCTACCTAGTTCAGTAGAATAATAATGGGAAATTATTAGATAATGTCTACATTTTCCTTCTTGATTTGTATACTTTTTATATGGGTTAATTTCATTTCATCTTAAATTTGAATTTCTAAAACCCCATTTCTTCCACGGATAATTATAAAGGTAATAATGTACTTCTATTACAGACATGAAAGTCCTATCCATTCTTCCTCACTTGCCATTTGGCAACAACAACAACAACAACAACAACAACAACAACAACAAAAACTGATCTTTGGTTCACAGAATCCTAAATATTCAGATAATTTCTATTTAATCCAGGGTCAGAACTCATGCTTGTATGATTTCCAGATGTTTATCTGTGCCTGTGTTTAACAATTTCAGCATACCTCACCTCTTCTTGGAGAATCCGAATCTTAAGAATCAGAGCCCGGTTTTCTGTCTCCTGATTCATTAAGAGAAAGTAATTAAAAAATATTTAGAAGTTTATGGAAACACCACATACATTTACCTCTAAGGCTACTGACATTCTTTCTCTTTATTAACTTTAAATATGGTAGTGACATATCACAAGCCTAGTCTGAAAATATTTTCAATATGGAGCTAAGCCTTTGGCTTCAAGTTTCTTGGGATTTGTAAGTCACTTTTCTCCTTGACTCAGTCTAACTGACAGGGAAGGAAAGAGGAAAACCAAAAAAGGAATAACATAGCTTCTTTCCCTGCTACTTTCCTCCCATCCACTTATGACAGGTAGTGTGAATTCATCTATTTAAAATGGCACCCTGAAATCACGAAAAGTTCTAGCTTTCTACTTGAAGTTGTTGATATTCTCAGATTCAGTATTACCAGAACATACAAATATCAAAAGCCATTTAATCATTAAGAGCCCCAAATTCAGAACCACAAGAAAAAAAATATTCTAGGACAAGATATATGCCAAAACATTAATAGGAAATCTTGTGGATAAGGTAAGGATTTTTGTGGGGTTTTATTTTTTCTTTGTTAATATGCATTTCCTCATTTTATAGAGTGAACAGTTATTACCTATGTAATATAAAAATAAAAGGAGAAACATCTCAGGTTAAGATGTCATTTGTACAAGAATGAAAGAACACACACACCACATAATTAGAATCTGAAGACCTGAGTTAAGTTGTAGCTCTACACTTATTGACTTTAAATAATCAAAACATCTCTGGACTTTACCTATAACTATTAATTTTTTTAACTGAAGAATAGCACCTTCTGCTTTTACTTCACAGAATTTCTATGGCAACCAACTAAATAAAGTAGTAAAAATTCTTTTGAAATTGTAAAACACTATAAATTGCACAAGGTTAGGATTGTATGTCTAGGGCTCAGCACTTTTAACAGTAGCAGCTAACAATATTGAGTCCTAGGAGGAAAGAGGACATTGATTCTTTTCATGTATTAACTTATTTAGCCCTCCCAGCTAGGGCAGGTAGTACTATTATCTTACTTTTACTTGTGAGGACACTAAAGGTTAAAGAGGTTACATGGTTTGCCTAAAGTTACACAGCTGTCAGAGGCAGGACTTGTATGCCAGCAGTCTGACTCCTGAGTGGCTACTTGACAATTTCTCAACATTTCCTCAACATAGAAGTTCCTGTGTGATCCCAAATTGAGTCTTTCCTGTACTGCATCCACAGAGATGTTCAGAGTCACCTGACAATGAGTCTAGTCCTCACATTTTGCTATTGAGGCAAGAGCTGAGCTAAACTAAGCTGTGTTGGTTGTGGCAGTGACACAGGCCTGGAGTCCAACTGTCCTAATGGCTAATACATCTAAAAATGAATTAGTCTGAATGACTTATAGCTGATCCCACCATCATTAGCAATGGTAGAATACTGCTGGAATATAGAAGAATTTTGAAGATTATTACTAAAGCTCTAAAGATTATTACCAAAATGGTTTAACATTCTCAATAAAAATAACTACTTTTTTTTGGCAGTTGAGGTAAAGCTTTGTCTAAGTAATGTTTTGCTCTAAAAATTATAAGCCTGTGTTTATTTAGTGTAAGGACTGATTTATGGGGCTTCTTAGATTACTAAATTCATAAGTACTTAGTTATCTAAGTAGAAGTAAGTATGGGGATAATGAATTTTTTGAAAACCTTTCTTGAGAAAAAGCTGAAAATTTGATAGAGAATTTTTTTTAAGAAAATTCAAGTGGTTTTTAGCATTAGTTATTTACAAATTCACCTATCAACTTCTGGAGGCATTCCAGAGATGTAGGTCTTCACAAACCATTGTGGATAGGATTGAGTAATTTGTAAAGACTTTTAATTTTGGTTGAAAAGAAAAACAGTCTATCCTATTTGCCTTTACTTTTCTTTTTTTTCTTCCAAATTTTTATTTAAAATGCCTTTACTTTTCTAAGGTATTACCAATTCATTTATCAGCCCACTGACTTCTGAGTTTTGCCTCCAAATAAACCCTCTTGGCTATCAGTTATGTAAATTATATGCCAATTTCAAGGTACTTGGATGACTTACTAATTGTTTGTTCCGAGCTATAATCATGGTCTTCTGCTCTTCTGAAGCATTCATACTAATTTTCAGTTCCTCCAGTTCTTCTTTTAACAGATTCGTTCTCATATTAGCCTGGTGGGCACTGTGGGGGTGGGGTTGGGGAGGAAGGCAATGAGCAAAACCTCAAATATAACTGTCAAAGATACAAAGTAAAGCCAAGGACTATTTTTGGACCCAAGTTGAAAACCACTAAAGGCTTAAACCAGATACCAACAACAGTAAAAATATACCCATGATCTTTCACAGCCATTTGAAAAGAAAGAGATTTTGTGGGGAGCTTTGGTGGGGGAAGAGAGATAGAAGGAAACAAACATTTTTGAAGATAAAGATTTGGAGTCTCCCTTTGAAATTCATCACTGGCTGAATCACATGGTTCTTTCCTTCTACTAGGATGTAATATTATTTAATGCAATTCTATACATATTTATTGAATAATACCATGTTCCAGGTGCTCTACCCTGCAAGAAGGCCTATGATGGTGAACAAGGGACATGGTCCTTGCCCTTGTAGCAGTTACAAACTAATGAAGGAGAGGACAACTATAGTTGTCTATGTAGTGTCTATCCATTTTCCTTTAGAAGTTTATTATAGCATTGTTTACAATACCAAAGCATTGGAAACAACCTAAATTTCCAACAAAAAAGAAACCTATTAAATGAATTATGGTAATCCATAGCATGGAATTGCCTATTTGTACTCCCACTGGATTATAAACTGTTTTCTGAGCAGGGTCTCATAGAAGGTACATTTTTCTTCCTTACTAAGGAATTACGTTGATCATTCAACAAATGTTCATGGAGCTGCAACTCTGTGCCAGGCGTTATGCTAAGCACTAAAGAAGCCAAAGTGAATCCAAACATGAGAACTCTACCCTCCTGGAGTTTATAGACTAGAAGGGTAAACAGAAATCGTACTTATAACACAGTGTGATATGAACCAAGATTGGAGTGAATCCAAGTTCTGTAGACACTGTGTAAATGGCAGACAGCTCAAATAATGGGGATTGGGGGGGGGGGGCGGGGAGAGGGAGAGAACAAACAGAAGCCCATCGAAGGACTTCAAGCAATTAGATGTTGTTAGAGCCTAGAGTAGAAACTGGGAATAGAGATAAGGCAACAGAGGCCCCCTCAGGAAGGGTTCTGCCAATTGGATTACATCCTGAAGGTGACAGGGATCCATGGAAGTATTTAAAGCAAGGGCATGATGTGGCAGACTGGCATTTAGAAAGAGCATTCCTGCCTGTGTGGCACTAGTTTTAGAAATGTAGGGAGACTAATCAGGAGGTTGTTGTAGTGATCCAGGTGAAAGATGATGTTGAGTTGAACTAAGTAGTAGATATAGGAAAAGAAAGACGTAAACCTACTTGAGGAATATAAAGGAGGTAAAATTAACAGGACTTGCTATTTGATTTAGAAGTGAAGGCAGAGAAAGACAGGAGAAAAAGGTTTCTGGCTGTCAGACCTGTGGACAAATGACAGAGTTGTTCTATGGCAGACATTCTACTGAGCACTAGGGTGACCAGGATGAGTAACACGGGGCTCCTCCCATCCACACAGTCACAGTTAATATAGGAGGCAAATGATGGGACAACCACACATTATCAAAAATATGTTGTGAGCAATGAAAGGAAGCAGAGCCTTTTCTGAAGGATCAGGGGAAGGAAGAGGATACAAAGGGCTTAATTTTGTGGACACTAAGCATTCTGGCTGCCCATCCAGATTCTCTAGGCTTTCTGTCCATTCTGTGAGTTATTCAATTCCTTTCTAGTACATTTCTTCACTGCTTATGCTAACTACAGTCAGCTTCTAGTGCTTACAACCAAATATTCTCCCTGGCACATTCATCCAAGGCATAGATTTTTAAGAGAAACTTTGAATTCTTTTATCTCAGATATGTAATAAATAAACCCATTGTGGAATGGAGAAAGCTTAAAGTAATCATTTCTTTTTATGTACTTTATAGATTGGCTTTGAGGCTAGACTGGCTAGTCAAAAATTATGAGGGAAAGAATCCATGGTCAGGATGTTCTACTGTCTTTTCAAGTTAATTTAGAACTCTTCTGTTCAAAATTTTAGCACCTAAACATCTGTAAATGCAGAACTTTTGAGAAAATTGTTGCTTTTCTTCCTGAAGTTCAAGCATCTCCTTGCAATGCATTTCCCCAGTGCTTGATACCATGTGGTATGTCTTCTAGGTTCTTTATTCCTTTTTATCTTAAGCTAAAGTCATGAATTTTCTTATCATCCATCAACTTTATCAGATACCCTGAAAGCACATTTTAAATCTGACTCACTGATGAATCTCTCATAATAGAGTTGACCCTTGAACAACATGGGGGTTAGGTCTGTCGACCTTCATTAAAAATCTGTGTACAATTTCTGACTCCCCCAAAACTTAACAGCCAATAGCCTACTGTTGACCAGAAGCCTTGCCAATAACATAGTCAATTAACACATATTTTCTATGTGATATATATTAGATACCATGTTCTTACTTAGATTAGATACTTACCAAATAACGTAAGCTAGAGAAAATAAATCCTTAACAAAATCATAAGGAAGAAAAATACATTGATAGTACTGTACCGTATTTATTGAAGAAAATCCTCGTGTAAGTGGACCCATGCAGATCAAATCTGTGTCACTGAAGGATCTACTATACTTACCATGGGAATTTGCATAGAGTAAGAGTTCAACTGAACCACAAAATACTTTGGAGAGATCCACACTTGGTCAATAGGCATATTGGCCTTATATAGACAACACTGCCTTAAATGACATAAAAAATATCATTGCTAGAAATGAACTGACAAACATTGCTGGCAAAAATCTAAAATAGTACAGCTGCTCTGGAAAACAGTTTGGCAGTTCTTCAAAATGTTAAGTACAAGTCACTACACAGCAATTTCACTTCTAAGGATATACCCAAGAGAACTAAAAGCATATACCCACACAAAAACTTATATAGACAAGTTCATAGCAGCAGCATTTGTAATAGCCAAAAAGTAGAAACACTCTACTTTTTGTAGTCTATGTCCATTATCTGATGAATGGATGAACAAAATGTATGCATCCATACAATGGAATATTCAGCCATAAAAAGGAATGAAGCTCCATCCTACAACATGGAACTGTGACAACATTATGCTAAGTGAAAGAAACCAGACACAAAGGTCACATATGGTATGATTCCATTTATGCAAAATATCCAGAACAGGTAAATCCATAGAGACAGAAAGTAGATTAGTGGTTGCCAGGGATTGAGGGAAAGGGAAATGGGGAGTGACTGCTAAAAGGTATGAGCTTTCTTTGGGGCACCTGGGTGGCTCAGTAGGTTAAGCATCCAACTTTGGCTTAGGTCATGATCTCATTCCTGGGTTTGAGCCCCACGTTGGGCTCTGTGCTGACAGCTCAGAGCCTGACGCGGGGCTTGAACTCATGGACCGTGAGATCATGACCCGGGCCGAAGTCGGACGCTTAACCGACCGAGCCACCCAGGCGCCCCAAAAATAATTTCTTTTAAAACCACTGAATTGTACACCTTAAAAGGGTACATTTTATGCTGTGTGAATTATAACCCAATTTTAAAAATAGATTTTTTTTAAAAAAAGGAAAAAAAGGAAAAAAAGGATGGAAAGCTCCCAGAGCACCGTACCCCTCTCTATGGTTCACCTTTTTATCTGAAGGCGCAATTCAGTACACTCTTCTGATAACTGGCAGTTAGCTTCTTCCAAGGTTTCTAATGCCAGTTTTAACTTATTATTTTCTTCCTCCAATTTCTGCCTGTTAAAATGTAGGTCTGCTGCATAGGTAATCAAATGAGACACCTCTCTGCAGGGGAAAGAATGAATGAGAATAATCTTCAACATCTCCAATCCCTTCCAATCCAAATACAGTATGTATCACTGTGCGATTTTCTACTTTCTCCTTTTCTATCCTTATAAATAAGTGCGGTCCATTTATAGAATAAATACGTATTCAAGCATTTGTTACAGCAGCAAAGATTTTTCCAGAATTGTCAAATATTCAGCATCTGCCAGTTGTGAAGTTGGCTGTCACAGCTTTTGTTTATTCTTTTTCTACTTCACGCCTAACATTTATCTCTGCCTACAATGAAGTTTCCTATTTCTGGCTTGGTTAGGAGAGATTCTGAAATAAATCAACACATTGTTACTCTTTCAGTCAAGGGATCCTGACAAGTTTTAACAGGCCTTTAACTAGGAAACTAGCCTGTAGCTCACAACTTAGTATTCACCTTTCCTAAAATTTCCTACAGCTTGTTCATGTTTGTGTCACCCTTGCCTCAGCATTAGTTAATGGACCCTTTGAGAGTCTAGGCCACATGTTTCATGGAGTCCCAGGCCTTCTCTTCCTCTTTGCCATCTGATGCCAGTGCTTAGCACAGCGTGGGTACGTGTTTCCTACTATACCTTTTAGCATGGGCAAACGTAAAGTGTTAAGGATAAAATAAGGGAGAAACAGAATTGCCTCTCCTTGATATCTAAAACACACACATTTAGCAGAAAACAGCTTTTCTCATTCATATCTAGAAGTATCTATTAAAGAGGTGCTTTAAAAACAATCCCCCAAAGAGCGTAATGTCAATGTCATAACTCTACCTCAAAGGAACTTGTTTTCCATGGAAAACACATGAAGTTAATGA
The DNA here is from genome assembly GCF_023721935.1 of Panthera uncia. Taxonomy (NCBI): domain Eukaryota; kingdom Metazoa; phylum Chordata; class Mammalia; order Carnivora; family Felidae; genus Panthera; species Panthera uncia. The sequence continues at coordinate 56,732,812 of NC_064809.1, read as the reverse complement.
AGGAGAAGGGTTTTATTAGTGATAAAATGTTAAAATGTTAATTTATATAATACTAGTCTTATATAAATTGCGTTCCTGGTGAAATTTATTCTAATGCAATTGGGATAGAATAGTTAAAAAGAGTCTACAAAAAGATCTGTTAGCTTTATCACACATACACACACATACACACACACACACACGTGGCTTTATCATAAGTAAAATATGTAGATCTGTGAAATAAATGAGAAAAATAAGTCAGAAAAGTTGAGGCACTTGTGAAAGCATCACAAATAAGAATGCTTACAAGACTCCTTTAGACACATCTCCACCCAAAGCCTCGAAGCTCCATGACGTAGATTCTGTTTTATCTGTGGTCATCTTAACTGAAACACATACAAGAGTGTTTTATGAAAAATCCATTTCTCCAAACCACAAGAAAGAGGCAGAAAAAAACAGAAGAAACACATACATACTTGCTCTGCTTGATTTGATGCTGTCCTGTTCAAAAACAAAATCATCAATCCTGCCACTTGATCCAGTACTCATTCCTTCCCTGCAACCAAAACAAAACAGAGCAATGAGCTAGGATTCCCTGCCAGCCCAAACCTTAGCTAATTTTTCAGATATGCTCTGTACTTTTCTATTCAAGTATTTCTTTCTGAATTTAAAACTATCTTTTCACTTAGCAACTATTTGGAGCTCAACATTGTGCTGAGATAGAGTAATAGAAAAGAAACATTAGGCATTACCTCTGTCTCCCATAAACTTTTAATCTAACACAAAAAAGAAAATGAGCGTGCAGAAGTAGGCAGGTGATGATGTGCGGCAGCTATGACTAGGGATGTGAGGTCTCAATGGGTTAGGAAGTCAATATAGTTTGGAGTAGTAAGTGGACACTTATAGAGATAGGAATACTGTGGGATTAAACAGTTGGGAAGGAAAAGGCATAAACAACTAATACTTAGGACATATTTATGAGGCTATCATTTTTCTTTTCTCTTAGAAAACCGGGTAGAACCTAAACAAATTGTACTTTGAGCATTTACTCCTGAAAGTTGGGGGAAGCGCTCTATAGACTGCTGTCGAGTACCCAAACTCTAGTTCTAACCCTCAAAATAAACATATTAAAATTTCAACCATTTCCTTTTTAAGAGTCTCTATACTGTGATTTAAGTTTTACTTAATCTAAGTGCCATATCCTTAGAATACCTCTCTGGAACAGCCACAAAAGTCTCTATATTTGTACTTACATCTCATTGTGTTTCAATGTGAGATATCTATCAGAATCATACATGCACCATGTTACTATTTCTAGCTACACACTCATCGCCCTTTGAGTTTCTTTTCTTATATTTTGTGTTTATATCTTCCATATTTTTTTCTTTACTTCTGTCCTAAAAAATTAGGGTTTCTTTCTTTTGCCTTCACACCATTTTATAATGGGTTAATATTTTTATTATAAAACTTAAATATTTTAGGAAAATGAGAAAATGCATGAGAACAAAAAGTTGAAACCATCATGGAAAGATAATCATTTTGGAATATATCTTTCCCAACATTTTTTATGCATATTTTTTCTTTTTCTTTCTTTATTTTAAATGTTTATTTCAGAGATAGTGAGCAAGTGGGAAAGGGGCAGAGAGAGCCAAGCAGGCTCCGCGCTGTCTGTGCAGAGCTTGATGTGGGGCTCAAACCCACCAACCATGCAACCAGGACCTGAGCTGAAATCAAGAGTCAGACCCTTAACCAACTAAACCACCCAGGCATCCCTATGCATATTTTTTTCTTGATAAATACAGGTTTATACTACATATATGTATTTATGGTCTATTATTGGAAATGAACGTATGTGAATATAATTCTTGTTAGGTATCTAATTATAATTTTGAGTGACTATTTAAAATTCTAGTGTATGGAATTATTATAATTTATTAGTCTGACCCTCTATTTAAAAGTTTTTAAGTTGCTTGTATTTATCACTATCATAAACACACCTATCGCAGTATATGGTTGGTTATTTTTCTTTAAGTTGTATGACTAGCCCAAACCCATCACGTATTTTTAAGGGTTTGGTACATATTCTTAAATAGCTCTTGAAAAAACTGTACCAACTTGCACCACTACCAACAAGGTACTGGACAGTGCTGATTTCTCCACCTGCCTTGACAACATGGGATAGGGTTATTTTTTTTTAACACTTTGGCACACTGATGAGGAAAACTGGTATGTTGTCTTTATTTGCATTTCTTTGATTACAGGTAAAACTAGATATTTTTATATATGTATCTTGCTTTCAAGATTGACTCATTTTTGGCAAACAACATTTCAATCATCTTTTCCTAAACTACATTAAAAATTTTTGTCAGATTTTGGGCTTGAACGGTTTTTTAAGCAAATTCCTACTGTATATGAGCTGATAGGTAGAGATTGGTGACTGATTAAAAGCCACAGAAATCAAGCTTCTTATGAAAGAACATAACACTTCTCCAGGTTCCACTAGGGGCGCTGTTATCATGGGTGTTATTCATCCTTTTTGTTTTTCAATCCCACTACTTTTTTTTTCTCCCTTTTCCCTTTAGCTTCCCTGTATCCTAGGCTTCCAAATTATATTCACTTCCTAATTATCCCCACTAACCTCTACAGGGCATTTATTCTGAGTTTAAATGCATTTGGAGATTTGCTGGTCATTATCAATAATTTGCTTGACTTCTATGTCAGCTCAATTCTTTGTGAGGACATAATAATATGTGCTGCCCTAATCATAGTAAATGAATGCTATTAGAATTAACATAATTCATATAACACATTCTCAAAGTGTGCTCATCACCCCCATGTGCACACTCATCAGCATCATTATCACTTGAAAACATGTTAGAAATACAAATTATCAGGCTTCTCCCCAGACTTGCTGAATCACCGTTAGGGGGCAATAATCAGGTATAATAAACAGTTTAGATGATTCCAGTGCATGCTAAAGGGTGAGGGACACGGGATTATAGTATTTCCATCAACACACAAAAAAACAGATTAGCATTAATTGTAATCAGTTGTTAAAACAGAACCTGAATACACATCCTGCTCGGACTATGATTACCATTTGTTTCTACAGCAAGCCATCCATTCTTTCATGATGGTATGAAAAGTTTCCAGATCCACATGCAGGTCTCCCTTTTCAGGATCAAGCATGTTCCATAACTCCTCAAGTCCACCATGTTCAGAATTTTGCCGAGTTGTCTGTCTCAGGTAGTCTATTATATTGGCAATTCCAACTGAGCCTTAGGAAGAAAGGCACATCAGTTTTGAAAGACGTGTTAACATTATGTTTTAAAAGTGAAAAGTGGGGGCGCCTGGATGGCGCAGTCGGTTAAGCGTCCGACTTCAGCCAGGTCACGATCTCGCGGTCCGTGAGTTCGAGCCCCGCGTCAGGCTCTGGGATGATGGCTCGGAACCTGGAGCCTGTTTCCGATTCTGTGTCTCCCTCTCTCTCTGCCCCTCCCCCGTTCATGCTCTGTCTCTCTCTGTCCCAAAAATAAATAAATAAATAAAATAATAATAAAAATAAATAAATAAAAATAAAAGTGAAAAGTGAATTACTCTATTCCCTCAGGACCCTGGGGTCCTGGAAACTTGCCATAGAACCTTCCCAGTCCTGCTGAGTTGGCATGGCAGAGTGGGAAGAGCACCAGCCTCGGGCTGAAGTCTAATGGGCCTAGTGTCAAATCTTCACTCTGAAGTGTACCAGGTGTGTAGATGTGGGAACATTACTTAATCTCTTTGAGTTTCAGTTTCCTTACCTGTGAGATGAAGATGATAAAACCTACCATACACAGTTGTTACGAGGTTTAAATATGTATGATATATATAATCAATAATAACTTTTAAGAGTAATCAAAAAGCCACCTTATTTTTGTCTCCCATTCTTTCCTTAAAAAGTATTCAGTGAATAGCAACAGCATTTTTCACAGAACTAGAATAACCCTAAAACACGTATGGAACCACAAAAGACCCCAAATACCCAGAGCAATCTTGAAGAAGAAGAACAAAGCTGAAGGTATCACAATCCCAGATTTCAAGTTATAGTACAAAGCTAGAGTAATCAAAACAGTATGGTACTGGTACAAAAATAGGTATATAGGTCAATAGAACAGACTAGTGAGCCTAGAAATAAACCCATCCTTATATGGTCAATTAATCTATGACACAGGAGCAAGAATATGTAATGAAGAAAAGATAGTCTCTTCAATAAATGCCTCTGGAGAAACTGGACAGACATGCAGAAAAATGAAACTGGACCACTTTCTTATACCACACATAAAAATAAACTCGAAATGGATTAAGGACCAACTTTGTGAGATATAAACTCATAAAACTTCTAGGATATTTGGGGAAGATGGCAGAATAGCAGGATACTAAGCTCACCTTATCCCGTGGATACACCTAGATAACACCCACTCAGTGTAAATAATCCAGAAAATAACCCAAAGACTGACACAACAGACTCCTCACAGCTAAGTGTAGAAAAGAGGCTACATCAAAAAAGGCAGGAAGGGCAGAGATAGAGTTGGGAACCAAACTGATCTGTGAGACTGTCTGCAGGAAGGAGGTACACCACAGGCACAGAGAAGGGAAAGGAGCACATCCCACACCAGGCATCCCAGGTATGGGGGAAAATGAATCCCCATAACATTTGGCTTTGAAAAACAGAGGGGCTTAACTTAGCAAGTTCTTACACTCAGTGGGGCTTAACACCTGCAATCTTAAAAAGCAGCAGGTTTGGCTTTGGGAGAACAGGAGGGCAATAGGAAATCGAGTCTCTGCCCTTAAGAGACAGGATAACAAACAATCCCACTGAGTTATAACATAAAAGCAGCAATTTGAAAAAAACCTGAGGTATACAGGAAGGAGATTTATTTACTAATTTCAGAACATGTGCAGAAGGAACAGGGACCATTGGGAGACCTCTGTAAGTAAAAAGGTGCTGGCAAGTACCATCCTTCCCCTATCCCCAGCCTAGACACACAGACACCTGCAGGTACCTACACAGTGTGAACACTTTCCACCTAGCTTGTTAAAAGTGACCCTGCCCCCACATTCTCCTGTGGACCTGCTCAAGCCAACACACACTTAGAAGTCCATCCAAAGCAGTGCCACATATCTGGCTGTGTTCAAGTAGCCCCAAGGGGGCCAGCAGCACTCCAAACTGACACCTGCCCTGGGTAGAGAAGAAGATAACCACATATACCAGTTTGACTGTGACCTCAAAAGTGGGCAGGGTGCAGAAATATGGTTTGACTTCAGGCCTCACTCACCAAAGAAAGCTTCCCAGGGGACAACACAGGAAGAGAGCCCTGCAGTTCCTTGTGACCACAGCTCTTGGGAAATGCTTAGTGTGACCCAACTGAAGCCAAAGGCAGTCCCAAGGTGGCCCATTAGCAACACAGGGGCCAAATCTTGCCCAAACAGGCAAGGAGAGCCATTGCAGATGACTGAACTGAAGGCAAGTATGTCTCAGCCACAACAGGAGGGCACAAAACACACAGGAGACTCCCTTGAAGTGTCAGGTTTTGGTGAAAAGGGGACATTACACTGCATGGCTCTATAGAACCTCCTCTTCATGAGGCCACCTCTTTTAAGAGCAAGAGCTATAGTTGACTTTCCTAACACATGGATACAAAGTTAGACAAAATGAGGAGACAGAGGAATATGTCCCAAATGAAAGACCAGGACAAAAATCACAGCTAGAGAGCTAAACAAAAAAGGAGGTAAATAATATGTCTATTGGAGAATTTAAAGTAATGGTAATAAAGATAGTAACTGGACTTGAGAAAAAAGTGGAGGATCTTGTTGAGACTGTCAACAAAGAGAAAACAAAAAGAACCAATCAGAGATGAATAACTCAATAACTGAAATTTAAAATACATTATAGGGAATAGATTAAAGGAAACAGAAGAATGGATCAGTGACCTGGAGGACAAAGTAGTGGAAAGTGATCTAGCTGAACAAAAGAGAGAGAAAAGAATAATAAAGAGAATAGATTAAGGGACTTCAATGATACCATTAAGCATAATAATGTTCACATTACAAGGATCCCAGAAGGAGACAAGAGTAAAAAGGGGCAGAAAATTTATTTAAAGAAATAATAGCTAAACACTTTCCAACTCTGGGGAAGGAAACAAATCTAGACCCAAGAGGCACAGAGAGGGCCCAACAAAATCAACCCAAGCAGGTCCACACCAAAACACATATTAATTAACATGGCAAAAAGTAGTGATGAAAATAATTTTCAAGGCAGCAAAAGAAAGCAGTTACATACAAGTGAAACCCCATAAAGCTATTAGCTGATATTTGAGCAGAAACTTGACAGACCAGAAGGGAGTGAAATGATATATATTCAAAGTGCTGAAAGAAAAAAAACAAAAACAAAAAAACCTGCGACCAAGAATACTTTATTCAGCCAAAGTATCATTCAGAATAGAAGGAGAGATAGAGTTTCCCGAACAAAACTTGAAGTAACTCATGACCAGCCTTACAAGAAACATTAAAGAGGATTCTGTGAGTGGAAAGGTTATCGATAAGCAACAGACAAGAGTAAGAAAAGTAGGTTGCACAAAAGGACTAAAATTAGGTATATCAGTAAAAATCCATCAAGGACTTCACAAAATGAAAGTATGAAACTATGTACCTAAAATGTGGGTGGCAGAGGGATAAAAATGTAGTGCTTTAAGATTGGGTCCAAACATAAATGACCATCAACTTAATATAGAATGCTATATGCATAAGATGTTATATGTAAATCTAAAGGTAATCACAAATCAAAAACCTGTGACAGATATGCCAAAAATAAAGAGAAAGGGATCCAAATCACTAAAGAAAGCCATGAATCCATGAACAAAGAGAACAAGAGAAGAAAGGAACAAAGAAGTACTACAAAAGCAACCATAAAATAACAAAATGGCAATAAGTACACACTTATGTATGTAAACAGACTAAATGCTCTAATCAAAAAACCAGGGTGACAGAATGGATAAACATGTAAGAACCATTGATCTGCTACCTGCAAGAGACTCATTTTAAACCTAAAGACACACACAGGTTGCAAGTGAAGGAATGGAAAAATATTTGACATGCAAATGGAAGTGAAAACAAAGCTAGGGTAACAATACTTATACCAGACAAAATAGACTTCAAACTGAATACTACAACAAGAGACAAAAAAGAATGCTACCTAATGATAAACTGAACAATCCAATAAGAAAATACAACAATTTTAAATATTCACGCACCCAACACGAAAGCACCCAAATACATAAAGCACCTATTAACAGACATAAAAGAATAGTAATACAATAATAGTAAGGGAGATTTACACCCCACTTAACTAATGGATAGATCATCCAGACAGGAAAACAACAATAAAGCAGGGGCTTTGAATGACACTTTGGACTAAATAGATCTAACAGATATATTCATTCAGGACATTCCATCCTAAAACAGGAGAATACGTATTCTTCTCAAGTACACACGGAACATTTTCTAGACTAGATCACATGTAAGGCCACGGAACAAGTCTCAACAAATTCAAAGAGACTGAGGACATATCATGCATCTTTTCAGACCACAGTACTATGAAACTGGAAATCGAGCACAAGAAAAAAATCTGAAAACACAAATTAAAGAGGTTAAATAACATGCTACCAAACAAGGAGTGGGCCAGCCAAGAAATCAAAGAGGAAATAAAAAAAAATACATGGAGACAAATGGAAATGGAACCACAATAGCCAAAAATCTTTGGTATGCAGCAAAAGCTTTTCTAAGAGGGAAGATTATAGCAAGACAGGCTTACCTCAAGGAACAAGAAAAACTCAAACAACCTAGTCATACACCTAAAAGACCTAGAGAGAAAGAGAGAGGAAAAAACAAACAAAACCCAAAACCAGTAGAAAAAGGAAATAATACAGAGGAGAAATAAACAAAATAGAAAGTAAAAAAAAAAAAAAAAAAAAAAAAAAAAAAAAAAAAAAAAAAAAAAAGAACAGATCAATGAAACCAAAACCTGTTTTTCAAAAGGTCAACAAAATTGATAAATCTTTAACAAAGCTCATAGAAAGAAAGAAAAAAAGGAAAGAAAGAAAAGAAAGCAAAGCAAGGAAGGAAGACAGGAAAGAAAAAAATAACTAACACAAAAGAAATACAAAGGAGTAAAATTATAAAAGAATATTATGAAAAATTATATGCCAACAAATTGGACAACCTAGAAGAAATGGATAAATTCCTAGAAGCATATAACCTCCCAAACTGGAATCAGAAAGAAATAGAAAATTTGAACAGACCAGTTATCAGCATTGCAAATAAATCTGTAATAATACTAAACAAACAAACAAACACCAAAAAACAAACAAAAAAGAAAACAATTCCCAAACAAAAATCCAGGTCAGATGGCCCCACAGGTGAAGCCTACCAAACATTTAAAGAAGAGTTAATACCTATTCTTCTAAAATTATTCCAAAAAAAAAAAGAAAGAAAGAAAGAAAAAAGAAGGAGGAGGAGGAGGAGGATGGAAGGAAATCTTTCAAATTCATTCTATGTGGCCAGAATCATCCTGATACCAAACAACAGATAAAGACACCACAAAAAAAAAAAAAAAACAAAACAAAACAAAACAAAAAAAAACAAAAAACTACAGGCCAATATCTCTAATGAACATAGATGCAACAATTCTCAACAAAATATTAGCAAACCGACACAACAATGCATTTAAAAAATCCTTCTTCACTTATTTCACTTAGCATAACACTCTCCAGTTCCATCCACATTGCTACAAAAGGCCATATTTCATTCTTTCTCATTGCCACGTAGTATTTCATTGTGTATATAAACCATACAGAGAAAGACAGATACCATATGTTTTCACTCTTATGTGGATCCTGAGAAACTTAACAGAAGACCATGGGGGAGGGGAAGGAAAAAAAATTTAGAGAGGGAGGGAGCCAAACCATAAGAGACTCTTAAAAACTGAGAACAATCTGAGGGTTGATGTGGAGTGGGAGGACAGGGTGGGTGATGGGTATTGAGGAGGGCACCTGTTGGGATGAGCACTGGGTGTTGTATGGAAACCAATTTGACAATAAATTTCATATTAAAAAAAAATAAATAAATAATCCTTCTTCATGATCAAGTGGGATTCACTCCTGAGATGCAAGGGTGGTTTAATATTTACAAAATCAATGTGATAATCACATCAACAAGAAAAAGGATAAAAATCGTATGTTCAATAGACGCAGAAAAAGTATTTGGCAAAGTATGAAACCTATTCATGATAAAAAGAATACCTTCAACGAAGTAGATATAGAGGAACCATACCTCAATATAATAAAGGCCATTTATGAAAAACTCACAGCTGACATCACACTTACTGGGGGAAAAACAGATTTTCCCCTCAGATCAGGAACAAGACAAGGATGTCCACTCTCACCACTTTTATTCAACATTGTGCTGTAAGTCCTAGCGAAAAGCCATCAGATGAGAAAAAGAAATAAAAGGCATCCAAATTGGAAAGGAAGAAATTAAACATTCACTATTTGCAGATGAAATGAGACTATGTGTAGAAAACCCAAAGACTCCACAAAAAAAAACTACTAGAACTGACAAATGAATTCAATGAAGTTGCAGGATATAAAATCAATGTATAGAAATCTGTTGCATTTCTATACACTATAATAAAGTAGCAGGAAAGGAAATTAAGAAAACAATCCTATTCACAATCATATCAATACCTAGGAATAAACTTAACCAAGCACATAAAGACCTGTACTCTGAAAACTATAAAACACTGATGAAAGAAATTTAAGATGGCACAAACAAATGGAAACATATTCCATGCTCATGGATTGAGAGAACAAATACTGTTAAAGTATCCATACTACCCAAAACAATCTACAGATTTAACGCAATCCTTATCAAAATACCAACATCATTTTTCATGGAACTAAAAGAAATAATCCTAAAATTTGTATGAAGCCACAAAAAAAAAAAAAAACCCAAATTTCCAAAGTAATATTGAAAAAGAACAAAACTGGAGGTATCACAATCCCAGATTTCAAGATATACCACAAAACTGTAGTAATCAAAACAGTATTGTACCAGCACAAAAACAGACAAATAGATCAATGGACCAGAATAGAGAGCCGAGAAATAAAGCCACACTTGTATGGTCAATTAATCTTTGACAAAGGAGGCAAGAACATGCAACAGAAAAATGACCTCTCTTCAACAAAGAGTTTTAGGAAAAACTGGTGTTGGGCAGCTACTGAGAAAAGAATGAAACCAGACCATTTTCTTATACCAAACACAAACTCAAAATGGATTAAAGACTTAAACATGAGACCTGAAACCATAAAAATTCTAGAAGAGAACACAGGCAGTAATTTCTCTCACACAGGCTGTAGCAAATTTTTCTAGGTATTTCTCCTGAGGCATGGGAAACAAAAGCCAAAATAAACTTAGGGACTACATCAAAATAAACAGCTTCTGCCCAGTGAAGGGAAAAAAAATCAATAAAACTAAAAAGCAACCTATAGAATAGGGGAAGATATTTGCAAATGACATATCTGATAAAGGGTTAGTATCCAAAATATATAAAGAATTTATACACCAAAAAAATAATAATAATAATTAAAAAATAGGCAAAAGACATGCACAGACATTTCTCCAGAGAAGACATCCAGAGGGCCAAGAGACACATGAAAAGATGCTTATTTCACTCATCATTAGGGAAATGCAAATCAAAACCACAATGAGATACCACTTCATACCTGTCAGAATGGCTAAAATCAACACCACAAGAAACAACAAGTGTTGGCAAGGATGTGGAGAAAAAGGAATCTTTGTGCACTGTTGGTGAGAGTGAAAACTAGTGTAGCCACTATGGGAAACAGTACAGAGTTTCCTCAAACATTAGAATTACCATGTGATCCAGTAATTCCATAAATTATGGAATTCCATAAATTCTACAACTGGACATTTACTCAAAGAGTACAAAAACATTAATTTGAAAAGATATATACATCCCTATGCTTATTGCAGCATTATTTACAATAGTCAAGATACAGAAACAGCTATATATATAGTGGAATATGTATCTGTGTGTATGTTTGTGTGTAGTGAAATATTACTCAGACATCAAAAAGGATGTGCTTTTGCCATTTGTAACAACACAGATGAACCTAGAAGGTATTTTGCCAAATGAAATAAGGCAAACTGAGACAAATACCATATGATTTCACTTATATATAAAATCTAAAACAACAAAACAATGAATAAATGAACAACACGCAGAAAGAGACTCATAAATACGGAGAAAATACTAATGGTTGCCTGAGGGGAAGGGATGGAGGGGATGGCAAAACAGGTGAAGAGGAGTGGAAGATACAGGCTTCCCATTATAGAATAAGTCATGGGGATAAAATGTACAGTATAGGGAATATAGTCAATAGTATTGTAACAGTGTTGTATGGTGACAGAAGGTAGCTATACTTGCAGTGAGCACAGCATGACATATAGACTTGTTAAAGTCTACATACAACATAGTGAAGCCCACTATGTTGTACACCTGAAGCTAATGTAACATTGTACGTCAACTATGCTTCCCCCCCAAAAAAAAAAAAAAAAAAAAATCAAAGGTTAACTACTGCATAGATATTTTTCTCAGGGTACAAAAAAATGTGTTCATTAGTTATATATGAAAATAAGGAAGAAAACAAAGGCATTCAGTGAAGGGAGTTTCCCCTCTACCCTAGATGAAATTTCAGTCTCAAGTAAGTAGTTTGAATCTTTTTTGGATGAGTTAGTATGGCAAAGTCATTCTTAGATACAGTCAAACCTACTAGAACATTTAGAAATTAAGTTAGTAATTGACACACCAGTCATATTTAAGCATAAGACATCTCTTTCAGCTTATAACTGAAGCCTGCCTAGAGCTATGTGCTCTGGGGACAGGCTGGATGCAAGAGTGAGGATTCTTCCCTCAAGGAGGTTAAGTATAGGCTGTAAGAAAAAAAGACATCTAGTGATTAGGAGAATGGGTAGTTGTAAAGGAGAATGAATAACTTTAAAGAGAGTACAGCTCGTCCCCAAATTAAGATGGTTTGATTTCTTACTTTACAATGGTTGCAAAGCAACACACATTCAGTAGAAACTACCTCAAATTTTGATCTTTTCCCTGGTTAGTGATATGCAACACAATGCTCTTTCTTGATGCTCGACAGGGACAGTGAGCCACCACTGCCAGTCAGCCATGCGATCACAGAGGTAAACAACGAGTACACTTACAACCATTTTCTTTTTCACTGTAAGTGTTTATATACATTACATGATACATTGAATACTTTATTACAAAATAGTCTTTGTACTGGATGACTTTGTCCAACTGTAGGCTAATGTAAGTCTTCTGAGCACGTAAATTAGGCTAGACTAAGCTCTGACATTTTGTAGGTTAAGTATTAAGTGCATTTTCAGTTTAGGGTATTTTCAGTTTACAATGGGTTTATCAGGGTGTAACCCCATCATAAGTTGAGGAGGATCTGTATTAACAGCAAATGTCATTTGGTAGTGTTAGGAAGTTTTGAGAAGGGAAAACATGAATACCTTTAGAGAGATGATTTTTATTCCTTTTTTTTTGCAGAATTGAAAAGAGCTGTAAAGCTAACAATATCTTTATCTTATTTTCTCCACTAAAACTCTAAGCCCTTCATCACATACCTTAAATTTAAAAGGCCTCCTGTCTTGGTTTTTTGTTTTTTGTTTTTTATGTGTCAACTTGACTGGGCCATGGGATGTCCAAGTTTTTGGTCAAGTGTTATTCTGGATGTTCTATGAGGGTATTTTTTGGTGAGATGAACATTTAAATTAGACTAACTTAATGCAGATTGTCCTTCCTAATGAGGGTGAGCCTGAATAGAACAAAAAGATGGGCCCTCCTCTGAGCAAGCAACAATTCTTCCTGACTGACTGCCTTTGTTTGAACTGGGACATCTGTTTTCTTCTTACCTTCAGACTCAAGTCCAACCATCAGCTCTTTGGTCTTGAGACTGCCTTTGGATAGGAACTAAACCATCAGCTCTCCCAGTTCTCTTTGGGGAGGTTTTGGACTCACTGGGCTCATACTGGAACTTAACCATCAGCTCCTTAGGTCTCTAGCTGGCTGACATACCAGGTGGATCTTGGTATTTACTTGCCTCCATAATCATGTCAGCCAATCCCTTATAATAAATCTCTGTAATACACATGCACACACACACACACACGCACACACACACTTTCTCTCTCTCTCTATTGCTTTCATTTCTCTGAAGAACTCTGATTAATATCTCTCTTCAGTGGAGTTTCCTTATTTTCTTCACAGAAATAGTTCCTTAAATCCTGCCCAAGCAGAGAAGCTTTCTGGGAATAAATAGGCATCATTCATCTTAACAATATAATTAAAGGGTGCATGAAAATGTTTTCCCACAAGAATATTCATTATAATGCTGTTTATAACAGAAAAAAATAACATCCAATTGAGATAAACTGGTTAAGTAAAATATGATATATCCCCCCAAAAAGTATAGTATATGAAGAAAATTTGTGGACACAGATGAGCACTCAAAATTATATGAGAAAAAGCTGATTCTAAAAAAAAGTCTGGAAACATTCCCATACATACTTAGGGAATATACTGGTATGTAGCTTAAGAAAAAAAGAATGACCCAAAAATCTTAAACCATTTTTAGCAGTCATATTGCAGTAGTGAGGCACACAGAATCTAGGGCATCCCTTATGATCCCTGCCCCCTGATGTTTACACCCTTGTGCAGTTCCCTCCCCTTGAGTGTGGGCATGCTTCTCACCAGTAGAACATTGCAAAGGTGATGGGGCATACGCGTATGTAGTTATATAATTAAGGTACATAAGATTACAGCTCTTGACCTGCTAGAGTCACCCCCCTGCTGGCTTTGAAGGAGCAAAATTATTTGAAGGAGCTGTGTTATGGCCTTTCTGTGCTGAGAGGCCCAGCTGGCAGGAAACAGGGACACCTCTAGCTGACAGCAGCAAGAATCTGAGGCCCTCAATCCTATAACCACAAAGAACTAAATTCTGCCACCAAAAGCAGGCCATTCCCCTGTTGAACCACAGATAAGACAGCTGCCCCAGACAACACTTTCATTGCAGCCTGTGAGTTCCTTAGCAGAAGACCCAGCTAAGCTGCACATGGAATTCTGCTCCACAGAAGGTGTGGCTTGTTGCAAGCCACCAAATTTGTGGTAATTCAGCAACAGGAAAAATACAAGTAGTTTGGGTATTATTATTCTAAAATTGTAGTGTGTGTATTGTAGAATAAAGCAAATGAGCATTTATATTGGTTTCGTTGAAGACTAGGATTTTCTATGGGTGACAAAGGAAATACAGGTATGGAAGAGATAAGTAAAACCCCTATACTGCTAAATTTGCATTGGAAGGAGGTTGATGAACTCAAAATGTATTTTATCTTCCAAATATTTAAGTACTTCCTAGATCTGACTACTGAAAAGGCCCATAAATAACAACAATCCTTTGCCTCCGGATTATGGTCTCTATTATTTCCATGAAAAAGAGCCATGGATAACTTGAAGAAATAAATGATTCGAAAGTGGGGTAGGAAGTGTACAAGACAAGCGTGGAGACTTTTTGTTTTTTTTTTTTTTAACATTTATTTATTTTTGAGACAGAGAGAGAGACAGCATGAACAGGGGAGGGTCAGAGGAAGAGGGAGACATAGAATCTGAAACAGGCTCCAGGCTCTGAGCTGTCAGCACAGAGCCCAACGCGGGGCTCGAACCTACAGACCGCGAGATCATGACCTGAGCGGAAGTCGAACGCTTAACCGACTGAGCCATCCAGGCGCCCCATCCTGGAGACTTTTATAATAACAAGAAAAATAAGGAAGCTATTAAAAACAGTGAGGACATATAAAAAGTATTAGTACCTGGGACATCTGGCTATACCAGGAAGTAATGAAACACTCAAAGAAATACGTACCAAACAGGCATAGGAGCCAGCTTAAAGAATATCCTGATGGCTAACTCTGGGACAATTTGAGCTTCAAAATAAATGATAGCAACAGATCATAAACCACTGAATATAAGAATCTGCAAATTCATAATGATATTAACTTATGAATTGGTAAGAAGGTAAGGGCACCTGGATGGCTCAGTCAGTTAAATGTCCAACTTCAGCTCAGGTCATGATCTCATGGTTCGTGGGTTTGAGCCCCATATCGGGCTTTGTCCTGACAGGGTGGAGGCAGCTGTGGATTCTCTGTCTCCCTTTCTCTGGGCCTTTCCCCTGCTCGTGTGCTCATGCTTGCTCTTTCGAAAATAAAACATAAAAAAAAAAAAAAAAAATTAGGAAGAAGGTAAAATCCTTATGGTAGATTGACAAGTAATAAATATAGAAAAAATGGAGATTAAAAAAATTTCTATTTGGCCACATTTATAGTAGTAATTGAATTAGGCAAGAAATATCAATGGATGCTATGTTTCTAATCACAAATTCCAACATGTAGGTTTTTTTCCCCATATACATCCAAGCAATTCTTGGGTACTAGCTGGGTACCCTATAATTCAACTTAATTCTGACACTTTTTATCTGGTGATGGTGTCAGATCCCATAAAACCCATCTCTACAACCTTCAGATGCCAATCTCAAGTCAGGATGTCACCTGTACTTCTCACTGACCTGCTATGGACTGAATGTTACCATGACCACCTCCTTGGGTTTGATCATTGCTAGAGTGGCTCACAAAATTCAGAGAAACATTGCACTTACTAGATCCCCAGTCAATTACAATAGTGTATAACTCAGGAACAGCCAGATGGAAGAGATGCATAAGACAAGGTATGGGGAAAGGTCACCGAGCTTCCAGCCTCACCCTGACACATCGCTCTCTCCAAATGTCCACATGTTCACCAACCTGGATGCTCTCCAAACCTGCTTTTAGGTCTCCTTTTAGGCTTTATAATACAGGCCGGATTGATTAAATCATTGGCCATTGATCATTGAACTCAATATCCAGCCCCTCTCCCATCTGGAGGTCAGGAAGGAGTGGCTTAAATTTCTGACATTCTCATCATGTGGTTGTCTCCTCTAGCAACCAGTCCCCATCCTTATGTGGGGCCCAAAAGTCACCTTGTTAACATAACCAAAGACACCTTTATTGCTCTCATCATTTAGGAAATTCCTATGGTTTTAGGAGCTCAGTGCCAGAAATGGGACATTTTTTATTATAAAGCACAATATCATAGGTACTAAAACTAGTGAATGAAAGTCTGATGAGGAGGCTCATCAGACTTTACATTAGGAGATGTACATAGATTCAAAATATCTTCGCATAAATTATTTATTAATTACAAAGGAAAAATAGTAACTTTGCAATGGGGAAATTTGGCAGACACTACACCAATCAAGTGATCAAGATTTTAAATCCTGATATGTAGTATTAAGAACACAACATCACTGCTGTTGTATGTCTGTGAAAATATAGAACTTGAATAATCAAGAGAAAATATCATTCTACGAAGTAACTGGCCTATACGCCTCAAAAAATTCAAGGTCATAAAAGACAAGGAATTGAGAAATTCTCCAGATGTAAGGAAACTAATGAGCTTTGACAACTAAATATGTGAACTGAACTGGATCCTGGACCAGGAAACCAAAAAGCTATAAAGTATATGTTTGGGACAACTGAGAATATTTGAACATAGAACTTTGAATTAAATCATAGTATTGTAATAATGTTAAACATCCTGATTTTGATCATTATTCTGTAGTCATGCAAGCAAATGTCTTTATTTATCGGAAATACATTCTGATGTTCTTAGGGGTAAGAAGGCACAGTAACTGCAATCTACCCTTAAGTGATCAGAAACACAATCAAGCTTTTATCTCGCTTCTCCTTTGGACGGAAGACCTAAGACAGCCAAATAGTTGATGAAGCAGGGGAGTTTTGTTTTTTTTTTTTTATCAATTATTCCAGCTGATAAATTAGGAAGGAATGATAGAATATCACCATTTGCAACACCTAACGAGAGAATAGATGTAGGCTTTATTAAAAAGAAAACCACAGACCCCAAATGATCTCACCTAGGCCAAGTCCCCAGACCAGAGCTCAGTACCTAATCTAATTGCAGTTTCAATCTCCCCAGAAATGTAGTCTTCTTAACTGGTCAAGGAGGAATTTTCTGATGGGTACCAACGAGTCCACCACATAGGCCCTCTCCATCCCCTGAAGGAAGGAGAGGTATAATCTGCAACATCCCCTTCAATCCCTCCCAGTTCATGCACTCTTCCCCCTAAGGGAAAGTCACCTTGCTTGGAATAATTCTTTTCTTCTGCTAATATTCTTGCCCCACTCTCCTTATAAAAACCTTCTATATTGTACATCTATGAATCCCTTGCTACTTGGTGGATGGAATGCTGCCTGATTCATAAATCATTTAATAATGTCAATTAGATCTTCAAATTTACTCAGTTGATTTTGTTTTTTAACAGATTTTGTGGCAGCAATGAGATCCAAAGCAAACTTCCAGTAGCATTTGGGGACAGTGAGAAACACAGACATAGTACGCACAAACCATCTGAGTCCACTGTCTTTCTTGTCATTTCCAGGGGTTGTGGGTAACTTCCTTAGTTCTGAGTTCTGCTCTATGTTGTGTTTAAGCTCCCAATCTAATTGGCTTTCCTTCACAGGGCAGGTCAGCTTGTGCTGGCAGAGAGTTATGCCCCAAGTCCAATTGAGCTGGCATATTTGTCTGAAGCCCAGTTGACCTAGCATATTTGCCCAGAGCCCAGTGGAGCTGGTGGTTCTGCCCAGAGCCCAAGTGATCTGGCAGAACGGTCTGCCTGGAGCTAAACTCTAGCCTTTCAGACCACAATTCCCATGGTGGAAAACTTGACCGAGTTCCACAGGAATTATTGCTGGTGCACATGTGTCTTCTTGTGGCCAGGACCCAGTATCATTTCTTGGTTACTACTGATACGTTAAGGTACACAATGTTTATTTGCTTTGTTTTGTGTAGATAAAGGAGCAGGAATCTCAGAAGCCAAAAAGATGCAAAACTTGGTAGGCATAGGTTGAGCATTCAAAGGCTGTTAGAGCAGTAGCCACCTCAAGAAGATTCCCATGACAGAATACATTGGTCACAGAATGAGTTAGATAGACACTAGGTCACTTGCCAAAATGCAAGGAAACTTCTGTACAACAAGGTATACTATAAAACACACATAAACCCCAACCTTGTGGCACATCCTTTTTAGGTATCAGTTTGGCCCTGAGAAAGCCACAGTCTTAGCTAATGGGATTTTTAAATTCTGAAGAGTCATGCATGCCACCTTCCTGCATACCTGCTTACTTTGTGCCTAAGAACTATAGTCCCAGAAATCTCAGCTATCTAGCAAAAATGACAAAACGGTACTGAGTTTGTTTCACATCCTGTGGAACTTGGCTTGGTAACTATCAGGTTGGAGGCCTCAAAATAAAGCCAGACAGATATGTGAGTTGCACTTCATTTCCAGGTAGCTATGGCTGAACAGAAATAGGTTAACTCCATTTGCAGCTGGGGTCCTACCAAACTTCTCCCAGCCCTCAAGGATATTTTGGCCTAGAAATACAATGGCCATTATGAGGAACATTAGATAAGATTATTTAAGAAGTGCACTTGAAAGCAAGAGTTCCCAAATTAAATGGGAAACCTGTTTTAATTGGCATGCAGATGCCTCCAAAAGGTTTCAAAATTCCAGAGTAGTTCCACTGAAAGATTCATTAGAAAAGGCTAATGAAGAAGAGACAATATACCTAAAATAAGACTGTAAGACTGATGCAACCCCTACTGTTCCCCTCTATCCTTTGAGAAATCATCCTAGCAATCCTATATCTGAATTGCCTTTCCACTCTAAAGAGCCTATTAACCAGTTACATTTTAAAATAAGACCATTCATGGGTGCCTGTGTGG
The DNA here is from genome assembly GCF_023721935.1 of Panthera uncia. Lineage (NCBI taxonomy): Eukaryota > Metazoa > Chordata > Mammalia > Carnivora > Felidae > Panthera > Panthera uncia. The sequence continues at coordinate 56,713,809 of NC_064809.1, read as the reverse complement.
CTCAGGCTCTTAAGCATCTGACTCAATTTTGGCTCAGGTCATGATCTCATGTTCGCGGGTTTGAGCCCTGCGTCATCCTCTGCACTGTCAGCACAGGATTCTCTCTCTCCCTCTCTCCCTGCCCCTCCCCTGCTCATGTTCTCTCTAAAAGTAAACATTTTTTCAGTAAAAATAAATAAAATAAGACCATTCAGCGCTATCACAGATCCTCATCAGGCATTGGCCAAAGGCTGAACTAGGGGTCGTAGCTAAGTGTCTGACTTCAGCTCAGGTCTTGACTTCATGGTTAGTGGGTTCAAGCCTTGCACTGGACTCTGTGCTGACAGCTCAGAGACTGGAGCCTGCTTCGGATTCTGTGTCTCCCCCTCTCTCTGTCTTTCCCCTGCTCACATGCTGTTTCTCTCTCAAAAATAAGCATTAAAAATGTTTTTAAACAAAAAGATTAAAAGAAAGAATTTCCTAAACTCAGGAAGGATCCTCAAGGGTTTTTCTAAATAGATTACCTCCTGAGTCCATTCAAAAGACAGAAGTAAAAATTCATGTTTTCCTTCTTTCCCAAATCCAGACCCATTGGTTACTGATTCTTTGTCTCCTAGAAATAACTTTCTTTCTTTCTTGTCTCATTTTATGTTCTAATGAAGAAAGCTAAAGGGATTACATTTTATCAACACTCCATCTCTGCTGTTTTTCTGGTAGGCCCCATTCACTTATGTATTTTGCATATTTTGCCTCTGAATAAGCCAAAGGAACTATGTTCCCCACTTCAAGGGGTGATGATAGAAGCAGAAAAATGTTTGCCTTTAGCCCAGAAGGCTTACCTACAGCCTGTATAGTTTTGATAATACATGCTGGTTGCTATGTTCTTAAAGGGTCTCATGACTGCCTGTACTTCTCACCAATAGTTAAAATTGAGCTGACTCATAATGCACCAGAGAGCTCTTACAAAAGTAGCTTTATGAATAGAAATTTGAAGAAAATATTTATGATCTAATACTCCCTGCATCTCCCCTCTCTGAGCACTAAGCATATAACCAACCAGCTTCATACAGCAAAAGTGTAGCTCTTTCTGCCCGTTGGGTCCTGTTCCTGTGCTACCTAAATAAACTTATTGGGGAGGAGTTAAGATGGCAAAGAGGTAGGAAGACCCTGGACTTTCCTTATACCTCAAACACAACTGTATTGAGGTCAGATCACTTGGAACACCCAGGAAATCAATCTAAGAACAGGCAGAAGGATGTCCACGGTTCGAGGGAGACAGCATTACAGGTGTGAGGTTTATTTTAACAAACAAGTCAAAGCACACCTAGTTAAAGGTCCAAACACTCTGCATTGCAAGCAAAGAGGAGCTCCGCAGAGGACTGACCAGTGGGAAAGAGTAGCCAATATGCAACAGCAGAGTGCACACAGCATACACCAGAAACACTTACTGAAGTCCCAGCCCTGGACAGTGTATGACCCTTTTCTTTTTTTCTTTTTTTTTTTTTTAATTTTTTTTTTAACGTTTATTTATTTTTGAGATAGAGACAGAGCATGAACAGGGGAGGGTCAGAGAGAGAGAGAAGGAGACACAGAATCTGAAACAGGCTCCAGGCCCCAAGCCGTCAGCACAGAGCCCAACGCGGGGCTCGAACTCACGGACCACGAGATCATGACCTGAGCCGAAGTTGGACACTTAACCGACGGAGCCACCCAGGTGTCCCATGACCCTTTTCTAATACAGCATTACTCTCAGGTGCAGGAAAGATAGCAAGCTTTCAAAACACACAAAAGACAAAACTTAGCCAAAATGGCAACATGGAGGAGTTATCCCCAAAAGAAAGGTCAAGAAAAAAATCATAACCAGGGACTTGCTCAAAACAGATATAAGCAATATATCTGAACGAGAATTTAGAACAACCGTCCTAAAGCTACTAGCTGGGCTTGAGAAAAAGCAAAGAAGACCCCAGAGAAACCCTTGTGCAAAGATGAAAGACCTAAAAACTAGTCAGGCTGAAATAAAAAATGCTATCACTCAGGTGCAAAACTGACTGGATATAGTTACAACGAGCATTGAAGAAGCAAGAGGAGAGAATAGGAGATCTAGAAGATAAAATTATGGAAAATACAAAGCTGAAAAGAAGAAGGAAAGAAAACTATTAGATCACAAAGGTAGACTTAGGGAATTCAGCAATTCCATAAAGCAAAATAACATCCATACCATAGGAGTCCCAGAAGAAGAGTGGGAAAAGGGGGCAGAAGGTTTATCTGAATAAATTATAGCTAAGAACTTCCCTAATCTGGGGAAGGAAACAAGCATTCAAGCCCAAGAGGCACAGAGAACCCTCCTCAAAAATCAACAAAAACAAGTCAGTTAAGTGTCTGGCTCTTGGTTTCGTTCAGGTTGTGTTCTCACGGTTTGTGGGTTTTGGGGATTGAGTCCTATGTCAGGGTCTGCACTGACAGTATAGAGCCTTCTTGAGATTCCCTCTCTCTCTGCCCCTCTCCTGATTGCTCTCTCTCTCTCTGAAAATAGACAAACTTAAAATGAATGGGTTAACCAGGAAATTAAAGAAGAAATTAAAAATATATGGAAGCAGATGAAATGGCAACACAACAGTCCAAAATCTTTGGGATGCAGCAAAAGCAGTCCTAAGAGGAAGTTTATTGCAATCCAGTCTTATCTCAAGAAGCAAGAAAGGTCCAAATATACAACCTAACTTTGCACCTAAAGGAACTAGAAAAGGAACAGGAAATAAAACCTAAAGCCAGAAGAAGGGAAATAAATATTATAGCAGAAATAAAATGATATAGCAAAACAAAACAAAACAGTAGAACAGATCAATGAAACTAAGAGTAGTTTCTTTGAAAATTGATAAACCCCCAGGCCAACTTATCAAAAAGAGAAAGGACCCAAATGGATAAAATCATGAAGGAAAGAGGAGAGTTTACAACCAACACCACAGAAATACAAACAATTGTACAAGAATACTGTGAAAAACTATATGCCAACAAACTGGGCAATCTGGAGGAAATGGACAAATTACTAGAAACTCACAAACTACCGAAACTGAAACAGGAAGAAATAGAAAATTTGAACAGAACCATAACCAGAAAAGAAATTGAATAAAAAATCTCCCAACAAACAAGTCTCGGGCCCAGTGGCTTCCCAAGGGATTTCTACCAGACATTTAAAGGAGAGAGAAACTTTTCCAAAAAAGTAAAAATGGAAGGAAAACTTCTAAACTCATTTTACAAAGCCAGCATTACCTCGATTGCAAAACCAAAGACCCCACTAAAAAGGAGAATTACATGCCAATATCCCTGAGGAACATGGATGCAAAAATTCTCAATAAAATACTGGAAAATTGAATTCAACAGTACCAATAAACAAATCATTCTCCATGATCATGTAGGATGTATTCCTGGGCTGTAGGGTGGTTCAATATTCACAAATCAGTCAACATGATACAACAGTAAAAGAACCATATGATCCTGTTAATAGATCCAAAAAAGCACTTGACAAAACACAGCATCCATTCTTGATAAAAACCCTCAACAAAGTAGGGATAGATGGAATATGCCTCAATATCATAAAGGCCAGATACAAAAGACCCACACTAATATCATCCTCAATGGGGAAAAACAGAACCTCTCCCCTACAATCAGGAACAAGACAAGGATGTCCATTCTCACCATTACTGTTTAACATAGTACTGGAAGTCTTAGCCTCAGCAGTTAGACAACAAAAAGAAACAAAAGGCATTCACATTGGCAAGGAAGAAGTCAAACTTTCACTCTTTGCAGATGACATGATACTTTATGTAGAAACCCCAAAAGATTCCACCAAAAAATTCTTAGGACTACTGCATGAATTCAGCTACATCACAGGATATAAAATCGACACACAGAAATCTGTTGCATTTCTATACATCAATAGCAAAGCAGCAGAAAAAGAAATCAAGAAATCGATCCCATTTGCAATTGCACCCAAAACAAGAAGATACCTAGGAATAAACGTAACTAAAGAAGTAAAAGAGCTATACCCTGAAAACTATAGAACAGAACACTTATGAAAGAAATTGAAGAGGACACAAAGAAATGGAAAAGTATTCCATGTTCATGGATTGGAAGAACATTGCTAAAATAACTATACTACCCAAAGAAATATACACTTTTAATGCAATCTCTATTAAAATACCACCAGCATTTTTCACAGAGCTAGAAAAAACAATCCTAAATTTTATATGGAACCACAAAAGACCCCAAATAGCCAAAGCAATACTGAAAAAGAAAAACAAATTTGGAGGCATGATTCCAGATTTCAAGCTATATTACAAAGCTATAGTCATCAAGACAGTATGGTACTGGCACAAAAGCAGACATATAGATCAAAGGGACAGAACAGAAAACCAAGAAATGGACCCACAGCTATATGGTCAACTAATCTTTGACAAAGTGGAAAAGAATATCCAATGTAAACAAGTCTCCTTAACAAATGGTGTTGGGAAAACTGGATAACAACATGCAGAAGAATGAAACTGGACCACTTTCTTACACAATACTGAAAAATAAGATAAATGCAAGACCTAAATGTGAGACAGAAAGCCATCAAAATCCTAGAGGAAAACACAGGCAGCAACCTCTTTGGCCACAGCCAAAGCAACTTCTTACTAGGCACATTACCAAAGGCAGGGGAAACAAAAAACATGAACTATTAGGACTTCATCAAGATTAAAAGCTTTTGCATAGCAAAGGACACAATCAACAAAACTAAAAGGCAGCCTACAGAATGGAAGAAGATATTTGCAAAGGACATATCAGATAAAGGGTTAGGATCTAAAATCTATAAAGAATTTATCAAATTCAGCACCCCAAAAAACAAATAATCCAGTGAAGAAATGGGCAAAGAACATGAATAGGCCCTTTTCCAAAGAAGACATCCAGAGGACTAACAGATACATGAAAAGATGCTCAACATCATTCGTCAGCGAAATACAAATCAAAACCACAATGAGATACCACTTCATACCTGTCAGAATGGCTAAAATTAACAAACAAGTGTTGGTGAGGATGCAGAGAAAGGGGAACCTTCTTGCACTGATGGTGGGAATGTAAACTCTGGAGAACATTATGGACATTTCTCAAAAAACTGAAAGTATGACTACCCTAAGATCCAGCAATGGCACTATTAGGTATTTACCCAAAGGATATAAAAATACAGATTCAAAAGGGTACATGCACCCCACTGTTTACAGCGGCATTATCAACAATAGCCAACCTATGGAGAGAGCCCAAAAGTCCATCAACTGATGATTGGATAAAGAAGATGTGGTGTATACATTCATTCATATATGTTGTACATATATATGAATGTATATATATTCATTCATATATATAATGAAATATTCAGCTATCAAAAAGAATGAAGTCTTGTCATTTGGAATGATGTGGATAGAGCTAGGTTGTATTATGGTAAGCAAAATAAGTCATTTACAGAAAGACAAATACCATGTGATTTCACTAATATGTGGAATTTAAGAAACAACACAGATGAAATATGGAAAGTGGGGCAGGGGGTTGGGAAGAGGAGAGAGAAACATACTACAAGAGACTCCTAATGATGAAGAACAAACTGTGGGTTGATGGAGGAAGGTGCTAGGAGACTGGCTAGATGGCTGATGGGTATTGCAGAGGGCACTTGTGATGAGCACTGGGTGTTATATGTTAGTGATGAATCACTGAATTCTACTCCTGAAACCAATATTGCACTGTATGTTAATTAAATAAAATTTAAATTTAAAAAAATTGAATAAACTTACTAAGTTGCATGGTAAAATGACTGAAGAATTCTTTCTTGACTATTGCACTTAGTACTCCAGAAACAGGAGAGGCAAGAAAGTTAATCACTGAGTTTTGTCCTAGGCCCCAAACACCTGATAACAGTTAAGAAGAGCCAGATCCCAAACATGTTCAAGGACATTAGCTTCAAACAAATGCTGGCATCAGTACCCTTATCTTAGGTAATTTATGGAATAGCACTTATTGTTCACCTGACAATTGCCTTTGGCTGGACCCTACCCTGGATTTCTGGGGGAACATGCACCCTAGATTCTTTTTTTTTGTTTTTCAATTTTTTTTTTTTACCGTTTTTATTTATGAGACAGAGAGAGACAGAACATGAATGGGGGAGGGGCAGAGAGAGAGAGACACACAGAATCGGAAGCAGGCTCCAGACTCTGAGCCATCAGCCCAGAGCCCGACGTGGAGCTGGAACTCACGGACCTCGAGATCATGACCTGAGCTGAAGTCGGGCGCTTAACCAACTGAACCACCCAGGCGCCCCCCTAGATTCTCTTCTAATATAAACCCTTAGCAATGGTAAGACTCATTCTTCTCTCCTTTCCAAGTCTCCCAGTCTGCTGTTATCTGTCACTCACACTATCCAATAAATTCTGTTTTCACTTTCTCCAGCTCACATTTGATTTCTATCCTGCATAAAGCCAAGGACCCTCTTGGCTGGTCGTGTGGGACCCTCCCCTAGGTCCTCATGTGGCATCCACATGGCTCCTGAAACAGAATGCTACGGGCACCAGTGACAGTCACAACAAAGTTTATTGCAATGAGAGGCAAGGCCGACCAATCGGTACCGACATTCTTGATCAGAGTGCGGCCTCGAACAGCCGGGGTACAGTTTTTATAGCCGACCACATCGTCTTATCATCACCTGGGAACAGAACAAAGAAATAGTTCCCAGATGGGGGTGGAAATAGTTCAGACCTTCTGCCATTAAGCCACAACCAGTTGACCTCCTTGACCCTGCCTCCGGCTCCATTTTTTCAAAGTTCTCAACATGCCCTTGCCCCAATCCAATCAAACACTAATCCAGTTGATTTTCCTTGAACTTTCTTTCCCTTGATTGATAGGACAAGGCTGTTATCTCTTAACCTATAGTGTCAAAACAAAGCTGTTATTTCTCAAGGCTACAGGTTAGCCCTACACTACAATTTAACCCTTACACTCAGACTCAGTCGGCCTGCATCGTTAAGAATGTTGTTTGGCTTTCTGCCTGCCTGGGACAGGGAGATTGTCAGTTCTTTCGCCAGCTTTCACTAGCTAGAGTAACTCTAAATCTTGTAAGGATATAACTTTTACACACTCTTAGAGAAAGCCTCTTGGGTCCATGAGGTTGTTTAATACTGCTAAAAATATTTATTGTGTGTCCCTGCTGAAAACTGAAAAGACATTTGAAAGGATTTAATAATTCTATACTCAGAAATTTGACTAAGTTCAAAGCTGATATTCAGAGCCTGATAAAATGTTTAGGTCTTTGCCCCTGAGCTAAGTGTACACAGAGAAAAAAAAAGACATTCTCATAGGTAGATGGGTGTGTCAGCCCTTTGATATCATCTAGGCAGCAATCAAATTCTTTCAGGAATTAAAAATAACTCCTCATTTTACAAATCTAGCCTTTACAGGACCAAGGATGTGGTTCCAGTAACAACTCAAGGACTATCAATCCTTTTACTGGAACCCAAACCTCCCATATTTCTTTCAAATAGTTTGTGTAAAAAATCTGCACTCCTCCTTCTAGAAGGAGCTTGATTTTTTTTTTTCCATGTGCCTTTGGAATGTAAGTTTTCAATGTTCTACCTGGTCTTGTCTAGGAACTCTTATCTAGTCCACCTCTTTAAAATGTGAATTTCAGGGAGGTAATTCTTATCAAGAAAAAACAAAAGGGGGAAAGGCCATTTGGGACTTGACTTGCCAAAGAGAAATATAAAACTTAAATATCTTCTTTCTCCACAAATATTTTTTTTAACTTTTTAAACATTTATTTTTGAGAGACAAAGAGAGACAGAGTAAGTGGGGGAGGGGCAGAGAGAGAAGGAAACACAGAATCCGAAGCAGACTCCAGGTTGAGCAAGCTGTCAGCACAGAGCCCAACACCAGGCTTGAGCCCACAAACCGTGAGATCATGACCTGAGCCGAAGTTGGACACTTAACCAACTGAGCCACCCAGGTGCCCCACTCCACAAATATTTTTAATAAGCTTTAGCCATCCAGAGAGATACCCTTAACTTACTTCATGTATTAGAAAAACTCAAACCCAACTTTTATAACTGGTGAATTTTGTAACTATTTCATGGCAGTTATTTTAAAATTGAAGCTATAAGTTCTATCTGTTCACATGTGTCTCCATGTGTTTATTGCAGGTAAGTGGGGTTTTCTACCTCTGGATGATACTGCTTTGTAAAAGAGCTCTATTTAGTTGATTTAAAGGCAAGTGCCAAGTGCTTGTAAGAATTGTGCATTCTAAAACTCTCAAAGATAGAAACTAACCCAAATGCTTCTCAAGTTCACATGATTTGGAAAGATATTTGATATAAAAGCTAGCTTAAGGTTGATGGTTTAATTAAAAGACATGTATTTAGAATTATCAACATTAAACATAAAGCAATTGAAGTTTACTAGCCAAAGAAGTTTGTATTAACTCTTACAAGATCTTCAAGAAAAAAAATAATAGCTTAGGATAATGGCTGAATTTTTCTACTGTTTATTGAAGTTTCTGTGGGTAATCTAAACATAATTTTTAAAGACAAGTAAATTAAATAGAGGTAAGATAGAAGTTTATAAATGAACTTTTAAGCAATATTTATGTCTACTTCTAGTTTTCCCAATTTCTTTTTGATAACTGAAAAGCTTAAAGTTTTGCTTAGTTGGGTTAAATGAGGAATTAAGTTCGTTAAATATCTAGATAATTTCCAAATCAGACAAATACTAAATCTAGATTTATCCACTTTTAGCTTCTCATTACATAATCTAAATGACACTTAGATGTGTTAGTGCTATATTGAAAAACTGAAAAGCGCAAATGCTTTTAGAAATTATGAAGTGTATTCATAAAGTTTCAAATTTAAAGAATGCTGGTATAACAGTTCACAACTGCTTAATTCTTAAGCTTTCATTAGAAATTAAGGCTTCTAAGGGTTAAGAATTTTAACTAATATATGTAATTAAAGCTCCTAGAAATAATAAGGAAAACATCTCTATGCCAGGAAAGTAGGATGCATTTTTAGTACGAGAAGGTATGAAAAAAATGGATATGCATTTTTTATTGAGGGAGGAGAAAGTAATTTTGTTCCAAAGGGAATCTGGTTGCCTGAAAAGGAAAAAAAAAAAAAAAAAAAAAAAAGGACAAAATTGGAATGTAAAAAAGAAAGTTATAGAGGGGCACATGGATGGCTCTGTCGGTTAAGTGTCCGACTTCAGCTCGGGTCATGATCTCATGGTACGTGGGTTTGAACCCGGCTTTGGGCTCTGTGCTGACAGCTCAGAGATAGGAGTCTGCTTCAGATTCAGGGTCTTCCTCTCTCTCTCTCTGCTCCTTCCCCATTCATGTTCTGTCTCTTTCTCTCTCAAAAACAAACAAACATAAAAAAAAAAAAAAGAATAAAGCTATAAAAGGTCTATGGAAAAAGAATATTTGGAAAGAAAATTTTAATGTGTGGTCAAACTAAGAATATAATTAACTTATTTAAAAATGAATTTTAGTATCTAAAGCTGGTACAAAATTAAAATTTGGTTTCTCTCTTTTAACAGGACAAAGTGTTCTTGGACTTTTGGTCTGCTTTTGATAACAAATTATAAAAAGTTTTTTACTTTCCAAATATTTTCATAAAATGTGATCCTTTTTAGGGAAGTGCTTTCAAACCCTTTAAAAATAAATATTTTTGGTAAATTTTCCCCAAATCAAGTACTATCTGAAGTCTTTTTGACCTGCAATAGTCCCAAGGATTTGTTAAACTAATCAGGCTTATTGGGTATGGAACTGACAAGGGAAACATTGCCAAATAAATCACACTAAGCCTTTATTGTAGCTGAAAGACTGTGGCACATGTGGATGGAATCCATTCTGCTTTTGCCAAAGGAAAAAAAAAAAAGGCCCCTCATTGTTAGCCTTTTGCCATCCTGATGTCCTTGTAACATGGCATCAGTCTGCTCCTGAATTAGTCTGCTCCTGCTCAGAAATTAAGGTGGGCAAAAAAATGGCCTAAAAGCAAAGATCAGTGGGGCTATGGGAAACCCAAGACAGCTGCTTGTTTTTTTGTGTGTTTTTGTGTTTTTGAAAAACCCCATTTTTTGGTTTTGGTACTCCTTCACCCACCACAGGGCATTTAAGATCATTCAAATTATGAATAGACATTATAGGGGGACTTCAATAATATTGTTAAAACAGTCTACCCAAACATGTCTGACTTATCAGGTCCATAATCCTAGAAAACCGTTTTTGTTCCCAGAGGCCTCAGACTTCCTCCCTCTGTACACCTTGAACACCTGCAGCTAGACTTCATTTAACCACCGCTTAGCGTGGATTATCAACATGTTCTTGCTATTGGATGTATGTCTTCTGTATGGGTTGAAGCCTTTCTCTCAAGTAAAGCTAATGCCCACATGGTAGAAAAGATACTGTTAGAAAATATGGGACATTCCTCCTATAATCTCCATTGACCAAGGTACCCACTTCACTGGGCAAATCCTATGAACCTTAACAAAAACCTTGTAAACCTCTTAGAAGTCTATCAGTATACAACCTTCTGTTGGTCCCTTGTTTCCTCATGCTAGTACGACCAGCCACTGTAGATTAGATGTCTTCTCTAACCTCCCTGGTACATTATATTCTCTGGAAAACATTTGATCCATGTTTGTAGCTGCTTACCAACAAGCAAATGATCTCCCTAAGACTGGAAGACCAGAAAAAGAACAAAGAGGATGACGGACTTAAAAACTGCAAACCTAAAGTTATAACCTGTGAATATCACAAAGAATCGAGAAAACAATGTCATGACCCATGAATACCACACAGAAGGTCAACTACAGAGCAGCAGCTGAGAGTAGAGCTAGTGCCTTAAATTTTTATCACACCTCTCAGTTCAGTGGAGAGTCTGATCCAAAGTGGGAGAATTGTTTAAAAATTCCAAAATGGCATTTCTTAGGCCAAGTTCCCAAACTAGGGTTCAACACATAATCTAATTGCAGTTTCAACCTCCCCCAGATACAGTCTTACCCAGTCAGTCAGAAATTTTCTGATGGGAACCAAGGAGTCTGCCATAGGGGCTCTCTCCTCCCCCAAAGGAAGATGAGATAACTTGCCTGATAAGACCTCCTGCTCTTCCCCTAAGGGAAAGTGACCTTACCCAGAACAATTTTTTTTTTTTTTTTGGCTAATAACTTTCTTTACCTACTCTCCTTCCTATAAAAAACTTCCATTTTGTACATCTCCTCTGAACTCTCCTCTACTTGCTGATGGGATGTTGCCCGATGCCTGAATCATTTAATGAAGTCCATAAGATCTTCCAATTTACTCATTTAAAAAAATTTTTAACAGTCTTCAATCATCAATAGTTTTGCCCTCTGATAAAAATACATAGCACCATCTATGTAGAATTCTTGTCAAAAAATAAATAAACCAAACCTTTATCTGATCAAACCTCTAAAGATAGGGGACAGAGAAACAGGTTAAGTGTTCCCACAGATACACAATGACCACAATTTGGAAACTATGAGAAAGTAGAACCAATTTTGTTAACAAGTCAAAATACAAAAAGAGATATAGGAAAGGTACAGGTAGATAAGGCAGGCAACTAATTACAATTAAGCTTTCTTAGATACCGATTTTTGAACACCGACAAGATATTTGATATTAAGAAGTTATGTTACATTTTTAATCGTGACAGTAGCATTGTAGTCATATTTAAAATCAGTCTTCATGTTTTAAAAATATGTATTGAAATATTTACAGATGAAATAATGTGAGGTTTTAGACTTATCATAAAACAATGCTGAGTTGAGGAAAGGAAAATGGGTTGGGTTAAAAAATGAAACCTAATTGGGGCACCTCGGTGGCTAGGTTAAGCTTCTGACCTCAGCTCAGGTCATGACCTCACAGTTTGTGAGATGGATCCCTGCTGTCATCACAGCGCCCACTTCGGATCCTCTGTCCCTCTTTCTGTCCCTCCTCTGCTTGCATTCCTTCTAATAAACGTTTTTAAAAAAATAAAACATAATTGTGCTGACATATAAGGGTTCATCACATTCTATTTCTGTCTATGTTTGAAATGTTAACACAGTTAAAAGAAATTTTAATCCAAATTAAAAAAAAAAACAGTGATAAATGAAATTTTGTAAAGTTATACAACAGAACCCACTAATTATGGTTACTCAAAGAAGTAACATCACTGATATATTTCCCTCTCCTTTTGTTGAGCTGTGTATTATTACTACAACGAGCACAAGTTATTTATGTACTAAAAATTACTTGTGGACATTTTAAAAGGAACATATGTCTAAAAAAGCAGAAGTGAAAATCTAAAATTAACAATTTTGAGCTAAACTTTGTACAGTGGTTTTATAAATTTGAGGTATATATTTCCTGTAAGGCATCACTGATGACTTAGTAGTTCCAATGGTTGGAGTTAGTGTCAAAAAAAAAAAAAAATCATTCAAGACACTGGTAAAGTATGCAAAATAGGTATTAAGAAATTACAAGGAAATAACCAACACCTAAATAGTCATCCTTATTCCCAAATTAGGTTGCATCCATCACACAAACAACTACACAAGCACCACACATAAACCATTTCCCTTTCTCTCACAATAAAAAGCACAGATGACTTAAGGAGCACTACCAAATATTTCAGCAGATAATTTTCAACTTACCTCTGCATTTTGTGTCACATGCATGAAAAATACTTGTGAGTAACTCTTCACAAGTCCTCTTAGTGCTGTAGGTTACATCTTTCTTGACATTATCGTTTCCTAGTTTCCATCCTATTAGGAGAAAGTTTGCAAATCCAGGTGTTTTCTGTGCTATTTTGTTTTAATTTTAACAGAAGAGACAAATTTAAATAGCAGTCTACAATACTGGTTGACTTGCATAGACAAAGCAAAAATTGATCTTGAACGTTTCATTATCAATTAAAAGAAAAAACGAGTAAGTTGTGTTCAAATAGAAAAGAGAAAGAAGGATTTGAGTTTTTGCCTGTAATATTAAAGGCATTCTGTGAAAAAGTAGTGTAACACAAATAGAAATATTTTATTCTTAATGTTTATCTTGAGAGAGAGCAAGAGCAAGCAGGGAAAGGGCAGAGAGAAAGAGCAAGAGAGAAAGAATCCCAGGCTCTGATAGTGCAGAGCCCGATGTGGGGCTTGAACTCATGAAACATGAGATCACAACTGGAGCTGAAACCAGGAGTTGGGCGCTTAACCGACTAAACCACCCAGGTGCCCCATAAGTAGAAATATTTAATATTTTTTTTAATGTTTATTTATTTTTGAGAGAGACAGAGCATGAGTGGGGGGAGGGGCAGAGAGAGAGAGAGAGACCGACAGACAGACAGACAGACAGAATATGAAGCAGGCTCCAGGCTCTGAGCTGCCAGCACAGAGCCTGATGCGGGGCCCGAACCGACAGACTCCAAGATCATGACCTGAGCCAAAATTGGTCGCTTAACCAACTGAGCCAGCCAGGCGCCCCTAAGTAGAAATATTTTAAAGACAGATAGAGGGAGAGCAAAAATTAGCTATACAGAAAACATGTCATCTTATATTATTTTGCTTTCTCACACCTAACATATACGGGATTCTGCAAGCAACTGCTAAGTAGAGTTCCTGAAATTTGCATTAAAATTGGCCTGCAAAATTTACATTCTCTTTTGGCTCACCTTACTGGTTCTACATGCTCTTATATGTTTTAGTCCTACACACACACACACACACACACACACACACACACACACACACACTTAAAATGGTAGTTTTTAGCAAGGCATCTGGGAACTTTATGAATTTTAACTCCCCTATATCTATGTATTTCCATTGTAACGTTCTAATTTTTCCAGAGAAAGTTTGTTTTCAGGTCAGTAGAGAAATACCAATGATTATGATTATAAATACAATCTGAAATTTCTATCAGGTTTTAATTAAAAGCATAGAAAATACTTACATTTCACATGCAAGATTTTCTTTTAAGAGAGGGGGAAAAAAAAGGGTAAGTCTTGCTAGAAGGTGGGAGAGCAGGATCCTGAGCTCACTTCCTCCCACAGACACAGCAAGGTGACAATTACAGTTGACCCTTGAACAACATGGGTCCACTTATATGTGGATTTTTAAAAATAGATATAGCACCAAAAAATATAGTACAATACTGTAAATGTATCTGCTCCTTATGATATCTTTAGTAACATTTTTCTCTAGCTTATTTTATTAGAAGAATATAGTATATGATACATATAACATACAAAATATACATTAATCAACCTTTTATGTTATTGGTAATGACCTGAGATACTGGCAGAGATCTTCCACAGCTAAAAGCATAAAAAGAAGGCCATCTTGAGAAGAGCAGGAGAGGGAGAGACACAGTAAAGAATCAAACCCCTGGTGTGGCACCAACCCATAATGAGGAGGTACAGGACAGGTGTGGAGTTCCTCCCTGAGAAGCTAGGGGATCAAGCCCCAAATCGGGCACCCTGGGTCCTAGGGACCTGTGTAGTGAAAACAATACTAAGTAGCAATACTTAGACAAAATACTTAGACAAAATACACTTTAAAACAAAGCCTGTAACAAGAAACAAGGAAGGGTATTACTAATTAAAAAGGGATAAGTCCAACAAGAGAATATAACAATTATAAATATCTATTCTCCCAATATAGGGCACCTAAATACATAAAACAACTATTAATAGACAAAGGAAGACATTGATGGTAACACAGTAATAGCATGGGACTTTAGCACCTCACTTATCAATGGATAGGTCATCCATACAGAAAAGTAATAAGGAAACAGCTTTACATGACACATTATACCAGATGGAGTTAACAGATACAGAACATTCCATTCAAAAACAACAAAATACACATTCAAGTGCACATGGAATATTTTCCAAATTATATCTCATTAGGCCATGAAAGAAGTCCCAGTAAATTTAAGAAGACTGTATATCAAGTATATTTTTCAACCACAGAGCTATAAGGGTAGAAATCAATTACCAGGGGAAAAAAATGGAAAAAACGCAAATACTTGGAGACTAAACAACATGCTACTAACATCCTATGGGTCAATAAGGAAGTCAAAGAAGAAATCGAACAGTACCTGGAGACAAATGAAATTGGAAACACAATATCTTTATTGGTTCAAAATCTTTGGGACTTAGCAAAAACAGTTCTAAGAAGGAAGTTTATGGCAATACAGGCCTACTTCAAGAAAGAAAAATGTCAAACAATCTAACTTTACACCTAAAGGAATTAGAAAAAAAAAAAAAAAAGCCCAAAGGTAGAAGAAAGGAAATAATAAAGAGGAGAGGGAAAATAAATGAAATAGAGACTGGAAAAAAAAAAAAAAAACAATAGAAAAGATGAAACTAAGAGCTAAAATCTTTGAAAACATTAACAAAATTGATGAACTTTTAGCTAGACTTATCCAAAAAAAAAAGAGAGAGAAAGAAGACTCAGATAAAATCAGAAACAAAATAGAAGTTACATCTGATACCACAGAAATACAAAGAATTATAGGAGACTACTACAAAATATTATATACCAGCAAATTGAACAACCTAGAAAAAATAGATAAATTTCTAGAAACTTACAATCTCCCAAAACTGACAGGAAGAAATAGAAAATCTGAACAGACCACTTATTAATGAAATTGAGCCAGTAGTCAAAAGCTCCCAACAAACAAAAGTCCAGGAGCAGGTAGCTTCACAGTTGAATTCTACCAAACATAAAGATTTAATATCTATTCTTCTCATATTCCAAAAAAAAATAAATAAATAAAGCTTCCAGTTCATTCTACGAGGCCAGTATTACCCTAACACCAAAATCAAAGACACTACAAAAAAGGAAACTACAGACTAATATTTTTGATGAACATAGATGCAAAATCCTCAACAAAATATTAGCAAAATGAAGTCAATAGTATGTTAAAAGGACCATTCACCACAATCAAGTGGGATTTATTTCATGGATGATTCTATATGCACCTATCAATCCACGTGATACACCACATTAACAAAATGAAGGATAAAAACCGTATGATTATTTCAATAGATGCAGGAAAAGCATTTGACAAAGTACAAAATCCATTCATGATAAAAACGTCAACAAAGTAGGGTTAGTAGGTTTAGAGGGAACATATCTCAACATAGTTAAGGCCTTATATGAAAAACCCACAGCTAACATTAGACTCAGTGGTGAAAAATTGAGTCTTAGAACTTTTCCTCTAAGATCAGGAACAAGACAAGGATGTCTATTCTCACCACTTTTATTCAATATAGTACTGGAAGTTCTAGCCACAGTCATCAGATAAGAAAAATAAAAGGCATCCAGATCGGTAAGGAAAAAAGTAATAAAACTGTCACTATTTCCAGATGACATCATACTATATACAGAAAACCCTAAAGACTACAGCAAAAACTCTTAGAAGTATAAATGAATTTAGTAAAGTCTCAGGATACAAAATCAACATACAGAAATCTGTTGCATTTCTATATACTAATACTAATAACAAAATAACAGAAAGAGAAATTAACAACCCAATTCACAGTTGTATCAAAAAAAAAAAAAAATCCCTGGGAATAAATTTAACCAGAGGGGACATACCTGTAGTCTGAAAACTATAAGACATTGATCAAAGAAATTAAAAGCAATACCAATAAATGGAAAGATACACCATCCTCATGGATTATAAGAGTTAATATTGTTAAAATGTGCATACTACCCAATGAAATTCTGTAGATCTAGTGCAATCTCTCAAAATACTACTAATATTTTTCAAAGAACAAAAACAACAAATACTAAAATTTGTATGGAACCACAAGAGACCCCAAATAGTTCATGCAATCTTGAAAAAGAAGAACAAAGCTGGAGATATCCCAATTCTAGATTTCAAACTATCCTACAAAAGCTACAATAATCAAACCAGTATGGTACTGGCACAAAAACAGACACAGAGATCAATAGGACAGAAATGAAAGCCCAGAAATAAACCCAGACTTATATGGTCAATTAATATATAAAAAAGAGATAATAATACATAATAGGAAAAAGATAATCTCTTCAAGAAATGATACTGGGAAAACTGGACAACTATATGCAAAAAAAAAAATAAAAAAAAAAACTACAGCACTTCCTTACATCAGACACGAAAATAAACTTAAAGTGGATTAAGCATCAAATGTAAATGCTGAAACCATAAAAGTCCTAAAAGAAAACACAGGCAGTAAACACTTGGACACTGACCTTAGCAATATTTTTCTGAATCTTTCTCCTCAGGATATGGAAACAAAATCAGATGTAAAGTATTGGGACCATGGCAAACTAAAAAGCTTTTGCACAGCTTAGAAAACTATCAACAAATGAAAAGGCAACATATTGAATGGGAGAAGATATTTGCAAATGATATATCCAATAAGTTAATATCCAAAATATGTAAATAACTGAACTCCAAAAAACCAAATAATCCAATTAAAAAATGGTGAGAGGAACTGTTCCCAAAGATGATTCCCATCAATATGGCCAATGGACTCATGAAAAGATGCTTGACATCACTAATCATCAGTGATATACAAATCGAAACCACAATGAGATGTCACCTCACATCAGTCAGAATGGCTGATATCAAAAAGTCAAGAATAACAATTGCTGGGGAGGATGTGGAGAAAAGGGAGCTCTCATGAGCTGTTGGTAGGATTATAAACTGACACAGCCACTATGGAAAATAGTATGGAGTTCCCTCAAAAAATTAAAAATGGAAATAACTAATAATTGCACTTCTGGGTATTTATGCAAAGAAAACAAAACATTAAGTTGAAAAGATATATGCACGCCTATGTTTATCGCAGCATTATTTACAATGGCCAAGATATGAAAGCAACGTAAGTGTCTTCTGATAAATGATAAAGGAGATGTGGTGTGTGGATATAATATATATATGTATATATATATGTATATGTGTGTGTGCGTGTGTGTATATGTGTGTGTGTGTATATATATATACATATATATATGTATATATATATCCAATAGAATATTACTCAGCCATAAAAAAGAATAAAATATTGCCATTCAGGATAACACGGATGGACCTAGAAGGTATTATGTTAGGTGAACTAAGTCAAAGACAACACCCATATACTTTCACTTAAGTGTGGAATCTAAAAAACCAAATAGGGAGCACCTGGGTGACTCAGCTGGTTGAGTGACTCTTGATTTCGGCTCAGGTCATAATCTCAGACCTGAGTTAGAGCCTGGGTTAGAGCCTCTCATTGGTCTCTGTGCTGGCAGTGTGGAGCCTGCTTGGGATTCTCTCTCCCTCTCTTTGCCCCTCCTGCCCTCCCTCTTTCAAGATAATAAGCTTTAGAAAAAGTTAAAAAAAAAAAAAAAAAAGGAAATAGACTTAAAAAAATACAGAAAACAAATTAGTGATTGCCAGAGGGGAGATAGATGATAGGATAGGTGAAGTGGATTAAGAGGTACAAACTTTTAGTTCTAAAATAAATCATGGGGATGAAAAGTACAGCATAGGAAATATAGACAATAATATTGTAATAACTTTTCATGGTGACAGATGTTAACTACACTTATGAGGAGCATTTAATATATAATTGTTGAATCACTATGTTGTACATCTGAAATTAATAGGTCAACCATATATCAATTAAAACAAACTTTAAAAAAAAAATAATTTAAAAGAAAAAAAGAAAAGCATACTTTAAAACGGAAAGATGGATGCTTCCATCTAGGTTTTAATCATGTGGGTTGGGTAGCTCAGGTGTTCAGAAAGTGATATGCTTATTCCTTTATTGGAAGAACAAACATTAAAAGATGAATATTTACCAGCTTCGTTTAGAGATAAGTTTTTCCCCACTGAATCCTGAGAAGTAAAGCATTCAGAGCGCTTTTCAGAGGTTGAATCAAAGTCAAGTATTAAGGCACTTAAGTTATTTTCACTAGAATAGTTATTCAAATCCTTGTTAGAGAAGGGCTCCCCTTTCCTGGTCTGTGATACCAAAGATGTGTAATGCTGAGAGCTCTGTGATCTTGGCCTTGAGAGGTTTTCTGAACTTGTGAAGGGAACAGAGTGTGTTGCATTCTCAGGAGAGCCGAGAGGAGAAACGGTTAGGGTTCTTGGAGACGTTATTTGAGGATATGAAATGAAGGCATCGTCTTTCTCAGAATGTGAGAAACGGTTGTTGGGCCAGGGAATAGCAGCAGCCATTTTCGTCAGGACCTCTTCAAAATCTTTCTTGAAGTTAGTCTGTGGACCGTCAAAACGGCTAGATTGGTATTTGATAATCTGTTGAATCGGATCTGAAATCTCTTCTCTCTTTTGGATGGCTCTGATTTTTCTGCAAATGCTTTCCACTGGGTTATGTCGCTTGTCGGTTACCTTTCTTGCAGAGGCCATTGTTGACCTTCCTCCAATTATGCAGATGAAGTGACTAAAGTGCAGGTAAAAGTAGACATGTTTTGTTTTGTTTTAAGTTAGCATTGTCCTAACAATAATTTAGCAGTGCTATTTATTCCTAAATCAGCTTTGGAGGGATTAAGATGTCTTTATGGAAAACAGTTCAAAGGTTCCTCAAAAAGTTAAAAATAGAACTGCCCTGCAATCCATCAATTACAGTACTGGGTATTCACCAAAGGATACAAAAATACAGATTCAAAGGGGTACATGTACCCCGATGTTTACAGCAGCATTATCAAGGATAGCCAAACTATGGAAAGAGCCCAAATGTCCATCCACTGAAGAATGGATAAAGAAGATGTGGCAGATATTTATATAAGAGATTACTCAGCCATCAAAAAGAATGAAATCTGGCCATTTGCAATAATGTGAATGGAGCTGGAGTGTATTATGCTTAGCGAAATAAGTCCATCAGAGAAAGATCATATGATTTCACTCATATGTGGAATTTATGAAACAAAACATATGAACAGAGGGGAAAGAAAAAAAGAGAGAGAGGAAAGCAAACCACAAGAGACTCTTTACAATAGAGAAAAAAAAGACTGGGGGTTGATGGAAGGGAGGTGAGAGGGGGGATGGGCTAAATGGGTGATGGGTCTTAAGGAGGACACTTGTGATAAGCACTGGGTATTATACATAAGTGATGAATCACTAAATTCTACTCCTGAAACCAATATTATATATTTTTTTCTTTAAATTCAGGTTAGTCAACATATAGTATATCTTTAAACAATTGGTTTAAACAACTTTCCATGTGTTTAACTTTGGCACTCAAATTCTTAGAAAATAACAACAGCTAACAAACATAAAGTACTTACCACCTGCCAGGTTTCGTACTAAATTCTTTATATGTATAAACGCATTTCATTCTCAAAGCCACCCTATGAGGTAAACATTACTATTATCTCCATTTTCCAGCAAAGACAGAGTAAGAGACAAACCCAAATTCACCCCAGATAGGTGCTGGAGCTCAGATTTGAACCCGGGCATCCTGCTCCAGAGGCTAGACTCCTAACCATACAGCTTTACATTTACAATATGTCACATATGATGGTGAGGCTGCAGACAGCTCACATTTGAGTACTTGTCCTGGTTCTCATCTGTCACAAAACTTACAAAATATGCCCTATATTGGCCATTTCACATGTATCTAAACTTCCCAGAAACCTGTCAGATGTGGAAATATTCCTTTTACATGTAACAAAACAGAGGCTCAAAGAGGTCGAGTAGCTTGCTAATAATTACATCTCTAAGATTTGAACCAAGAAGGTGTCTGACTCCAGCATAATTTTCTTTAATGGCAAGATATAGGATTAAAAAAAAAAAAAAAGCATGATCTCACTTCTTATAAGATAGTAATTAGGGAATTTGAAAATAAATCCAAAATTTTGCCTAAAGCTGGCAAAATTTAAATTGATCTAGGTCAAGAGTTACCATAGTTTGAATAGTTACAAACAGCTGGTTACAGAGAGTTTGAACGTGATGATTTTTAGAACCTTAAAAAGATTTCCATTCATGGATCTCTTTTTAAAAATACCCTCATAGAAAATGAACAAAAGGTACAGAAATTTTAAGAAGAACTATAATTGGAAAGGGTATTTTAGAAAGACTGGTATTTAGAAGAAGACACTCAAAAATCCTCACAATCTGGCTTCATTTTACTTCAAGATGACAGACACCTGCTGCAGCCAATGAGGCTCCTACAAGTAGAATCCTTTACTATTTAAGGTAATGATCATCTTTGAACCTTTAAACTTAACAAACCTTTGAACTTAACAATAGCCTCCTTTCTGTATATTCAAGGGTGATCTTTCAATGCCAGACCCAAATGCCAAAAAAAAATTTCTCTGTGGAAATTCTGGATTCAGGGTATGCTCACTGGACTCTACTTTCTGATCTCTCCCAGGCTTTATAATAATTGCCCTTTATGTTTGTCATTTAATTACATTTTATCCTCTCTCCTTGGATTATTTAAACTGTGTATGCATAGGGCACCTGTGTGGTTCAGTTGGTTAAGCCTCTGACTTCGGCTCAGGTCATGATCTCACAGTTCACTCTTCGAGCCCCATGTTGGGCTCTGTACCGACAGCTCAGAGCCTGGACCCTGCTTCGGATTCTGTGTCTCCATCTCTCTCTGCCCCTCCCCTGCTCGTTTTTAGTCTCTCTCTCTCACAAATAAACAAACATTTAAAAAAATGACATGATAAATTATATCAAAATTTTTAAAAAATAAACTGTATGCCTGTTTCCTCAAAACACTTATAATTCTTGTATTTAAAAACCATGATGCTATTCTTTTCTAGATACACAGTACATTTTTGTTGGCATCACTGATAATCCAGTCATAAATCACACACACAATTACCAGGCTTGTGGACTGGTACCCTAGCTGCTCTTTTGACCCTCAACTACTCACAGCTACCACTTTCTCTGGATAATTTCCCCTGGCTGCTCATTGCTTAACTGGGAGGTTGGAAGTGATGTAGAGGGAATGACAGAAGAGAATTCACCTGTGCACACACATGCTTTGAATCTACAGCTAACTGGGGCACCTGGGTGGTTCAGTCGTTTAAACTTCCAACTTAGGCTCAGGTCACGATCTCACGGTTCATGGGTTCCAGCCCCACACACCCTGTGCTGACAGCTCACTGACCTACAGCCTGCTTCTGATTCTGTCTCCCTCTCTCTGTCCCTCCCCCACTCATGCTCTGTCTCTGTCTCTCAAAAAACAAACATTAAAAATTTTTAAAAAGAGGGGTGGGGCACCTGGGTGGCTCAGTCAGTTGAGCGTCCGACTTCGGCTCAGGTCATGATCTCATAGTTCATGAGTTCAAGCCCTGCATCGGGCTATGTGCTGACAACTCAGAGCCTGGAGCCTGCTTCAGATTCTGTGTCTCCCTCTCTTTCTGTGCCGCTCCCCCATTCACTCTGTGTCTCTCTGTCTCAAAAATAAATAAAAACATTAAAGAAAAAAAATAAATCTACAGCTGTGGTGAGGACACAGCAGGAGCCATCTGATTTCCTTGAGTCAAGTAAAGAGTCTTATAAGACTGATTAAGTATCTGTCAATATTCTCAATATGAAATGACTGTGCTTCCCTTCAAGAGCTAGAGAATGGAAGCAAAGGTTGGATATGCAGCTAATAAAAAGCCTAAAACTGGAACCTCAAACTCTCAGATCCTGTCTACCCTCCTTGTTGAACACTGAGGCGGGAAGTTGTTCAAGCCACAATGAAGGGCTTTGCCTTGTGGGCATTTGCGACTATTCCAGATTAATGTTCCTAGCATTTCTACTTGTTTTTCTAAGGCATTTTTCTCCTTTTACCATCTGTTTCCTAAACTCCCATGACTCACCTAAGTGACCTCCACTCCGTGGTTTATAAACTAAATCTTATAAAGAGTACACTTAAGACCCTGGCTCTTCATGAGCTAACGAACGTTCACAACACCAACTTGTTTTGCTTTTTTTAATATAAAGCAGAACATTTGAATTCAATAAGTAAGATGTGATAAAGATTTCAAAATTTGGGCTACCTCCTCCATATATGGCCTGGAAACATCTCCAGTCTGTCCTGTCCAAACCTCTTTTTTAGTTCTAGATCTCAATAGAAAAGATTAGCTGCAATCTGCTGTAATACTTAAAAATACAAGTCTAACTTGTGCAATAACTCTTTTTGAAAACATACTAACTGCAAATTAAAAACTGAAAGTTAATTATACTTGCAGGATTGGTTACTTGGAGGTCTCTCTTTTAAAAGCAATTTCTTCTTTATCTGTTTTAGCAGACTGAATATTTACAGTGGATGGTACACTTGTAGAAATCCCAATGGCAAAAAGTGTTTTTCCCAAGTTTATTATTTTTAGTAATCTCTAAACCCAGTGTGGGGCTCTAACTTACAACCCTGAGATCAAGGGTCACATGCTCCTCCATCTGAACCATCCAGGTGCCCCAAGAAGTACTTTTGTTTTTAAATTCTCTGAATCTCAGCTGCACTCCCTCTCTCATCACTCATTCCTTTAGGCATTCAACCAATATTTATCAAGTACCTGAAAAGTGCTAATACCTCTGCTCCAAAGAGTATCTGCTCTGCTAAAACCTGTAGTCTGCAGGAGGTACAGACATGAACAAGTAAGCTACTGGGAATGCCAGATTAAATCCAGGATGCCCAAGAAAATTTGAATTTCAGATAAACAATGGTTATTTTTTTAGTATGTCACAAAAGTTGCACAGGAAAAATACTGAAAAATTATCTGAAATTCAAATTTCACTGAGCATTTGTATTTTTATTGGATAAATCTAGCAACCCTAAAACCCACAGATAAATATATAATTACACACTGGGAAAGAAAAGTGCCAGGGCTGTGGGAGCATATTCTAGGGGGTTATCCTAGTTTGGAAGTAAGGATGGAGAAATTGGTGGGCATCTATTATGTATCACACACTGTGCATCATGCTATACATATTGTTTGCTAAGTCCATGGTTATAGACAGAAAACTGGGACCACAAATCTGCTACAGGAATTCTCATTTGGATCCATATTAGCTCAGTGTAAAATCACGTTAGAGATTATCCAAACCAATTATTTCCCTTATTTTATTTATTTCTCATATTGATTGAACTATACCTCATTATTCTTATTTCTAGAATCTGAGCCCATTATTATTATTGCCTGAATTGCCAATAGTAAAAGCTCTTGAATCAACACTTTTTACCATCTCCCTGGTCCAAAGCCTCAGAAGCTTTGGAAACATTTATAAAACAAGTGTTATTTGCTTCTTACCTAAAGTAAGTTTACTCACTATGTATCTAATATCACCAGTGATTTAAATGTTCAATGTTAACCTGTAGGCATTTACATTCTTTGAGCCTTACAGAAATCTTCCACATTTGTTCTGACTTCCTAAAGGAATCTTCAATAGGTTAGAATAAATTCACTATTTACGTAAAGTATATAGAATATTTCATGTTCTTTGGGAATTGACAAACATAAGGGCATAATTTGTATTTTTCAATATCAATATTCTTTAATCACTAGGAAGTAGTTGAATTTCTTTGCAAAGAAAGATTTATATAGACATACTAAAGTAGCATCTTTGGGAAAAGATTTCAGATTTCAGGGTGATTCAAAAGCTCTTTAGAGAGCCTTCTGAATCTTACTTAAAAAAGATTATGTTGACAATATAATTATCTTTCCTTTACCAACCATTTAAATATTTTCTCCCTTTACTAACAATTATTTCTTGAATATTAAGCTTCCAAATTTTAGATCAGGGAGGCATATTTTAATAATCATTCAATACTTGATTATGAAATTCAGGCAAATATTTCATCCAAGTCCCAGTTGGTGATTTAATTAATGCAAAACCCTTAAGTAATGTATGTAAAAATTTTTAAAATATCCATGTGTATTTGTAGATGAACAATAAACTCCTTTTGCCAAAAAAGCCCTTCACTAACAGATGCCAGTAAACCCTTCATGGAAACAGAAGAAACATCTGTTCACTGAGATGCTCCCAGGAAAGTCATCTTTAGCGGGCCGAGTGGGAGGGCAGAGCATAGTTTTCTATTTAACCAGTAAACTTCATATTTGCCAGATAACACTGTTTTTAGTCTGTGACTAATATTTAATGTAATAAATAAAACTTACTTTTTCCTGTCCTAAGATAGGTGACAGCAGCTGTTAATCAAAATGATTTGCAAACCACAAATCCCAGATTTAGTAAACGCTCCGGAGTCTCATCTGCAAACCTGTTTGATTACTAATAAATGCAAGCTGGCATAGAATGGGACTCTCCCCTCCCACCATTCACTTAACCCAGTTATATTAAGCTCTTTGGCTGGTCACACCAAACTTATTATAAACATCTCATACTGGAACAATTCCTGAAATAGCATAGTCACACATATGCTTCTGAAAGAGCACTGTGTTCTTCTGTTTCAGTTCTTATTATGTGAAGTCTGGTTTTCTTCTCAGAGACTAGGAGAAGACCTAAAATAAATATCTAACTGCAAGAATTCAGGTGCTCCCATGTTCTTGGGGTCTACAAAAGCACATAATCATTTTCCACTAATACACATTGAAAATTACTAAGGCTGGAAATGACAATTTAGGACTTTAGGAGTCCAAAAGTCCCTTTAAAAACAATTCTGGGAGTTGCCTATGGTGAAAGCAACATTTCTGGGGAACCTAGCTTTATCATAAGCATATTGAGTTGGGGAGTGAGGAGAAGTCAGAGGCTACCCATGGAATGGCTTTTCCCTGTTGAGAACAGGACTTCTTGACCTCAGATGACAATAGCCAGCATCCACCAAAGTTTAGTTACTCACTTGGGGGAAAACTCACCACCTTATTTTCACTTTACCAGCACTCCAAGAGCCATCTTCTGAAAACTGGGACTAGAGAGCGGAGGTCTGTGTGATCAAGTAATTGGGTGGAGCTAAATTCCACCAGTGATATGGAGCCAGCAGAGAGACTACAGCTGGAGAAGAGGGAAGCCAATGATTGGCTGCACCTGCCTCACTGGTCCTCTCCAAGATTTTGAGAGGGAGGTTGAGGAAAGACATAGGAGGAAGGAGGACCGCTGATTTGCCGGTATTGATACCATTTTGGTGCACTCCCTACCACAGTGCTAACAAGAAAATGAAGATCACCCATAATATACTCTCTATAGAAGTATATAGAAGAAGGAAAAGTCACTTTTTAAGTTAAATTTCATACATATCTGTTGGGCCAAGTGCTTTATGGTTTCTAAAACACTAATGCTGTTAATCATTACATCTTTTGGGAACCATATATGGTTTGGGGGACACAGTATATGGACTATACAAAGTGCAATAATTAAGCAAAAAGTACAGGAGTGTTACATTAAACTCCATGAGAGGTCAGGATGGGGGAGGTCAGTGTGGGCTGAGAAGAGTTTTTGAAGTAGGTGAGACATAAATTGGGCTTTAAATAGTACACTATTGTTGGCAGATAGGGGCTTGGACAAACCTGTGAGGTGGGGAGACTAAGCTTGCTGCTTAGCAGCACTGGGTAAACAGATACAACCGTGAGGTAGGTGGGAGGTTGTGGATAGTGAAAACATGTAAGTCTACGTAGGTAAGATACAGGCAGATTCAGAAATGAATGACATTTTTTGGCAATGTTATTTGCCATCCAAGAAAGTAATATTCGGTGGCAGGGGGGTGGGGGGGACACACATCTTAAAAACAAAACAAACAAAAACACAAACCAGAATCAGAGTTCCAAACATACAACCTGAAGCATCATAACTGGAACATTTTGTTCTCAAACTGGCAGTTTTGCTTATACTCCCTGGGGCTTGGCTAGCCAGACCACTTCAGTCCCTAATCACATGCTTCACAGACTTGAGCCCTGGTGATTTCCTACTGCTCTTCTATTTTCTCTCTTCCTCACTCAGACTCGGGTGTTCTGAAAATCTATTTTTGGAATATATATGCTCCTGTTCCTGTGGGTTATCATTTCTGTCCCCAGATGAGAGGGAAGGGAAGTGTAGTAGTTCCAAGTTGGAGCTCTGGATTCAAATAACCTGAGTTCAAATCCCGGCTCTCCCCAATTAGTTCTGTGTCCTCTGACTAATTACTTAACTCTGTGTTTCAGTCTTTATCCAGAAAATCAATATTATGAATGACCCCTTGGGTTTGCTGCAGGGACTAAATGAGATAACACATGGATGATGCACTTTCTGAAACCTCTTTAATTTATTCAGGTATTAAATGTACTCTTACAGCACAAAATAGTGCCCAGAAAGAATTAATTAACGCATTCCTTTTACTGACTTGCTCTGTTTAATTTCCCATGAAGTGAACTATTATAACATCTATGCTTGTGATCTTCTTATCAATCCACAGATACCGAAACTAGCAACACCCAGAGAGATTTCCCTCCTAGTCATAAAGGAAGCCAATGGTGGAGCCAGAAATAATATTAAAATTCTGAATCCACTAGACCATATCACCTGTCTGGCAAATTATACTCTTACTTCCTCCTCCAGATGAGTGTATTACACTGATGTTTCTCAAAGTAGTGAAAGGAATAGCCTGAATGATAAATTCCAATGGATGTGCAATGAATTCAATGCACATGTTATTCCATTATTTATTTATTGTTTGCCTCATATGATTCTAACAGGATGTGCTCATACTGTGCTCTCTGCCCCTGGACAGCACAAGCTGGTGACTCCTGTACCTGCCCTCAGGCAGCTAGAAATGTGCATTCTTCACCAAAATAGCTTCTCCAACCCCAAACACATGCTTGGTTAACACAGGAGAGAGTACATAGGGATAAAATGCAGACTCGGCCAAAAAACCAAGATGGGGCTTTGGGTTTTGGGATATACTATAGGTATTATTGATAACAGAATGGTGTTTACTTGCTAAGTCATTTCCCCTTAAGGCATGTTGACTAGACAGGGCCCCTGACATTGCCAGACCTGAAAGCAACGGTCTTATATCAGAGAACCACTGAAGGACACTGCAAGGAAATTAAGTCTTATCATGTAACTAGGTGAGAAAAAAAGAAAAAATGTATTCAAATAGCACGTCTCTTTCTAACTCAGTCTTTAATGTCACTAGACATTAGCCAGTGGCTGGATCTCTGAGATTAAATCTGGTTGATCCAAGGGAATCACTTTGTCCAACAAAAATAGATTGGAGGGCATGGAAGGAAGAGGGGACTATTAGAAGAAAGGAAAGAAGGAAGGAAAGAAAATCAGTGGAATCCTCCTTCAGTATAGGTATAGCCAAATTTAATATGCATTTTCTTTTTCAAAACCTGCTCTATGTAAAATGCACTATTTCTTATAATGTACTCTATTGTGCCCTTGTATTCTGGGTGTCATCATCTTTAAATTTATTTCTTTTAATTAATTAATTAACTTTAATTAATTAATTAATTAACAAATGCAGTGTCTTCAGGAAGCCAGTTTTCATAAAGATACTATCCCAGAGACAAAAGTATTGGAAATTAGGTAATCCATGGATTCCATTCTGAAAAGGAGTAACACAGAAGTGAACACTTTGAAAGAAAATTTGGCAATTTCTTTTTGGAGGGAAGTGGAAATAAAACAAGGCCCTGAAGATACTACTAAGATACATATTAGCTGAATGAAAATCAGGTGTTGCCCTTCCAGATCTAACCAGAAGTAAAGCAGGAGTACCAATCCTTACTTGGTTCTATACCTCCGCCCACCCTTTCCACTTACTAGGGAAGGTAATGGCTTCCTAAAGCCATCCTGCCAATGCTGTGGGGGGGGTGGGGGGTGTCCTTTTTTCTTACAGCTTCTCTCAACACTGTCCACACCTTCATGAATGAAATTCTTGTCAGCCTCCCCTTAAAAAGAATTTTCCATCTCCTTCCTAAGGAACACTGACTGATATGCACTAAGAGATACTTTTAGTTGTCATATGAATTTCCATACCCCAATATGATTGTTATCCACAATACACAGAGGGCATCATACCTCTTTTAAAATATTTTGTTTTTATTTTTAAATTCTGTGTAGCCTTTCCTTTTGGTTACATAAGGACAGCTAATTCAAAGAAGGAGATTTGATTAAAAGGAAAAAAAGACTTTACTAATCTTCTTTGGAAAATTTTAACAGCTATTGCCAAATCACTTTCCATAGATTTTATCAATTTATGTTGTCACCAATAATTTGTGAGCCTGCTTCATCCCCCACGCCCTCATCACACACAATGTGTTGATCTTTGCCAATCTGATAGGCGAAATATGGCATCATGCCATTTTAATTTGCATTTCCATCCTTATGAATATAGTTTCATGTGTTAAAAGTCATTTGTATTTCTATGTTCTATTTGTTTGTATTCTTTGGCCATTTTTCAATAGGGGCTTGATTTTATCAATTTACAAAAGCTCTTTATATATTAAGAAATTTATTTCTTTGTAATATGTGTTAGAAACTCGTTATGTGTAATATTTCTTTGTAATATGTGTTAGAAAAAAAAATCTGCGTAAAATGTGTAATATTTCTTTGTAATATGTGTTAGAAAAAAATCTGCATGCTATTTTTTGCCATGCAGATTTTTTTTTTAATATAGTCAAATTTCAACCTTCTCTCTGTGAATTCTGAATTTGTGTTAGCCTTAGGAAGGCCTTCCTGACTCCAAAATCACAAAAAAGTTTTGCATTTTTTTTCCTAGTACTTGCATGACTGAATACATTTAGAATTTATGTTGGTATATAGAGAATATATACATCCTCATTGTTTTTAAAATGGCTACCCAGTTGTTTTTTTTTTTTTCTAGGAATTTAACCTACAGACATATTTGCACATATTTTCAAAGCTAATTAGAAAAATATATTTAGTTTAGTGTTGTTTGGAATGGCAACATATTGAAAACAATCTTTTCATCCTTCAAAAGGAGACTAGTTATATTAAATCACAGTTCAATGGCACACTGGAATAAAATACAGTTGTTTAAAAGAGGTTTTATAAGTACTAATATGGAATCCCAAAATTCTGTGGTCAGGTTGTAAATCAGCCCCAAGATAAAGAATAGTACTAACATCATTTCTGATTAAAAATGAGCCTGGGTGGCTCAGTCAGTTAAGCGTCCAACATTGGATCAGGTCATGATCTCACAGTCTGTGAGTTGGAGCCCCCCATCAGGCCCTGTGCCTACATCTGGGAGCCTGGAGCCTGCTTTAGAGTCTGTGTCTCCCTCTCTCTCTGCTCCTCCCCCGCTCATGCTCTGTCTCAAAAATAAACATTCGAAATATTTTTTAATAATAAAATATTTTTAATAAATATTAAAAAATTAATTTAATAATAAAATAGTTTTTAATAAATAAAAAATTAAATAATATACAGTATAAACAAAGCAAAACACATGTACACATAAATACAAGAAGAAACTAGAGACAATGATAACCTTGAGAAGGAAAACTGGCAGTTTAAGGAACATAGTAGAAGAGAGATTTAATTATTTCTGTATAATTTTTGTTTCATATCTATGTACAGTATCATTTTAAATAAATGCAAAAAAAGGGGAAAAAACAATAGATTTTTAAAACTCAGGTTATTCGGTTTGGGTGGCTGAGCCATTACCATTTAATATAGATTTGTAAGATAATGTCATGTACAGTGTCAAGACCTGCTGATTTTGAAATCAGCAAAACTCATAAACAGAAGTATGAAAATGTGGATCCGTAGCACCCTCTGCTGGTAATGAGTTGAAATTCAAGACACAGAAATCATTAATAAACCTAAATGATTATTATCAAGTACTCAAATAGTATATAGTAAGAATGATAATTTTTATATCACAATTTAAAAAAATCACTGGGAATTTACTAAAGTTAAAAAATTACACATTTTTGGTAGCAGTCCACAATTCTACTGTTTAACTGTTGTCTGAGGGCAGAACTTCACTTTTCATATGGGAATTGAGAAAAAAACAATACTTATTTTTAACAATAGTTATCACCAATGTGCATAAAAGTGAGCATAATTGTACATGTTTATCTTGTCAGTCTGTATAGTTTCCTCATGTTCTCCCCATTCTAATTTCTATGCACTAGGCCATACCCCCAACACACACAAAGTGCTCAATATTTTTCAAATGAATTAATTAGAATTAATTAATTAATTAGAATTAAGAATTCTTTGTGTGTGTTGGGGGTATGGCCTAGTGCATAGAAAAGAGAAGTCCCATAGGGTGCCTGGGTGGCTCAGTCAGTTAAGTGTGGGACTCTTGGTTTAGGCTCAGGTCATGATCTCAAGGTTTATGAGATTGAGCCATGCATCAGGCTCTGCACTGTTAGCCTGGAGCCTGCTTGGGATTCTCTCTCTCTCTCTCTCTCTCTGCCCCCCACCCCAAAATTAATTTAAAAAAAATAGAAGTCGGAGGCATGAGCCCTACTGCACGTCAACTTTTTTTTTTAATGCTTATTTATTTTTGAGAGAAAGAGAGCAGCTGGGGGGAGGTGTAGAGAGAGTAGGAGGCAGTATGTCTACGTGCTGACAGCGGAGAGTCCGATGTGGGACTCAAACTAGCTAACGGGTGAGATCATAACCTGAACCAAAGTGGACACTTAACTGACTGAGCCACCCACGTGCTCCACTGCATGTCTACTTTCAACAGCATGGGTGATGAGATGAGGAGGAACAGCCATAGAGATTGAAAAGGAGCAGCAGAAAGGTAGAAGGCAGAGGATGGAAAATCCAGTGAGTGTGGTGTCCTGGAAGCCAAGTGGGGAAAGGGTTTCAAGAAAGAGAAATGACTAGGAAATTACCTAGGATTATCAGTGAGGGAGGAAGATATTGGTTACTTGACGAGAAATTTCATTATAATGTGTTTCAAATTCTATGGAGCCAGTATTACTTTGATTCCTAAACCAGACAGAGACCCAAAAAAAGAGAACTACAGGTCAATATCCCTGATGAAAATGGATGCAAAAATTCTCAATAAGATACTAGCAAATCGAATTCAACAGCATATATAAAGAATTATGCACCATGATCAAGTGGGATTCATTCCTGGGATGCAGGGCTGGTTCAACATTTGCAAATCAATGTGATACATCACATTAATAAAAGAAAAGATAAGAACCATATGATCCTGTCAATTGATGCAGAAAAAGCCTTTGACAAAATTCAGCATCCTTTCTTTTTCTTTTTTTTTTTTTTTCAGGATCTTTTCTTAATAAAAACCCTCGAGAAAGTCGGGATAGAAGGAACATACTTAAACATCATAAAAGCCATTTATGAAAAGCCCACAGCTAATATCATCCTCAATGGGGAAAAACTGAGAGCTTTTTCCCTGAGATCAGGAACACGACAAGGATGTCCACTCTCACCGCTGTTGTTTAACATAGTGTTGGAAGTGCTAGCATCAGCAATTAGACAAAAAAAGGAAATCAAAGGCATCAAAATTGGCAAAGATGAAGTCAAGCTTTCGCTTTTTGCAAATGACATGATATTATACATGGAAAACCTGATAGACTCCACCAAAAGTCTGCTAGAACTGATACATGAATTCAGCAAAGTCACAGGATACAAAATCAATGTACACAAATCAGTTGCATTCTTATACACTAATAATGAAGCAACAGAAAGACAAAAAAAGAAACTGATCCCATTCACAATTGCACCAAGAAGCATAAAATACCTAGGAATAAATCTAACCAAAGATGTACAAGGTCTGTATGCTGAAAACTATAGAAAGCTTATGAAGGAAATTGAAGAAGATATAAAGAAATGGAAAAACATTCTGTGCTCATGGGTTGGAAGAATAAATATTGTTAAAATGTCAGTACTACCCAAAGCTATCTACACATTCAATGCAAACCCAGTCAAAATTGCACCAGCATTCTTCTCGAAGCTAGAACAAGCAATCCTAAAATTCATATGGAACCACAAAAGGCCCTGAATAGCCAAAGTAATTTTGAAGAAGACCAAAGCAGGAGGCATCACAATCCCAGACATTAGCCTCTACTACAAAGCTGTAATCATCAAGACAGCATGGTATTGGCATAAAAACAGACACATAGACCAATGGAATAGAATAGAAACCCCAGAACTAGACCCACAAAAAGTATGGCCAACTCATCTTTGACAAAGCAGGAAAGAATATCCAATGGAAAAAAGACAGTCTCTTTAACAAATGGTGCTGGGAGAACTGGACAGCAACATGCAGAAGATTGAAACTAGACCACTTTTCTTACACCATTCACAAAAACTAACTCAAAATGGATAAAGGACTTGAATGTGAGACAGGAAACCATCAAAACCTTAGAGGAAAAAGCAGGAAAAGACCTCTCTGACCTCACCCGTAGCAATTTCTTACTTGACACATCCCCAAAGGCAAGGGAATTAAAAGCAAAAATGAACTACTGGGACCTCATGAAGATAAAAAGCTTCTGCACAGCAAGGGAAACAATCAACAAAACTAAAAGGCAACCAACGGAATGGGAAAAGATATTTGCAAATAACGTATCGGACAAAGGGGTAGTACCCAAAATCTATAAAGAGCTCACCAAACTCCACACCCGAAAAACAAATAATCCAGTGAAGAAATGGGCAGAAGACATGAATAGACACTTCTCTAAAGAAGACATCTAGATGGCCAACAGGCACATGAGAAGATGCTCAACATCGCTCCTCATCAGGGAAATACAAATCAAAACCACACTCAGATATCACCTTATGCCAGACAGAGTGGCCCTAATGAACAAATCAGGAGACTATAGATGCTGCAGAGGATGTGGAGAAATGGGAACCCTCTTGCACTGTTGGTGGGAATGCAAACTGGTGCAGCCGCTCTGGAAAACAGTGTGGAGGTTCCTCAAAAAATTAAAAATAGACCTACCCTATGACCCAGCAGTAGCACTGGTGGGAATTTACCCAAGGGATACAGGAGTACTGATGCATAGAGGCTCTTATACCCCAATGTTTATAGCAGCACCTTCAACAATAGCCAAATTTTGGAAAGAGCCTAAATGTCCATCAACTGATGAATGGATAAAGAAATCGTGGTTTATATACACAATGGAGTACTACGTGGCAATGAGAAAAAATGAAATATGGCCCTTTGTAGCAACGTGGATGGAACTGGAGAGTGTTATGCTAAGTGAAATAAGCCATACAAAGAAAGACAGATACCATATGTTTTCACTCTTGTGTGGATCCTGAGAAACTTAACAGGAACCCATGGGGGAGGGGAAGGAAAAAAAAAAAAAAAGAGGTTAGAGTGGGAGAGAGAGCCAAAGCATAAGAGACTGTTAAAAACTGAGAACAAACTGAGGGTTGATGGGGGGGTGGGAGGGAGGGGAGGGTAGGTGATGGGCATTGAAGAGGGCATCTTTTGGGATGAGCACTGGGTGTTGTATGGAAACTAATTTGACAATAAATTTCATATAATAAAAAATTAAAAAAAATAAAAATAAATAAATAAATGAATAATATAGTATAATATAACATAATATGTTTCAAAGTAAATGGCTGGAGAGAAATTAGAGTGTCTAAATATGGACACCACTTTTTTAAAAAGTTTATTTACTTTGAAAGAGAGAGAGGGAGCAAACAGGGAAGGGGCAGAGAGAGAGGGAGGGAGAATACTAAGTAGGCTCTGCACTGTCAACACAAAGCCCAATGTGGGGCTTAAACTCATGAACCATGAGATCATGACCTGAGCCACAATCAAGAGTCAGATGCTCAACCAACTGAACCACCCAGGTGCCCCAAAATCTTACATAGGTAAGCTATCACTGTTTCTTGGGAACTGAACTGTTTCCTCTGAAGCTTTGGATTTGACACTGCATTTGATTTTTTACATAGCAACTGATACGTACCAAGGCAATGATTGATTGGAATCTACCCCAGATTGAAGTATAATCAGTAAATTTTGCTTATATACTTATCACCTATTCCTATTTGACAAGAGTGCCGGATTCATTTAGCTAAAGTGATTCCAAGAAGTAGATGTACATTGATCTCAAGTAATTTCAAGGTGTCTTTTGTTTCTGTGTATGTTAAATACTTCTTACAATTTAAAAAATGATCTATTTTGAAGGTAAAATGAACAAATCTTGAAATTAAAAAGCCAAAATATGTGTAGGAGTGAAAATTATAAATCAAGTATTTGGGAAGTGAAGATTGGAAGCTTGCTTACCTTAAATTCGGAAAAACTTTTAACTCTTCCTGTAAATACTTTTCTTTTTTTAACTCTAAATCAGAATAGCCACATTTGGAACACTTTTTGTTAATAGTTTACATAGTTAGAACCTGGCCTTAAACCTAATGTGAACTTGATTCTGGAAAGCAAATCTTTTCACAACTGCCTGGATGCACAAGAAAACTTTTTAAAAATACACACTGCGAGGTCATTTGTTCACATGGTCACACACCGATGCTTAGATGTCCCAGTATCTAATATGGCCACAGTAGTCTTGATAACCGAAGTCATGTTTTCCCATCTTTAGGAACCGGCACCAGAACAACCATATCCAACAGATGTCAAGCTACTTTGTGCACGAATGAGCGTTCCATTTTGTTTCATACTTGAATGCTATACATCTATTTTGGATTGTATATTGTGTTTGTGTATTTACGCTTTGATTCACAGTAACTTCTCATGTTATGAATTGATTTGCATTGAACACAAACTGTAAATAAAAATAAATAGCTGAAAGAGGAAAAAAATACAGGAGGTAGACTTCATGTTAAATATTCTGATCAAAGAGAGAAAGAAAGAAAGAAAAGAAAGAAAAGAGGGGGCATGCCTGGGTGCATCAGTTGGTTAAGTGTCCGACTCTTGATATCAGCTCAGGTCATGAGCTTTCAGTCGTGGGATCGAGCCCCGTGTCAGGCTGTGCACTGAGTGTGGAGCTTGCTTGGGATTCTTTCTCTCCCTCCCTCTCTGTCCCTTTCCTCCCCTCTCAAAATAAATAAATAAAATAAAATAAGAAATAAAATGGAGATAAGGAAACTTTTGGAGGTAATGTGTGTGTTTATTATCTTGATTATGGTAATAGTATTCATATGTCCAAGTTGTATTCATATGTCCAAGCTCATCAAATGAGTACATGAAATATATGAAGTGTCTGCGTTTCACTATATACCAATAAACAGTAAAACAAAGGGGGAAAAAAGGATTTTGTTGTGAAAGGAAGAAAAGAAATGGATAACACCAGTGGCAGAAGTGAAGTCAAGGGAATTTTGGGTTTTGCTATTTTTTATAGGAGAGAGAACAGTGTATTTGCACATTTGTGGGAATGATCCAATTCAGAGGGGAGAATGAGGCAACAGAAGAGAGACATGAGAATGGTAGCCCCTGTCCCGGAGCATGTGTCAGGGGGTGTGGCCTAGGTCCAGGATAGGGTTCCGGCTTAGCTTGCTGCAGAGGCAGCCCATCCATAGGCCAAGGGAAGGCAGCAGGTATGGGCACAGACACAGATAGATAGATATTGGGGAGACATGGTGAATGTTCTCTTCTGACTGCTTCAATTATCTCAGCAGAGCCAAAAAGGAGGGAGTGTTAGAAGTTTGAGGGGAGACGAGAAGGTATAAAATATAAAATAACCTAGGAGAGAGCATAACAGACTGCATTAGGGAAGCACAGTGAGATTGCTGGACAGCATAAGAGACGACACGAAGACCGGTGGTCCCCAATTTCACGTGAGACCAGCCGGCATGGCTGTGTGTTGTTTAGGTGCATGGGCGCTGGCATAGAACAGGGGTAGCATTGGGTTGTGATTTATCCAACAAGTACGGTGTGACACGTGAGAAGGAGTTAGCAGAGTTGAGAGTGTATGAAAAGCAGTGATTCAACAATGGACTTGGGATTTAACTGGGTAGGGAGAAAACATAGGACCTAAGGATGCAGCAGGAGTAGGATCAGTGGGTAGAAGATCCAGGTAGGGCCAGAGAATGATGAAACTGGGGCACTAGGAGTGAGCTAGAAAGTTAGAAGATGACACCCAAAAAGTAGAGAATGTCAGGGCTGCAGCGATCGGTAATGACGAAGTCAAGGGTACGGCCATGGCAATGAGAGGCTATGGTAGAGGGCTCTAATAACTATGTAAGGCCAAAGCTTATTTTCTTTTTCCAAACAGAGCACTCAGACGGCACCTAGTGACTGAGGTATTTGACATAGGTGATCTGTTTATATATCTGCCTTGGGTACTTCCAAAAAAAGCCCCTTGAGTGGTTCATGTTTCCATATTATGCACTAGAAAATCAAACAGAACACACACCAGTACTTCTTAAATGGAAGAGATATTTCATTCCTTCCAAATGTGCAATCATAAATACTTGAACTAAAGCCCTATTTAAGTTTGCAAGGCAAAAATGCTTTTTTATTTTCCCTGCCTGGCAGTTAAGAATTAGTGTTAGGGTTGTGTTACATAAATATTGCATTCATATTCTTGTTTTTATGTTATACAAAATGGAATCGCTTATTCACCATGACTTTTCCCCCATAAAACTACTCACAAAGTAACTAGCATACAGAGTTGGATAATAAATCACTCTATGCAAAACCTAGGCATTCTGCACACACCTAAATCAACAGATTCAGCTTTGGCATGTTAAACTCTGCCTCCTGTTTCTCAAACAAGAACTATTCTTGAAAATCAGAAACCAGGTGTGAAACTGTTACAAAGATGGAATGTCCTGACCACTATAATATATACAAGCATTGAATAGGTCCTAAAAGGGAGACATCAGTACTTATACAGTAAAACCTTGGTTTGCAAGCATAATTCGTTCCAGAAATGTGCTTGTAATCCAAAGCACTTGTATATCAAAGCAAATTTCAAGAACCTTTGGCTCAGTTGTGATCATATGACATTTGGCATCATGAACTACTCATATTGCAAGACATCGCTTGTTTATCAAGTTAAAATTTATTAGAAATGTTTGCTCATCTTGCAGTATACTCAGAGAACGAGTTACTCACAATCCAAGGTTTTACTGTATCTTTATTAAACTGTTTTCCTCCAATTTGTTTATCCATGATCTACAATATCTTGCTGGGAAACTAAACTGGGCTTAATTTCCTGATATTCAACTAGCGTTTTTTTTTTTTTTTTTCTTTTTAATCAGCAACAACCACAGGATGCTGGGGATTTATTCTTGTCACCAGTCGGGTCAGAAGGTGCTCACAGAACAGACACAGGGGATGACTTGACCTTTGCAGGGACAGGACAAGCCTAAAGTGTATCTGAGGCTCTGCTGAGATCCCCAGGCACCTGCTCCCTTCATGCTTTCCTAAACGCCAGACACAAGTGCATGGAGGGCACTGTGAAAAAAGAAGAAAAAGAAAGCAAAATAACATGTTTGTGAAAAATCACAGTAACATATTTTGTTTTATCCTGGAGTAAGACTACTTGGATCAATCTGTTGATGACTTTTTTTCTTACGAGTGAATCAGTTGGGATGGAAATGTTAATTTATTTGAGCAAAAGACAGCATCACAAAAGACGTTGGTGACAGTATCTATTGTATCTATTGCCTGGGCTTTCTGCCTTTCTTGAAAAATGCCCCACCTGCCAAAACAGGTGGATTTCCTCATAGTCGGCTAGTTGCTTTTAGTAATGAAGGGGGAGATTTCATTCGTGTGGATTATGCTTAATAAAGTCAAATTTAGCCTTTTGCGAACACTTTCAGTTTTTCCTCTTGCTTGTGCTCCCTCCACCCTGCCCTTAAGGGCCTTCTGACTGAATCTGGTGCATTCTCCCTGCGAGAATTAACAAGACCAGGGGCGCCTGGGTGGCGCAGTCGGTTAAGCGTCCGACTTCAGCCAGGTCATGATCTCGCGGTCCGTGAGTTCGAGCCCCGCGTCAGGCTCTGGGCTGATGGCTCGGAGCCTGGAGCCTGTTTCCGATTCTGTGTCTCCCTCTCTCTCTCTGCCCCTCCCCCGTTCGTGCTCTGTCTCTCTCTGTCCCAAAAAATAAATAAAAAACGTTGAAAAAAAAAAAATTTAACAAGACCAGCACCCGGTTAAGAGCACGGACTCAACACCTGGATTGCCCGGGGTCTCCTCTAAACACTGTCTCTTGGTCAAGTGACTTAACCTGATAACAATGGTATCAGAGTGAGGATTATATGAATTGCTATATGTAAAATACATAGAACACTGCTTAGCACCTAGTAGGCATTCTGAGTGTTAGTTATCTCATTGCCAAAAATATCTCAGACACGAGTAGTTTTTCTTAGCTTCTCTATGTCTTAAACATCTTTATCAATTATCTATGGCTAGAAAGCAAGCCTTATTCATCTGAATAAGCATTTTTTAAAGTTGATGAATAAGCATTTTTTAAAGTTTATTTACTTATTTTTGAGAAAGAGAGAGAGCATGGGTGGATGGGTACACGAGAGAGAGAGAGAGAGAGAGAGAGAGAGAGAAAGGGAGGGAGGGAGAAAGACAGAGAGAGAGGGGAGGGGAGACAGGATCTGAAGCGAGCTCTGCAGTGACAGCAGAGAGCCCGACTGAGGGCTTGAACTCACGAACCGTGAGATTGTGTCCTGAGCCAAAGTCATATGCTTAACCTACTGGGTCACCCAGACACCCCACAACAAACATTTATTATCTCACAGTTTCTGAGGGTTAGGATTCTGGGACTGTGTAGCTACGTAGTTTGACTTCCAAGACCCTTCACATGATTATTAGCAAGTCTCAATCCCTCTCCTCATGGGTCTCTCAGTGGGGTTACCTCACAGTTTGGCGGTTGGCTTCCCCCAGAGTGAGCAATCCAAGAGAAAGAGAAGAATCTCTCTCTCTCTCTTTCACACACACACACACACACACACACACACACACACACACTGAGAGGAAGAGAGAGAGAGAGAGAGGTCAAAAATGGTATCAATCTTTTAAACCTAATTTTGGAAGAGATATTCCACCCCTGCCATATTCTATTCATTATAATCAAGTTGCTAAATCTAGCACATACTTAGGGTAAGAGATTTCACAAAGGCAGGAATTACTGGGGATGGCCTACCATACCATTGATTGTGAACAGATTTAGAAAGTGTCCCGGGGCACCTGGGTGGCTCAGTTGGTTAAGTGTCCAACTCTTAGTTTCAGCTCAGGTCACAATCTCACAGTTCATGGGTTTGAGCCCCACATGGGGCTTTGTGCTGACAGTGCAGAGCCTGCTTGGGATTTTGTCTCCCTCCCTCTCTCTGCCCCTCCTGTGCACTCTCTCTCTCTCTCTCTCTCTCTCTCTCAACATAAAGAAAGAAACTTAAAAAAAAGTGTCCCTGGGGCGCCTGGTGGCTCAGTCGGTTGAGCGTCCGACTTCAGCTCAGGTCACGATCTCACACTCTGTGAGTTTGAGCCCCGCGTCGGGCTCTGGGCCCATGGCTCAGAGCCTGGAGCCTGCTTCCGATTCTGTGTCTCCCTCTCTCTCTGCCCCTCCCCCGTTCATGCTCTGTCTCTCTCTGTCTCAAAAATAAATAAACGTTAAAAAAAATTAAAAAAAAAGTGTCCCTAAATTATTTTGCCTATACATATACAAAGAGATTATTTTTACCAATGAGAACCAGTTTCTAATATCTACTGTCTTGATAAACATACAAACACTAGTTTTGCCAATATAAAAACCTTATTTATCGGGGCACCTGGGTAGCTCAGTCGGTTAAACATCCAACTCTTGATTTCTGCTCAGGTCATGATCTCAAGTTCATGAGTTCAAGCCCTGCATCAGGCTCTGCATTGACATGATGGAGCCTGCTTGGGATTCTCTCTCCCCTCTCTCTCTGCCCCTACTTCACTTGTACTGTCTCTGTCTCTGAAAAGAAAAGAAAAGAAAAGAAAAGAAAAAAAAAGAAAAGAGAAAAGAAAAACAAAAAAAAACAAAAACAAAAAAACTTAAAAAAACCAATCCTATTTATCATCCAATTTGCTAATTTGCCAAGACCTGGTTAATGGAGGAGATAGGATAGCAGAGAATCTGGCTTTTTCTGTACAGTGCTGCTGACCACCCTGGAATGCACTAAACAGCACGTCAACTGATCACCCCTGGAGACACAGCTTAAACAAATTGCATGCACATAATATTTTGCCAACTACACTGAAACTTTGAAAAGTAAATTACAGACTTTATAACACCTTCCTGTAAGATTTTCTGTAACTCCTACCAAAGCCCTACATCTATGAAAACCCCTTATTTTAAAAAAATATGGCTACAAGTAAAAGCATAAATAAAGGAAAAAATAAAAAGTAAATGGTACATATTTTTCTAACTTACATGACTCTCAAAATGGAAAATCCAGACAAGTGGAATGTCTATGTTGAATCCCACTGCACAGCAGCTCAAAGCTGAGAAAGTATTTTGTTGACTTAATAAAGCTCCCTTTGGCAGTTCAAAAAGCTGTGGTTGCATTTATGCTTCACAGAGTTGAGGAGTTGGTCTTCCATCAATTCTCAAATACAAGTGAGGAAAAGGGAGGCATCCAAAACTGATAAAATGGGAATGGCATGAAAATAATCTTTAAATTCAAAAACAAAAGTTTTAAGTAAGCAAGAGCTTGTTATACATGCTATAGTCTCATATATATGGAGAGAAAGGGAAAAAGCCTGAGTAATAATCTTTTCTTCAACTTTTATTATTTCCAAAACAAATCTAAAATTGGTAGTACTAACATTGCTGTGTTACCAATGATCATGCTGAAGCACAGAGAGGCTAAGCAACTTGCCCAGGATCACACAGCTAGTAAGTAGCATAGCTGGGATTTGAAACCAGGCAGTCTAGCTCCAGAGTCAGCCCTTTTAGCCACCATGCTCTGCTGCTAAGGAAGAGTGCCACAGAAGAAGTGAAATCAGGGAGCTCTACATGGAAGAAGTAACCTTTAAATATTTCCACAAGAACAAAATCCTGTGTGAGAGTAATTTCTTTACTCTAAAATGGCAGGAAAATGTCTGCATCAACAGAAGTCCCACATCATTAGTGTTTTACACTAGTGTCATAACTGAGAGGGCTTATGGGAAGTTTGGAAAGTCAGTGAAGAGCAAGATAACAGATTACAGTGGGGTGCCTGGGTGGCTCAGTCGGTTAAGCATTTGACTTCATTTCAGGTCGTGATCTCACGGTTTGAGGGTTC
The DNA here is from genome assembly GCF_023721935.1 of Panthera uncia. Lineage (NCBI taxonomy): Eukaryota > Metazoa > Chordata > Mammalia > Carnivora > Felidae > Panthera > Panthera uncia. The sequence continues at coordinate 56,671,718 of NC_064809.1, read as the reverse complement.
AAGCCCCGCATCAGGTTCTGTGATGACAGACAGCTCAGAGCCTGGAGCCTGCTTTGGATTCTGCGTCTCCCTCTCTCTCTCTGCCCCTCCCTCGCTCATGCTCCTTCTCTCTCAAAAATTGAATAAACATTAAAAACATTTTTTAAAAAAGATAGATTACAGCCACTTACCGTGATAGTTCTAAATGTGATATTCTTCTTGAAGGCAGTCCCATTGTCTTAATTAATATAAATTCTTATTTGCATTCTCAGTTTCAGGAGATAAGAACAACTTTCATATCATGTACACATCTGTGTCAGAAATTAAGTAACCAGACTTTCCCAGTACTGAGCAACCTTTTAAAATCAAATGCAACACTGTCAAATAGGCAGTGTTCAAATAGTTCAAATAGAACTTTCTGTGGTGGTGAAAATGTTCTACATTTTGCTCTATTCACTACAGTTGCCATTAGCCACGTGGTTTTGGGACACTTGAAATGTGGGTAGTGTGAGGAACTGAATTTCTTATTTTATTTTAATTAACTTAAATTTCAATTTAAATAGCTACATGTGGGCAGCAAAGATACTTAATTATATGAGTTCAAACTCTTCCCAAACTTCTGGTGTGGTCCCTGAGCATGAGTGGTATATAGACTGGTCAGTTGGGGGTCTCAAGAATTGCAGCTGTGTGGACCAATAGAACAGGCAGGATCTTCTTTGTGACTGGAAGTGGCTGCCATAGCAATTTCCTTCAGTTTGGGAAATATAGAGCTGGAGTGATATACTTGTAACCATACTTAACTCATATTTATTTTTTTTCACTTGGGGAAACATTTTTTAAAGTAAGTAGCATTTTCAGACATTATGATTCCAGGGAAGTGTTAGAAACGAATCCCAAGCCTGGAAAAGATATAGATTCTTAGGGATCTTAGCCGAACTGTGGGTTTTGAGAGAAATTAGATTTCTACACTGTTCTTGAACAGGAGAGGCTACATTTAAAGTGCTATGAAGAAAGTTTCTAGATTTGAATATTAATCTCTTAAAGATAACTGAATTCCAACTTCTGAACTTTCTACAGTAAATTTTAACTGCCTGTTGGCATTGAAAGTCCAACATGGAAAAGCCATACTTAAAGTGTGTGTGTGTGTGTGTGCGTGCACATGCCTGGTTTAATAAACTTTTTTTTTTGAAATGCAATAGCCATATAAATAGAGGACAAATTGGGGGCGCCTGGGTGGCTCATTCGGTTAAGCGGCCGACTTCAGCTCAGGTCATGATCTCAGGGTCTGTGAGTTCGAGCCCCACGTCGGGCTCTGTGCTGACAGCTCAGAGCCTGGAGGCTGTTTCAGATTCTGTGTCTCCCTCTCTCTGACCCTCCCCCATTCATGCTCTGTCTCTCTCTGTCTCAAAAATAAATAAACGTTAAAAAAATTTTTTTAAAAAATAGAGGACAAATTGTACTTTAATCTTGAACTTTAGGGTTTGGAAGAGGTGTTCACTATTGGGAAAAACAGATTATTTACAGGCAACACACTTGGTTGTGAGTGATCAGGCCACACCCAGGATCAGTCTGCATTTGAAGCTATCCTATTCATGCTGATACCACATACAGGTGTAAGCGTTTGGCTCCACTCTGCCTTTCTTTCTTTTTTTTCCTTTAGTTTATTTACTTATTTTGAGAGAGAGGGAGAGAGAGTAAGAGAACAAGGGAAGGGTAGAGAGGGAGGACAGAGAGAATCCCAAGCAGGCTCTGCACTGTCAGCACAGAGCCCGACACAAGGCTCGAACTCATGAACTGTGAGATCATGACCTGAGGTGAAACCAAGAGTCAGACACTTAACTGACTGAGCCACCCAGATGCCCCCCACCCCCCGCTGTGCTTTTCTGAAGGGTCATGGCCATGCATTTACACATGGAAACCTTGATTATTTTGTTATAAATTACTTTTCCTTTGGCTTTCCTTTATAAGTGTGTGTGTTGAAACTATGTGTGTGGGTAGATCATCTCATCTATGAATTTTATTTTAGGATAGTAAATGGAGCATTGTCAAATATTTGCAATAAAAAAGGACACTTTGGGCTTGAAGTCCTGAGAGCCTCTGCTCTGGAGCATGCTGGCCTGCTGCCAGCTGTGCTGGTTCTCATGTCAACCACACCAAGAACGTTGTCATGTTTGGAAACCCTCACTCCCAAGCAGGCACCATTTCCTTGGGGATTTTCATCTACACACAGCTGTTGGTTAATTTTGACCCTCTGTTTCTGCTCAGGGTGCAGGTCCATGGGTGTGTGGGCATTTTCTAATAATATATATATATATCCCCCGCTATCTCCTAAATTTTCTGAAGAGCATCTTGTGGCCAGAAGTGATCATAAATTTCGTTGCCCACATTTGAGCATGTACGTAGTCAAGGATTCACCTGAAGTGACAATGTTTGAAGTTTCAGTAACATATTCCTCACATATTCAGTAACATATTCCTCATATATTCAGTAACATATTCCTCATGCATTCTACGAGTTCAAAGTTTGATAAGCCCTGGTCTGTTCCATATTTGACAGCAATCCTGGTCATCGTTAATAAGAGAGACCTACATAACAGAGACCAGATAAACCTATGAGGAAAAATGGTTAACTATGACTTGATCTTTATTATATCCCAGTCAATATTAACATCATCTTAAACCATTTTTCTCTTTCTCTCTTTTTTCCTTCCTTCCCTCCTTCCTTTCTCTCCTCCTCATCCCCTTCCTTCTTCTCCTCCTTCTTCTCCTCCTCCCCCTTCTTATTTTGGTCTGTGTCAGAATGGATACTTTCCTTCTTTGCTTTCCCAGAGTCCAGTTTGTATCAGACCTGGCCATTGTGCTTCCGCTTTCCATCTTTCACTGACTACAAATACTTCAGTCTTTGCTATACTTCTTTGAATCAGCTTTATTCTTATGCTGGCTCCCTCATCAATGAATTAAATAAATTTTTTAATACATGTTGATTCTATATTTGTATGGGAGTCACGTTGTCAGCTTTTAGCTTTGAAAGTTTGGGAGGTCACTGAGATGTCCAAGTGGACTCACTTGCTAAGACTCGTTAAACTACCTTGGAGTTGTACCTCATGGGCTGCTTAAGTCCAGTCATGTGTCAAAGGAATTTCCCTCTGCTGACTTTCCTCCTATGTTTCCTTCTCTTTTCATTCTGTGTATTTGTTTTCTGTTTTTTTTTTTTTTTTCTTGGCCAAGTCTTCTAATCTTTCCACATCTTGTCTAACTTACATTTGGGGCCATTTATTTTCCCATTACTGGGTCCAGTGAGTAAAGGACAATTGTATGCTGGAAAACGTTCAACAGTTGGTTCTTTGAGGTGGCATAGGGGTTGATTTTTCAGTGTCTACTGATTTCTGTGGTATAAATACTTCCAATATGGCCAATGATAAGCTACCAATGTGATGTCACTGAGGGCAAAGTTAGGAAGAAGTAAGCACAATCCATTCTTGTGAGCCAGTGCAATAAGCTGTAGCACAAAGATGTCATGAACCACTAATCAGGTCTTGGCTTCATTATTGAGAAACATCCTGTACATTCCTGAGTCCTTAGAAAATAGTGGTTGGGCAACATTTTCTTCCACGATATGGTCCAGGAAGTAGTGCATAAATGACTTCCAGGCTGGTCAAGAGAGAACCCTGTGAGTCTGTGACGCACATGGCTGATGATTTATTCTTAATTGTTGGCAGTAATAATTATAATAACTGATCCCTGGTAAGTCTTTATCACCTGATCCCTGGTAAAGTCTCTCATGAAGATGAGGACCAATTTTCTGTTGGTGCAACATGACAGACAGAGAATATGGTCTGCTAGCCTGTTTTATTTCTCTGTTCATCTATTTGTGAGCACAAATCAACTAAGAAAATATTTTGTGCCCACTGGGAAGGAGAACAGCTCTTTGAGACCTGAGCAGAGAGTTTTTATATTTCTGTGATGGATTTTGACCTGTGAATGAGAACTGAAAGTACAAATTCTCTGATGCCTGTATGTCTATTAATGAGGGTAGTCTTTACCTCTTTTTGACAAAAGGTTAAATATTAATAAATTAGATTTAAAACACTAATAAATTAGTTATAATGCCTTCAAAAATGGGATCTGGATCAATTCTTTTTTTTTTTTAATTTTTTTTTTAACGTTTATTTATTTTTGAGACAGAGAGAGACAGAGCGTGAATGCAGGAGGGTCAGAGAGAGAGGGAGACACAGAATCTGAAACAGGCTCCAGGCTCCGAGCTGTCAGCACAGAGCCCGACACGGGGCTTGAACTCACGGACGTGAGATCATGACCTGGGCCGAAGTCGGACGCTCAACCGACTGAGCCACCCAGGCGCCCCTGGATCAATTCCTTAAAATATTCACTTTGCCAAAACTCACCTAGAAGAAATAATGATATGAATAGGCATGTATCTATTAAAGAAATTGAATAAAAAATTAATAACCTTCCAAAACAGAAAAACTACAGGTCCAGATGGGTTCACTGGTGAATTTTAACAAACATTTAATAAATAAATTAAATGAATTCTCTACAATCACTTTTGGAGGATAGCAACGGAGGGAGTACTTCTAACTCATTCTATAAGGCCAGCATTACCCTACTACCAAAACCAGACAAAGACATTACAAGAAACTTCAGACCAATATCTCTTATGAAATAGATGCAAAAATCCTCAACAAAATATTAGCAAATCAAATCCAAAAAAAGTATAAAAAGAATTACATACTACAACCAAGTGGTATTTATCCCAGGTATGCCAGGCTGGGTACAACATTTGAAAATTAATTGATATAATCTATCATATCAATAAACTAAACAAGAGAAACCACATGATCATGTCAATGTACGCATGAAAAATATTTGAAGAAATCTAATACCCATTCATCATCATCATAATCATCATCACCTCTCAGTAAAATAGGAATAGAAGGGAACTTTCTCAACCATCTTACAGATAATATTGTACTTAATGGTGAGAAACTTGAAGCCTTCCCACTAAGGTCAGGTACAAAGCCAGGACGTTGCTTGTCACTACTCTTTTTCCACATTGTACTGGAAGACCTTGATAATACAGTAAGAAAATAAAATAAAAGGTATACAGACTGAGAAAGAAGCTATAAAATTGTCTTTGTTCACAGATGACATGATCATCTTTGTAGAAAATCCAAAAGAATCTACAAAAAGCTCCTGAAACTAATAAGTGATTATAGCAAGGTTTTAGGATGCAAGGTTAATATTAAAAAGTTAATTGCTTTGAACCAACATATACTAAAAATGAACAAGTGGAATTTGAAATTAAAAACATAACATTTATATTAGCACCCAAAATGAAGTACTAAGGTATCAAATTAACAGAATATATGCAAGATATATATAAGGAAAACTACAAAACTCTGATGAATAAAATCAAAGAACTAAAAATAGTAGTCCTCTCTTATCCACAGGGAATACAGTCCAAGTCCCCAGTGGATGTCTGAGACCACAGAAAGTACCAAATCCTACATATACTATGTTTTTTCCTATACATACATACATATGATAAAGCTTATAAATTAGGCACAGTAAAGATTAACAACAATAACTAATAATAAAATAGAAAAATTATAACAATATGCTGTAATAAAAGTTATGTGAATGTACACTCCCTCTCAAAATATCTTATTGTACTATACTTACCCTTCTTCTTGTGATGATGTCAGATGATAACATGCCTATATGATGAGATAAGTGAGATGAATATGGGGCATTGTGATGTAGCATTAGGCCCCTGTTGTGATATTGTGACCTTGTGATGATATGTCAGAAGGAGGATGATCTGTTTCCAGACCACAGTTGATTGCAAGTAACTGAAACTGTGGAAAGCAAAACAGTGGATAAGGGTGGGACTACCATAAATGGAGAGATATTCCATGTTCATCGATAGGAAGACTCATTATTGTTAAAATGTCAGTTCTTCCCAATTTGATTTATTGCCAGTGCAATCCCAATCAAAATCCTAGCAAGTTTTATTTTAGGTATTGACAACTTGATTGTAAAGTTTTATATGAACAGGCAAAGAAACCAGAATGTGCAACATCATCATCATCATCATCATCATCACCTCAATATTGAAAGAGAAGAATAAAGTTAAAAGACTGACACTACCTGACTTTAAGACTGACTGTAAAGCTACAATAATCAAGATAGTGTGATATTGGTGAAAGAAGAGACAAATAGATTAATGAAACAGAATAAAGAACCCATAAATAGTCCCCTCCCCCGCCTCCGGCAAATATTGTCAACTGATCCTTAACAAAGGAGAAAAGACAGTACAATGGAGCAAAAACAGTCTACACAACAAATGCTGGAACAATTGGACATCCACATACAAAAAAGTGAATCCAGACACAGATCTTATACTTTTCACAAAAATTAAGTCAAAATGATACATAGACCTGAATATGAAACATAGAATTACAAAACTCCTGGAAGATAGTTTAGGAGAAAATCTAGATGACCATTTATATTTAGGTATGGTGATGATATATTAAGTACAGCACCAATGCCACAATCCATTAGAGAAATAATCGATAAGCTGGACTCCATTAAGATGAAAATCTTGTGTTCTGTGAAAGACACTATCAAGAGAATGAAAAGGCAAACCAGTCTGGAAGAAAATAGTTGCAAGAGATAATCTGATAAAAGACTATTATCCAAAATATATGAAGAACACTTAAAATTCAACAATAAGAAAATAAACAACTCAATCAAAAGATGGGCTAAAGACCTTACCATACACCTCACCTCAAAATAGACTCCATATGTTATCAGGGAAATGCAAATTAAAATAATAATTAAATAACACTATACACTTATTAGGATGGTCAAAATCCAGAAACTACCACCAAAGTCTGGTAAGGATGTGGAGCAAGCAGAACTCTTATTCACTGCTGGTGAGGAGGTTAAATGGTACAGACCTTTTGGAAGACATTTTGGCAGTTTCTTACAAAACTAAACACACTCTTACCATATGATCAAGCAATCCCTCTCCTTGGTATTTACCCAAAGGAGTTGAAAACTAATGTCTACATAAAAAACAAACAAATCGGGGCACCTGGGTGGCTCAGTCGGTTGAGTGTCCGACTTCGGCCCAGGTCATGATCTCGCGGTCCGTGGGTTCGAGCCCCACATCGGGCTCTGTGCTGACAGCTCGGAGCCTGGAGCCTGTTTCAGATTCTGTGTCTCCCTCTCTCTCTGACCCTCCCCTGTTCATGCACTGTCTCTCTCTGTCTCAAAAATAAACATTAAAAAAAATTAAAAAACAAACAAACAAACAAATCACATGTGGATGTTTATAACATCTTTATTCATGATTGCCCAAACTTGGAAGCAACCAAAATGCCCTTCAGTATGTAAGTGGATAAATAAACTGTGGTACATCTAGATAATAGAATATTTTTCCATGCTGAAAACAAATAAAAAGATATGGAGGAAACTTAAATGCATACTACTAAGCGAAAGAAGACAATGTGAAAAGACGACATACTATATGATTCCAACCATATCACATTTAGGAAAAGGCAAAACTATGGAGATGATTTTCGGGGGTGGGGGCGAGGAAAGGGTGGAGGAGGCAGGAAAAGATGAATGAGCAAAGCACAGAGGATTTTTAGGGCAGTGAACACATTCTGTATGATACTATAATGATGAAAACGTCAGTATTTATTTGCCCAAACCTATAGAATGAGCACCAAGAGTGAATCCTTATTTAAATATGGACTCTGGGTGATCATAATGTGCCATACAATGTGGGTCCATCTTTGGTTTAAAAAAACACATCATCCTTGGTTTAAAAAAATTATGTTGTTGGGGGAGTTTACTCATCTGAGGGGAAGAGGTATATGAGAAATCTCTGTACATTCTTCTCAATTTTATTGTAAACATAAAACTGCTCTAAAAAGATCAGGTCCTTAAAGAATATGAGACTTGTTTTTATTGGTTTACAAGAAATAATAAGTGCTTACATAAATTTAATATCCCTAAGTTTCCTTGAAAATAAAGAAATGGAACTTTCAAGGTAGTGTTCTATAAGTGCCAGTTTAAAAAAACAAAACAAAACAAAACCCCCATAGAAAGTTCTGCTCAGAAGCATTTGATATAAGAAGCCAAATTCAAAATATCATGTGAATCCTTGGACAAATCAGACTAGTTTGATAATTTTGATTTAAAAATAGCAATATCAGGGTGCCTGGGTGGCTCAGTTGGTCAAGCATCCGACTTTGGCTTAGGTCATGATCTCATGGCTTGTGAGTTTGAGCCCTGTGTCAGGTTCTGTGCTGACTGACAGCTCAGAGTCTGGAGCCTGCTTCAGATTCTGTGTTTGTTTCCCTCGTTCTCTGCCCCTCCCCCACTCGTGCTCTGTCTCTGTCTCTCTTTCTCTCAAAATAATAAAATTTTTTTAAAAATTTAAATAAAAAATAAAAATAGCAATATGTCTTTTCCCCAATTTTATCAGTGTGAAGTATAAGTGCATAATTTTTAAAAATAAGATTGAGTTTATTTTTTAAGAAAGAAACTAGTTAATCTGAACTTCCTGAAAGCCTTATAGTATTTACAGATGAGATAAATTAGAAACGTTTAAGAATATTGAAAATATTGGGGTTCCTGCATGACTCAGTTGGTTAATTCTCTGACTCTTGATTTTGGCTCAGGTCATGATCTCGGGGTTTGTGGGATTGAGCCCCACGACAGGCTGTGCATTAGCAGTGCAGAGTCTGCTTGGGATTCTCTCTCTTGCTCTCTCTCTGCCCCTCCCCTGTGCTCTCTCTCAGAATAAATAAATAAACTTAAAAAAAAATACTGAAAATATAAAATAATGTGGTAATGATATTGAGTTATAATTCCAACAAATGTTTTCATATCAACAATTATATTTTCTAATGTGTTGGATTAAATATAATATTCAAAATTCTTAGGTAACAAAACTTTGGACTAATACAAAATTTAGATAATATTATTTGGAAAGTTGGTAATTTGTTTTTTTTTAAATATGCCAATGCATGAGTTAAAAAAATTTTTTTTCATGTTTATTTATTTTGAGAGAGAGCATGCATGCAGGAGATGAGCAGAGAGAGAGAGAGAGAGAGAGAGGGAGACAGACAGAGAGAGAGAGAGAGAGAGAGAGAGAGGAGAGAATCCCAAGTAGCCTCCATGCTGTCAGCCCAGAGCCCAACATGGGGCTTGATCCCATGACTCTGAGATCATGACCTGAACCTAAATCAAGAGTGGGACACTTAACTGGCTGAGCCACCCAGGTGCCCCTGGTAATTTCTAAATAAGATAAAATATTGAAACATTTCCTACCAAATATACCAACATATACTTTTGCATTTTATTTTTATATGAGATAGAGTGGGTATGACTTTGTGTTAATGTGAATGTGCTCAATTTCAGCACTTTATAAAGGTGTAAAAGGAATATGTCTGATGATAGGAGGTCATATTATGTGTGTTCATGAGGTTTGCTGTAGTAACAAAATATTTATTTATGACAAGGCGTTCCACATTACTTAACCTCCTCCCTCCCTGCCCCCACCATCACCTTTCTATAAAGGAACAAGATGGAGTATTAGGATCAGAATGACATTCCTGCCTTACATAATTCTAACACCAGAAAAATATGTATGGCACAATGGTTGTCAGACATTAAACAAGAGAACAGTAATTCCTGAAAGAGAGAAAACAAGTGAATTAAACCCATTGATTAGTTCAGCTTCTTACCTGAAAGTTTTCAGGCTATAGCATAAGGAGGATCTGTCTACTTGGGGTATCAATGAGTTGAAGAGACATTGCTGGGACTACAGGAAAACCAAATCAACTAGAGTTTTCAGGGCAAGAGTCTTGAAGAAAAGAGAATGAGAATGTCACAGAGAGAGGTCTGTGGATCTATAGTGGGTCCCTCCTTTCCTTGGGTGCAGCTCAGCACATGTGTATAAGGAGACTACCCAAGGTTGGGGAAGAAACCACCTGAAAGGAGTAGGCAGAACAAACAAGAGAGTTCCCACAGGGCCTGGAGAAGTTGTCATTTTCACCACCCTGAGTGGAAGACCTTATAATACATTGGACATTGGGTATAATAGTCAGAAGAGTATTGTCTCAGTAGTGGGACAAAATCACCCTTCACTGAAGACTGAACTGATCCCACCAAATAAAATTTAAAAGCAAAACCTAGAAATATAAAACTGGTTCCAATGGACTTAACTGTGTCCCAGAACAAAGCATAGGAATATTGAAACAAAAACAGAATAAGAGGGCCACTTGGGTGGCTCAGTAAGTTAAGCATCCTACTTCGGTTCAGGTCATGATCTCACAGTTTATGAGTTTGAGCCCTGCACTGGGCTTTCTCCTGTAGGCACAAAGCCCACTTTGAATCCTCTATCCCTCTTTCTCTCTGCCCCTCCCCCCACTAGTGTGCTTGTGTGCACACACTCTCTTTCTCTCAAAACTAAATAAACATTAAAGAAGAAGAAGAAGAAAAAGAAGAAGAATATCTCTCACCCAATATGATAAAACTCACAATATATAGTATCCAGTAAATATTTATCAGGCATGCAAATAAATAAGAAAATATGACACAGGCACCTGGGTGGCTCAGTCAGTTAAGCGTCCAACTGATTTCGGCTCAGGTCATGATCTCATGGTTTGTGAGATGGAGCCCTGCGTAGGGCCTTGTGCCGATGGTGTGAAGCCTGCTTGGGATTCTCTGTCTCCACCCCTCCCCTACTCACATTCTCTTTCTCTCCCTCCCTCTCTCTCTCTCTCTCAAAATGAATAAATACACTTAAAAAAAAAAAAAAAAGAAAATATGACCCATAATGAGGGGAATTAGCAAGTATTAGAAATGGATCCAGAAGTGACAGTTTAGAATTCATAGGTGAGTATACTAAAACAGTTATTACAAAGTATATTTGTATTTTAGATTATATCTCATATGCTTGTGAAGGTAGAGGAAAACAGGTGTGTTAAGATATGGAAGTTATAAAAAAGACCCAAATAGAGGCACCGAGGTGACTCAGTTGGCTCAGCATCTGACTCTTGATTTCAGCTCAGGTCATGATCTTGTGGTTCACGAGTTTGTGCCCCACATGGGGCTCTGTGCTGACAGTGTAGAGCCTGTTTGGGATTCTCCTTCTCTCCCTCTCTCTCTGTCCCTCTCCTGCCCATGCTCTCTCTCTGTCTTTCAAAATAAATAAATAAACTTTAAAAAGTAAAAATAAAAAAATAAAATTATAAGACAAATAAAATTATAAGAAAGAAAAATATAATGTCTGAGATGAAATACAGGCTAGATTAATAGCAGATCTGACACTACAAAAAAATACTACACATAAGATATAAAAACTATTGAAAATGACACAAACAAGAAAAGATTGGAAAATTAATGGAGTATCAGTTAGCTGGGGGACAACTTCAAGTGACCTATATTACATAAAATTTGACTTTCTGAAGAATTTAAGAGAGAAAGAATAGAAAAAATTTGAAAAAAAATTTCCAGATTTGATGAAAATTGTAAACCTATAGATCCAAGAAGCTCAAACAACTCCAAGCAAAAGAAACATGAGGAAAACTACATCAAGGCATATCAAAATCAAATTGTTTAAAAATAGTGATAAACACAATGTTAAAGGCAGCAAGACAAAAAGACATTACATATAGAAGGTCAAAAATAAGAATAACAGGAGATTCTCAATGAAAACAATGCAGGCAAGAAGACAATAGGGTAACGTCTATAAAATGTTAAAAGAAAAAAAAAACCTGTCAATCAGAATTCTATATCCAGTGACAATATCTTTAAAAACATAGGCAAAATAAAGACTTTTTCAGACATACAAACCTAAAAGAATTCGTTACCAGCAGACCTGCCGTATAAGAAATGTTAAAAGAAATTCTTTAGGCAGAATTAAAGTAATACTTGGTGGAAAGCTGAATTTACACAGGTAAAGGAATATCACCAGAAATGGTGAATAAATTAGTAATAATTTTTTCTTAATTTAAAAATCATATTAAAAGATAACTGATTGTTTAAAGCCAAAATAACAACATATACAGAAATAGAATGTATGTCAATGATAGCACAAAGGCCAGGAAATTAAAAATGGAAGACTACTTTTGTAAGATTTTTATACCATACATGAAATAGTATAGTACAACTTAAAGATAGACTGTGATTAAAGATGTATACTAAAAATCCTAAAGCAATCAATAAAAAAAAATACTGGGTTCCTGGGTGTCTCAGTCAGTTAAACATCCAACTTTGGCTCAGTTTGTGATCTCACAGTTCATGGGTTCGAGCCCAGCATTAGGCTCTGTGCTGACAGCTTAGCCTGGAGCCTGGAGCCTGCTTCAGATTCTGTGTCTCCTTCTCTCTCTGCCCCTCCCCCACTCACACTTTGTCTCACTCTGTTTCTCAAAAATAATAAATAAATGTAAAAAAAAAAAAAGAAAAGAAAAGCTACCACTAATAAGCAAATATAGGTATCACTAATAAGCAATTATAGGTATCACTAATAAACAATTCTAGGATACAAAATGGAATCATGATAAATATTCATTTAATCCCCCCCCCCCAAAAGCAGCAAAATGAGAGAAAAAGAACTAAGAACAGATGGGACAAATAGAAAATAAATAGCAAGATGGTAGATTTAAACACAACCATATTCATAATCATAATATATAAATGAGCTCATCAACTCACTTAAAGAGCAAATATTATCAGATTGGAGAAAAAGAGAGCCCTAAATGATAGACCAAGGCATAATATCCTAGATATGGAAAAATATGAAGACAAAGGAGAATCCCTAGGCAGGACTAGAGTGTATGTTAAACTTTATTTAACAAATATTTATTGAGGGCTTACTATATATGTCAAAAGGCTAAAAAGGTGGATAAAGTTGAAGAACAGGTTTACTATATGTACCTGAGAAAACTGGAAGGATAGGGGGCTTTGTTTGGAGGATAATGTTTTCATAAAAATTTTAGAGGTATAGTAGTTCTGGGAGATGAGAAAGTCTAGTTCAATTGTGTCAAACATCAGTATGCATATCAGTTGATTCAGGTGCTTTTTCAAATGCAAATGTTGCAGTCTTACCCCTACCCACCCCCCCAGCAGTTCTGATTCAGTAAATCTGGGATGGAGCCTGGGGTGAGCATCTTCAAAAGGAGTCAAGGGTATAACTGTGTCCATGAATGGCTTACTTAGAGTAAAAATAAAGATTTTCTAGATACTTGGGTGTTAGTTCTCATTTGAAGATGGAAGAAAATGACGATTTTAAAAGGAGATGAAAGTTGTGTACCGTATAAGGAAGTCTTCAGGTGTTTTGAAATGGAAGGTCTGAGCAGGCTGTAAATGATATATGTGTTAAGAAGTCATATAAGAGAGTGTCTTGAGCCTAATTTCATGTGTTTTATTTTATTTTATTTTATTTTTAATTTTTAATAATGTTTATCTTTATTTTTGAGACAGAGAGACAGAGCATGAGCGGGGGAGAGGCAGAGAGAGAGAGGGAGACACAGAATCGGAAGCAGACTCCAGGCTCTGAGCTATCAGCACAGAGCTCAACGTGGGGTCGAACTCGTCCATCGTGAGATCATGACCTGAGCTGAAGTCGGATGCTCAACTGACTGAGCCACCCAGGCGCCCCTTGATGTGTTTTAAACAAGATCTTTGGAACTTCCATAAAATGGTTTGGTTAAAGTAGAGAGTATTTGGGCAGTAGTGATTTAGTGAAGGTGCTTTATGGTATAAACATCCTACAGAATAATAAAAAACAAAACAAACATATTAGATGGGAGAAATTGAATGCCATAATAATAACTAATGTTTACTGAGTATTTATTATGTGCTAGGCACATTACTTTACATGTAATAGCTCTTTTGGTCTTCATGAAAACTGCAGGTTTTTTAATTCTCATTTTATAGGTAAGGAAAATAAGGTCAAGATAGATTAATATGTCCAGATGTCACACAGATAATAGTTAAGAGGCTACTGTCCAACCAGGAGATGATGAAGTTTGAAGTAAGGCATTCTAATGAGTGTTAAGAACAAAAGGCAAATTTGAGAAATAGTAAAGAGAAAAGTTTATGGAAATTATAAATGATGAAATTGGTGGAGAGTGAAGGAAAGATAGGATTTGAAGTTGACTGGCAATTGTTCGGGCTACCAGTGAAAGTATACTGTTACTAAGAAACATAGGAAATGCAAGGGGAGCCTACCAAGCATAAAACGTATGGTAGGGGTGTGTGTGTGTGTGTGTGTGTGTGTGTGTGTGTGTGTGTGTGTTTGCTGAGAAAAGGATTTGAGAGTAAATATAAGTTAATTATACATAAGATAAGAATTTCCTACTGAGTTGGAGATGCCTTTGGGTCAAACACATGGGAAAACACATGGGAAATATGAGTAAAGAATTCTTGAAGCAAGTGGCACTGGACTGTAGATGTTATTGAAGCCAAAGAATACTTTCAGTGGTAGTAATAAAATACCTGACCAATAGCAGCAAGGCAATAAAGACATTTAATTATCTCTTAAGACAAATATTTTGAAGGTGGGCAATTCCAGGGTTGGCAAGGTGGCTCAACAGCCCAGGATCTCTCTCTGTCTTGCCATCTTCAATATATTGGTTTTTGATCTTGGGCGTGTCACTCATGGTTGCAGCATGGCTATTGGCAGCTCCCCGAAACATACATTTATAGACAACCTTTAAAATGAAGAAGGGAGGGGCGCCTGGGTGGCTCAGTCGGTTGGGCGTCCGACTTCGGCTCAGGTCATGATCTCACGGTTCATGGGTTCAAGCCCCGCATCGGGCTCTGTGCTGACAGCTCAGAGCCTGGAGCCTGCTTCAGATTCTGTGTCTCCCTCTCTCTCTGACCTTCCCCTGTTCATGCTCTGTCTCTCTCTGTCTCAAAAATAAATAAACATTAACAAAAATTTAAAAAAAATGAAGAAGGGAATGGCACTGACAAGGTCTCCTTGCCTGACTTTTTTGTTGTTTTTCTAATTAGAAGGTATGACCCTTCTTAGAAGCACTTAGATACCTCCCCTTAGGTCTCAGTGATTAGAACTTGATTCCTTGGTCCTCCCTGGCTCAAGAGAGTATGAGAAAATAGGTATAATGAAAAGTAAAATGAGGAGCACCTGGGTGGCTCAGTCAGTTGAGCATCTAACTCTTGATTTTGGCTCAGGTCATGATCACATAGTTTGTGAAATAGAGCCCTGAGTCCAAGTCTGCACTGGCAGGACAGAGCATGCTTGGGATTTTCTCTCTCCCTCTCCCTCTGTCCCTCCCCTGCTTATGTTCAATCTCTCAAAATAAATAAGTAAACTTAAAAAATAATAAAAGTCAAATAAGATTGTCATTACTGCCTTGGATTAATAATCATTCATCCCCCAGGACTAAGCATATTTTGTGCCTCTGCCCGAGGGGGCGGGGGGAGGGGGGAGAATCAGGGTTTTGTTCAAAGAAGAAAAGGAGGAAAATGGTCTTTTGGTAGTTTTGGATGAAGAGTAGATGAACTCACCCACAGAGAGCATTTAAAATTTTTTTAAAATTTATTTATTTTGAAAGAGAGAGAGAGGGAGGGAGAGAAACTGCCAGTGGGGGAGGGGCAGAAAGAGAAGGAGAGAGAAAGAATCTCAAGCAGGCTCCACGCTGGCAGTGCATAGCCTGACATGGGGCTCAAACTCACAAAACCATGAGATCATGACCTAAACTAAAACCAAGAATCGGACACTTAAACATCTGAACCGCTCAGGCGCCCCCCACAGACAGCATTTTCAATGAATGAGAAAAAAATGTTGAGAACAGACGATGAAAACCCAAGAGTGATCAATATGTAAAGAATTATTAAGAGGTAGAAGAGGATATGATGGGATTGAAGAGGAATAGTCTGAAAATGTCCACTCTCAGTTGAGAACCACAGGTCTATAGGGCCAGTCTTCAGGAAAGACTGTAAGAAGACAATACTAGGTGAAATGGATCTTGAAGACTGGATATCATTTGGGCAAGCAAGCTGGAGGGAAAGAAGTTCCAAGTAGTGTTATTTAAAAGCAAGGAGGGAAGATTTCAGATGTGCTTAGGCACACAGCATGTGCTCTAGTCTGGCTCATGTTAAAGCATATGAGTGCAAGTTACATTCTTTTGAGTAGGGGGAAAATCTAATCAGAACTGAGGGCTAGGAAGATTATTGGCCATCTGTGTGTTGGGTGGATTGGGGCAAGGAGAGATTGGAGGCAGGGATAACAATAATCCAGGGGAAAAGCATAATAAATGACTAAAGAAAGTAGGGCAATGAGAAGGGGGACAGAGCAGGAAGGTTATAAGAGATCTTGTGGAGATGGAATTGGGAAGGCCTCGTGATAGTTGGATGTGGGAGGCTCATATCTTTCCCTCCTGCTTTAAAAGCTATCCGTGATGGCATGAACTGTATTCAACTTTGGAGCCTGGATGACTGGAAGGTTGCTGATGGCATCAGCAGAAAGAAGGAAGACAAGACAAGCAGGTTTAAGAGGGAAGATTATGTGCTTGAATTTGGACCAACTGGCTTGAAGTAAAGGTGATGAACCAGATATGGGCCTTTGGAAATAAAGTTCTGGAGATCAGGAAATAGATTAAAATTAGAGGCATAGTTTTGTAAATTATCAGACTAGAAGTAACAGTTGAAATCACCTAGGAACAGAGTATAAAGCAAGGAGATTTAAGGTCAGATTCTGGTGGGATCATTATCTTGTCCACATCTAGAAGGCCTGAGGAAAAAAGAGTCATGATCATAATTGAAAGAAAAGGACATGTCAGTAAGACTGGAGAAAGTCCAGAATAGCACAGTATCATGGAAGGGAAGGTTTTCAAGGAGAGAGTGGTCAGCTTTAAGAGTCAGGGTGGGAGGTGCCCTGAGAGACTGTAGAGAACTAGCAGGAAGATTTACAACATTCTTTCAAGAATTAGCTTATTTTTAAAAATCTGGAAGAGGGGCACCTGGCTGGTTCAGTTGGTAGAGCATACAACTCTCTATCTTGGGGTTGTAGGTTTGAGCCCCACTTGGGTGTAGAGATTATTTAAAAATAAAAATCTTTAAAAAAAAAAAAAAAGAACCTGGAAGAAAGATTCCATAAATTCTCCTCATATTTTTTTAAATTTTTTAAAATTTATGTAAATTCTATGTCACACATGGGGCTGGAACTCATGACCTCAAGATAAAGAGTCACATGTTCCACCAACTGAGCCAGCAAGGCACCCCAGATTTTTTCTTGGCTAATAAGTGATGTGTTTTTAATATTCCCGAATTTCTATTGTTGTACCTTCATTTTATATCCTTCACTTATTAGTCATGGAAAATGAGTAGCTGGTACTTGTTCTAAGGTGATTAGGATTGAAAGATTCATAGGAGATATGTGGGGCATACACAGGAAGCCTCTAATGCTGGGCGCTGTGCATGTATTAACTTGTCTCTCTCTCTTATACTTCCAAATGAACTGCTCCTTTTTTTATATTAGTGATTAGAAAAAAATCAATCTGAGTTTCAGAGAGATTAAATAACCTGTGAAAGTTTGTACATTACAAATCAGTGCAACTGGGTATACAAATTCAGATCTGCATCTAAAGCCGGTGATTTTCCCCAATCTGTGTCATCCCTTTGTTTGATGATTATTTATTAAATAGCTCCTCAGTCTTCTCTTAACTTACTTTGGATATTGCTCTAGGATTAGGCTTGAGTCCGATTTGTTCTTTGAGGGACCTAAATAAAGAATCAAACTAAGGGGCGCCTGGGTGGCGCAGTCGGTTAAGTGTCCGACTTCAGCCAGGTCACGATCTCGCCGTCGGTGAGTTTGAGCCCCGCGTCAGGCTCTGGGCTGATGGCTTGGAGCCTGTTTCCGATTCTGTGTCTCCCTCTCTCTCTGCCCCTCCCCCGTTCATGCTCTGTCTCTCTCTGTCCCAAAAATAAATAAAAAACGTTGAAAAAAAATTAAAAAAAAAGAATCAAACTAAGAAGAAAGTGTGAAGGAGTTGTAAAAACACTAATCTTTTTTTTTCCCCCTTTGGCCAGAAATAGTTTATCCAAAGATTATTGAGGTATTTAGTGGCAGCTGGATGTGAAGGCTGCTACTGCTTCCATGTCCAACAAGAACTCTTTGGATAATTACCTTTTCCTTCCTTGGCTATCACCACTCCTGGGCATAAGGGATCATCCAACTTGGTTTTCCCCTACATTTGATGGGGCAGCCAATGCTCTCTGATAAAGTGAGTCTAATTTTACATGAAGATTAGGTTCTAGAAGATGTACAGTAAGGCTAAAAATAGGTCCAGTGGGTGTAAAATGTCCTGGAAAACTTTATATATTTCCCATAAAGTACAATATAAATGATTTTTGAATATTTAATTTAATTTAATCCTCTTAAATTTACTATTTGCAATTTTAATTTGAATATTTAATTTTTTTGGTGTGTGTGTGTACATGTATGTAATGGGATATATATATATATATATATATATATATATATATATATATATGAAATATAAAAAGATAGAACTTTGTAGTATTTTTCATTTGAGAAATAAAGAGAGGAATGATTTTGTTCCCCTAAATTGGTAGAGTGGAATTTTAGAGTACACTTCCCTCTACTCTTTATGACAGAAAACATCATTGCTTTCTGCTAACTTTTTCCCCAAGTCCCAGGAACTGGGAAAATTTGTGAGTTTCCCTTCCTCTAGATAAGATTTAGTAAGAATCAGAAGAGAAATTCTGCAAGTAGTTGGTATATAATTTTCATAATGATAACAACAATAGACTGTTCAAACAGTGGTGACAAAAAGGAGTTGAGCTCTCTGGGGCTCTGAAATCAATCTCAAAGCTAGTGTGGGTATGTTAGAACTATTTTGTCTCTTCTTCAAGTATAGTTAAAGTCCCTGCCTACAGGTAAAGATATGAAATACATTAAATTTGGAGAATTCAGCTGCCTTTAGTATCTTTTTTTTTTTTAATGTTTATTTTTGAGAGAGAGAGAGAGAGAGAGACAGAGCACAAGTGGGGGAGGGGCAGAGAGAGAGGGAGACACAGAATCCGAAGCAAGCTCCAGGCCTTGAGCTGTCAGCACGGAGCCCGACCCAGGGCTCTAACCCACAAGATGCAAGATCATGACCTGAGACGAAGTCTGATGCTCAACCGACTGAGCCACCCAGGCACCCCTCGTATCTTTTAACTGTGACTTTCTTGAAGTGTAGTGCTGTTGGCAGAGTAACAATCTTGGTTGATGATGACCCTCTTCATTTGAAAAAAAACATTTTGGGTGTCTAGGAGGGAAGCTTTGGGAGAGTTTACATGTAGCAATGCGGGAGAACTGTGGGACCCTCCTCTCAACATTGGAGGGAAATGGGAGGGCAGACATAGCCAGATTGCTCTCATACTCTTCTGGATATGTTCATTCCCTAATTCCTCTTTCACTTCTACCTTCTTTTAAAGCTCTTTATATCACCTTCTCTCTTCCTCTATTGCTAACATCAAAAGAATCCTTAGGTAGTCATTGGATCTAGAAGTCATTGACAGGCATGCTCTAGAATTGACACATTAATTAATTCTGGTCTAATGTCCTATCACGCTTTTTTCCCTTTTCATGCCCTATTTTCTCCTCTTAAATTTACTATTTACAGCTTGATTCTTAAAAGTAGTATGTTTATGGAGATAAAATTCATATATCATACAATTCATCTATTTAAAGTGTATAGTCCACTGGTTTTTAGTGTATTCACAGTTGTGCAATCATTACCACGATCCAATTTTAGAACATTTTAAAATTTATTTATATTTTAAAATGTTTATTTATTAATTTATTTTTAATATTTGTTTCTGAGACAGAGACAGAGCATGAACAGGGGAGGGGCAGAGAGAGAGGGAGACACAGAATCTGAAACAGGCTCCAGGCTCTGAGCTGTCAGCACAGAACCCAATGCAGGGCTCGAACCCACAAACTGTGAGATCATGACCTGAGCCGAAGTCGGATGCTTATCCGACTAAGCCACCCAGGTGCCCCTAAGTGTTTATTTTTGAGAGAAAGATGTAAAGAGAGAGAGAGAGAGAGAGAGCTAGTGAGGGAGGGGCAGAGAGAGAGGGAGACAGAATCTAAAGCAGGCTCCATGCTCTGAGCTGTCAGCACAGAGCCCCACATGGGGTTTGAACTCACGAACCAGTGAGATCATGACCTGAGTTTAAGTCAAGTGCCACCTAACTGCCCCTAATTTTAGAACATTTTAATCACCCCAAGAAGAAATTCTGTACCCATTAGCCATCACTCCCCATTACCATTGGGAACAACCATCCATTTTCTAGACATTTCAGAAAAATGGAAATCATACAATATATGGTTATTTTTGACTGTCTTATTTCATGTCTTATAGTGTTTTCAAGGTTAATTCATGCCCTATGCAAGCATGAATCAGTAATTCATTTATTAACGAACGATATTTCATTGTGTAAATCAGTGCATGAACATTTTGCTACCTGGATTAATGTTTGTTTTCTGTTTCCCACGCTAAAATATGAATTCTATGAGCATGAGAACATTTTTGTTGTTTACTACTTTATGCCTAGTATTTTGCCCAGCATCTGACATGTAATAAGAGATCAATAAATTTGTTGAATGATTGAATCATGCATTCACCTAACCAACATTTGTTAAGCAGCCCCTACACACATTTTTGTTCAACACTGGGATCTGTCTTTACAAATCTCCTAATCTAATGAAGTACTATCTGTGCAAACACATAATTAAAAGAAAATTGAATTTAATAAAGGCTATGGATAAAGCACAGTGCACAGGTTCAAGTTTGCTTGAGAGACTCTGCAAAGACTTCCTAGCAAAGGTTTCATTTGAGATTGACAAAAATAGGACATTGCCATATTGACGGAGAGAACACCTCAACCAGAAGGGCCATTAAGCAAAGGCCAGGAGCCTGACCTGAGCCGCTGGGCATGGAAAAGTAGCAGTGCTGTATCTTTTGTGCTGCGGAGAGGGTCCCACAGAGGATGAACTGGGCCAGCAGGCAAGGCTCACATCAGAAAGAATTCTATATGCTCCCAGGATTAAGGATTATTCTTCCAGATACACAAGAAACTGGCAAAAAAAAAAAAAAAAAAAAAAAATGGTTGTATCTGAGGGTGGGCCGTGGGACTAAAAATCAAGGATAGGAGAAGCCGAGGTTGGTAAACTTTTAAAAACCAGACACATGCTCTTTACATTAAAAACATACGTTTAAAATTTTCTGCTTTCGATGACGGGAATCCACCGTAGAATTCTGAACAGGACTTTCGGGAAAGTTACTTCGGGGATGGTGGGAAGTGAGGCGGGCGCGCAGCCAGCTCAGAGGGAGTGACAATCACGATCTATTCATTTCGTCCTTCTCCTTGGCATCCCCACACGCGGATGCACACTCACAGGCACTAACCGAGCGAGGGGTAACATGTGGAAACGTGTCTGCAACACTGGCACCTCTCAGGAGTGAGGGACGAGGGCGGCTGGGGAGGGCGCTGGGTCTTACTCGCGGTGCTGGGAGTGACTCTACCCTCTGGGGGCGGTCTGGGGGAAACACAGCCTCGAGACTCTTCCTGCTGATGCAATCTGCTAGAGAGAGAGCCGGCGAGCTCCGCTGCGGGCGGACCAGTCAGCAATCTCGCCCGCCACGTGTGGCCGCCGCCGCGCCGGCCCGGTGCCCAGCCATTCATTCCCGCAGCCGCCGCCGCGCGCCCCGGTCGCCCGCGCCCGCGCAGCCCCAGAGCGCCTGGGACGCCCCGGGCTTGCCCTGCGCGCCGTTCCAGCGCTCTTCACGGCCCGCCGAACCATGAAGGTAACTGCTTACGATTCTGCCTGTGTTTTGCAAAAACGTGGGCATGGATTGAGGCTGCGATCCCGCAGAAGCACAGTTGGCAGAAAGGGGGCGGAAGAAAGACGAGCGTGGTTCATTTCCACGCAGACGTTTCGAGTACCTTCTTTGTCAGTGGTGGTTGGTCGACTGAAGTCTGATGCTCAGACCTTCCTTTTCTTTTCGAACTTCCTTCCTTTTCTTTTCGAACTTGCTCACAGGATGTCCCTCCTCAGGCTTTTTCACAGCCGCGTTTGTGAACGGAGGTGGAAGACTGCTCGCCGCTCCCTCCCCTACCTGTTTTGAAGTTTGGGAAGGAAGAGGAAGCTTTTTTCAATCGTTAAGATGCATAGGAGGTGGGGGGTTTGGGGCACGAGGTCTTGGGGTGTCTCTGGCTGTAAACAGGGGTTTCCTGGTGGGTGTATGCAATGAAGGAGGGAGGTGCAGAAGCGGGGCACGAGGGTGGGAGAAGGGGGGAAAACCGTCTCATCGCTGTTAAAAAGCTGAAGGCTAGTCTTTGGCTGGTGGAAATTAAAGCTTCTGCGAGTTACAGATCTTAGAAGCCTAAGGGCATTCTTTTATTAAACTGAGTGAGCGCCTTAATGGTTTTAATTCTTATGCTAATCAAGGGTAATTAGCCTAGCTGCCTATTACTTCTGATGGTTTAGGTGTAGAAAAGAACACTGGTTAAGTGTTTTCCTGGTGTCTTATACGTTGGAAAACTTCCTTGAGGTTAAAAACAGAAGAGCAGCTTTTTAAAAGAGTGTAAAAGATGGGCACATAGCCCTGCCATCTGAATATCTTGAAAGAGCTGTGCGACCTGAACTTTTAGGAGAAAGAAACCCACCTTTGAGCATTTTGAAGGAGGAAGATTGAAGTTACGGTTCTCAACTGCACTTACCCACAACCCGCCCCAATCTACAATTCCACTCTCAAGAAATAATATGTAAATGGTGCCTGTTTGGCCAAAAATTTCTACTGAGATTAAATAGGAACTGAGTGGAAACACTGTTCGGTGTTAAAAGGAGATCAGGCAAATGTGCCACAGTGACAAGATTTAGCAACCTTTTGCTTCCATAGTCAGATACTCTATTTCTGCGGTGCTCATTCCTGTCTCATTTCAACTGAAAAATACACTTTGATCACGTATGGGGTTAGGGATTAAAAGGTGAAAATTATGAGAATAAACACTCTTGCTTTTCTAGCTTTTCCCTGTCCTATGTGGAGCTGTCGTCTATTATGAATTTTTGTAAATTCATGGATATTCTAACATGAGTCCCCAAACTCCTACCTGTCCCTTTTACAAGGTAGTTTTATAACACAGGACACTAGAAGATATCCTCAAGTAGTCTCATATCTGTTTTTCTGATATCTTACTGAAATTGGGAAAGAAAAGATTGCTTTCTAGGCATGAGGTTCCTTCCGGTTTGTTTTTGTTATTTCAAAAATTTTTCACCGAAGTTTTGCTGTCATGATTATTATTATTATTATTATTATTTTTTACTGTTATTTGCCCATGGCACCAAGATAGGCTCTGTCTTTGGCACATTTTCCAGACAGGGCTCCCTTGCCTGGGAGCTTCTATTTTAAGATGGACACATGCAGCATGGGCAACCAAATAATGAAACTAGCATATACATTGAATAGGATGTGTCTAAGAATTGTAAGTACATATTATGATTTGCTGAACTAAGGTGGTGATTTAAGGAGCCACATATCTAAAGGGAAAGAGAGACAAGAGAAGTCATAGTCAGGGATGTGTGGGTAAGTGAAGGAAGTGAGAGGGTAGAGAGGGCTGTTTTGTGTGTGTGCAGGGGGCAGGTCCTGGGGCCTGGAAGGCAGAAGGGTTTACTTTTCAAATTCAGATGTGGCCCCTCAGTCAGAGCTCAGGGATGCGTAACCAGTTAAGCAGGCCTAACAAAAGGGCATTGGTAGCAACTGGTGGTGAGAAAAAAGGGAAAAGGGAGGGGAAAAAAAAAGACAATAATTTGTTTTCGTTAATATTTCATTTAGTGACTTTCCATCACTTCATTTCATTTTAGAACTACAGGGAGAAAGGAAGGAAAATTAAGAAAATTTTCCATTTGTATGGAGGAATTTCTCTTGCTCAATCAGCTCATTGAACTGGGGAAGGTCTAATTATTTGAAGTGGGTTTAAAACCTTATGAAAAAAAGTTGAAAACAGTCATTTGATTATTACAGAGATTTGTGCTGAGACTGAAAACAAGTTAGGAGCTGTGTATTTCCCCCATTGTGCTCATGAGTTTAGATTTTATCCCTCCGTTCAAGTCAGGACTTTTAGATCTGTAGGGAAGAAAAAATAATTTTTCCTCTACACCTTCTTAGGTTGTAAAACACAGATTAACAGGAGAAAAACAAAAAAAGTTTAATCCCATGTGTACTTCCTGTATACATGTGAGATATCCAGGAAAAGTGAGTAACTCCACAAAATGGCCCAAGCTACCACCTTAAAATATCATCCTCAGCTAAAGACCAAGGAAAGATGTTGGGGTGCAGTGAGAGCGGGGGAGCCAGGTTGGGAAATTTTCAGGCAGAGCACAGTAAACAAGAGTAAGATTGCAGATTTAAATCAGTACTTTCTCCATTGGTAAGTTTTTAGAGATTTAGTTATCCTTTTCTTCAGAGAAGAGACACCCTGTACAGGGGAGGAGAGACTCCCTGAAAAATGGAGATTTCCCTCATAAATATGAATTTCTTTCAGAAAAGGGCAACTTCCACTCTGTTTTCTGAAATTGTCCTATGTCTGACACCTCTCAAAAATAACTGGTCCAAAGTAATTGTTATGCCAGAGGCATATTTTTAGCATGGTATATTCCACTTCCCTTGAGTTCTTTATTTCTAATATCAGGTTGTAAACCAGTGAACAGTTGGATAGTAGTGTTATTAACCTGAGAGGTCTGGGCTTATGAGTAGACTATTTCTGTGCATAAATGAAGAGTTGTTTCTAAACTCTGGCCAGCTTGAGTGTTGGGTTGGTTATATCTTTTGGGGTTTCAAATTGTCTGCTTCTTTGAATGGCCTCTTCTCCGTGGGTGTAGGAAGATGGAAATTAAGAGCTTTCTCTTTTTTTCCTTTAGGCTTGGCAACAGCAACTCCTGTAAATAACAGATGCCACCCTGGGGAAACCCAGTGGAATGTTCATCCTTATGCCTAAGGGGATTTTGTTACCATATAATGGAGAGAATCTAGGACCTTCCATGATAGACATCATTATTTCAGTCATCCTCTGCTTTCTAAATGATACTAACATTCTTTCTGAGCACTGGAGGAAACTGGCTGCTCTGCTCACTTTACAGTTGTAAGTGTGGGCAGTCTTTGTGTTGTAACTTTATCCCCTCAACAGCTGTCCAAATGCTCTAAGCATTTAATATAACATATGGTAAACATTCCAACTGATAGGCTTTCCTGAGCCTCTGTAGCCCATTTGGTAATACATGTCATGGCCGTTCAACTAACGCCTCTGAAATTGGATTCTGTATAAATCAACTGAGACACAAATGTGAGGTGCAACTCAGATTTTTAAAATACTTCCAAATTAAGCATTTGGGATGCTCGGATTTATAAATACTACTTTGTCGATATTTGCAATCTTTATAAGATCTAGTCTGAGTCACACCATCAATGGTGAATGCAAAGCCAAAGCAGAATCAAGAACCCCAGCGTTCAAGTGCCAATTGCACCTATGCTTCTAATTAGTTCTCTTAAGTCCACAAGCTGCATAATATTACCTCTGCAAAATGAGCATTTATATGTTAAAAATAACTTAGAGGGGCGCCTGGGTGGCTCAGTCGGTTAAGCGTCCGACTTCGGCTCAGGTCATGATCTGGCGGTATGTGAGTTCCAGCCCCGCGTCGGGCTCTGTGCTGACTGCTCAGAGCCTGGAGCCTGTTTCAGATTCTGTGTCTCCCTCTCTCTCTGACCCTCTCCCGTTCATGCTCTGTCTCTCTCTGTCTTAAAAATAAATAAATTTAGAAAAAAAAATTAAAAAAAAATTAAAAAAAAAATAACTTAGAAATTAGATCACCTTATTAATGCAGCATAGCCCATCACATGAACATTTTTTTTCTCTTGTCATATTGGCTGTGCCTTTTTTTGTGAGAAAAGCTATTTTACACAACACTTCTTTTGTGTTCGGTGGCTAATGGGAGAAAGAAAATCTTAAAGAGATATTCAAGGTGCAAACATATAGAAAAAAGTTGAAAAGAGGGAACAGAGAAGACAAGCTAAGAAAAAACAAAAGAGGAAATTATATTACCACAAACAGTATTCCAGAGAAGTTGTACTGAAAAACACATGATTCTTTGTAATTGAAAAAGTGTAAAATACTTGTGAAATTCAGCTAGTTCCCTTAACACTTGTCTTAGAGTTCATCTGAAAATAATTGATTTCTTAGTTCTTTGTTGTGATATGTAGGTCTAAATATCTGATCGATTGCATTTATAGTCTACCCTAGTCTGAGAAATGTTTTTCCTATTTTAACTGTAAATGGCTATTTGCCTTAGGAAGCCCTAACCAGCCTAGGATGTAATTAGAGCATTCAAATTCTGACTCCTTGTATGTCTAGACAGAAGGGACCACCTGTTGGGGTGTTCTATGCCAAACATTGCCATAGATATCTCTTACGTGACCAACAAAGGTCTCAACAGAGTTTGGGCATGAGGCCAAGGATGTATTTGCACAGGATGATTGCCCAGCAGTTGTTACCATTCGACCACTACATTAAAGGGCGATTTTGCCTAGTACATTTTACTTCATTTTAACTGATTCAGATTCAAAGTTATATTGTTTTGATTTTAGTACTAGATGTTCAAGCATCTGAAATCACAATAAATGTTAGTTTGAGCTTCGAAGATAAAAAGTAGAGTTAAAATGGAGCTATAAAGTTTACAATGGAAGCAGAATGCATTCCTCACGGATTCCATGGTTTTCAGTGCTGTGAATGTTATATATACTTGCAAGGTGAGTGTTGGTGTTTATAGAAGAAATACATTCAAGCTTGAGGAAGGACTTCGTTGCTTAACTAAGATGATGCTTTATATTTCTGAATGCCATATAAATTACATGACATTGAATTGTAACCTCAAAACATTTGTATAAGGAAAGCATTGCAGCTATTATTAACCCTGTTTTAAGGACAAGGAAAATAAAGATCAGAATACTGGTAGTGTTTAAGGTCACAAATTGCAAAGCATAATGAGAAATTAGAGTCCAATGAGCTATCCATTTTACCAGTCATTCTAGCCTCTTTTGGGTCTGATAGCATGTTGTAAATCTTATGGAAAGTACAAACAATCTCTCTAGCAAAATTTACAAACATACTTAGCAATAAAATTGTGTGTCTCAGTTATTTGTTAGTAAAACCAAGATGAGAGACTGATGGGAAATACTGAAATGATCTAGTTATTTAGAGCAGTAGAGAGCTATTGGCTCTTGCCTCTGCAATCAGCTGAGGTGTGAAAATATATAAAAGATCCACACTGTCCTTTGACTGTTGAAAAGTCCCAAGTAATCACCTGCCTTTAGCTCAAACAGAAAGGCAGTTTCCTTATTTTTTATCAGGATGTGAGTTATCAGTTTCTTCTTTATGTTTTATCTCATAAAGATCTAAGGTGTATAGTGTAGGAGAGGAATAAAAACTTTTCTAGTACCTTCTTAGGTTCTGTTGTTGGGGCCGTGCAAATTAGACTGACAAAAGAGAGATTAACAAGAGAAAAAGAAGTTGATTAGCTCATGTAGCATACATGCACAAGAGAGAAATTCAGTGATGAGTAACTCAAAGTTGTGGTCAGAATTTGGGCTTACATAGCATCTTAACAAAGAACGATAAATTTGTAGAAAAATAACAAAGAAAAAGGCACAGGTTTTAGGTTTTCAAGTGCAACAGACTGGGCAGATAAATACATTTGGGGAAACTAATGGGGTAAGGTTTGTGTACGTCCATCTCACTGCTGACTGTCTTAATGCTGTGAAACTTCCTTAGGAGAGGGGATTTCTCAGAAGTGTCTGCTTTTAGTCAGAGAAGGGAATCTCCAGGAAGGCGTCTTTCTCCATCTCATGGATCTCCATTGCCTTTAGCTCAAAGTAATCCTTATGTCGGGGCACCTGGGTGGCTCAGTTGGTCTGCCTTCGGCTCAGGTCATGGTCTCACGGTTCATGAGTTCGAGCCCCACATCAGGCTTGCTGCTGTTAGCCTATTAGTCCAAAGCCCACTTTGGATCCTCTGTCCCTTTCTCTCTACCCCTCCCTTGATTGTGCTCTCCCCAAAACAAAAGCAATCCTTATATCAAAGTGACATATTTTGGGGTGGCACATTTTGATCCCTTATACTATTCATAGACTAGAACTTGATTTACAGAATCTGCACCCTAATATCTTTGATCTCAATGTAGTTTTGAAGGGTGTGCATGGCTGTTTTGTGAAGCAGGGTTAATACACAATTTTTTACTAGAGCTTAATAGTTGGGGTGCCTTGTTTTCCCATTTCTTAGCTATAAATTCCCCACTACAGTGCCTGTCAAAGGGGCAGGCATACAAGGCCATGTCCTACCTGGTGACCGCACCCTAGCCACAGATGATTGTAGCAAGGGTGGATATTTGACCCAATTTCAACCATCGTTTACTTCTTTCTTATTCTCTTGTCCCCCGTGTTCAACGAGATATCGTACCCTGCGGATTCTCTTTTCTCCATATCTATATGCTTTCTCTTTCCCATTGCTAATGTACTGATTTATGCTCTCATTACTTCTTACTTGAATTTTTCTCAGAAGTCTCTCAACTGGTCTCAAGCTTAATTTTCCTAAGGCACTATTTTGATCATATCATTTCTTCACTCAAAATACCTCTATGACTTCCCCATTGTCTACTGAATTTAGCTTAGTGCATAAGGTCTTTTTCTAATCTGTTCTTTCTATAACTTTTCTATCTGTGCACTCCTCCAGTCATAATGGGTAGGTTTGCTCTACCTCAGAATGAGGTCTTATATTTCCACATATTCCCTCCTAACCTCTTTGTCTCCATTTATGCCTCTCCCTGTCTATGCCCTCTGGCACACCCCTCACTATGTGGCTCACTCCCCAGGCACGTTTTGAGAAGAACATTGACTACTTTTAAAGGGAAATGAATATGGGTGGAAGGTGGTGGAAGGAAATAGTAGGGTTACATTTTGAAGTCAGGATATAAGATACTGATCATATCCTATAGTCTCTCTGCGTTCACCTTTCCTCTCCTCTGGCATGAACATCCTACCATCATTGGTGCTTGGTAGATTAGTTGAGCTAAATCATCTACCTGTTTTAGGCTTCATAGATCAGATCAATTAATCATGTTTTATACCTCTTCGTGTTGTGTACCTTTTCAAACAGCAGTTACATCTTAACATCTGGATTTGTTCGGAGTCAAAGCTTTAGTTGACTCCCAAAAGACAAAGGTTTATAAAGACATAGAGAACAGTAAATATTTACATGTTTTAATGCCTAATTGACAGACTCATTTTATTTATTTATTTTTAAATGTTTATTTTTGAGAGACAGAGAGAGAGAGAGCATAAACGGGGGAGGGGTAGAGAGAGACATAGAGGATCCCAAGACTCTGCGTTGACAGCAGAGAGCCAAACGTGGGGCTCGAACGCACAAACCATGAGATCATGACCCGAACCAAAGTCCAACACTCAACTGACTGAGCCACCCAGGTGCCTGGCCAAACTCATTTTATATAGCTGTTATTTTCTGATTGACTTTTTTTTACAGAATGTCAGTGGTGAAACTATGTAGATTGCAAATAAACTGTAAGCATAAACAATTTAAATGTTTCTGGGAAAATTCATAGCAATATGAACTGAATACCATGAAATTCCTAAAAAATAAACCCAGTAATGCCAGTCTGCTAAATCACTACTGTTTTCATATTTAGGCAGGTTGTAAAGGGAAGCTCCCCTGTCATATCCCAAGGAACTGACTTAGAATATTGAACAAAGTCATGTGTCTGGGAATGCTAACCAATTCCAATACTGTTTAACATGTTTTTTTGTTGTTGTTGCGAACAATGCAGTTTTTAAGCAAACTAATTAATGCATACACTGACAAACAAATCCAACAAAAGAGGCACTTAGAGGCAGTGTTCATTGAATACTGGAATTTTGAAAGAAAAAATCTATTAGGTCATTTTAAGCATTTACTTCTGCCAAAGAAGGATTGTCCTTTCAAGTTTATTTTTCTAGCTTTCAATTCTATTCCACTTAAATATCTCAACAACTAAGACTCTTCAATTCTTCTGTGGGCAGTTCTGCCACGTAGTAGTCACTGTTTAAAGTTTTCTGATAATTAACTTCTTTTTCCTTTCAGTTATATACATCAACCATTTTTGCTTGGCTATGCTTATCATTTGCCATGAGTCTATATGCTTTTTAAAAAATATATAACATTATGTATGTCTTCATGACTTGGTTACAAAGTACAGCGTTGTTAACTAAACTGGCATTTTCTTTTGCAGTAACATTAGAGCGAATATTCTACTAGTAATGTCAGTAATTCAGTGAATATATAGATAAAGGATGTCAATGAGGTTTGTGCGTCTTTAATAATTTCATGCATGAGTCTTAACATTAACGTCATCCCTGCTGGTAAACCAGGCACCTTCCTTCCTCTTAACCAATGTTACGAGAACATTATTTACAGTAACCCATCAGCCCGCCACTTGACTTAAAAGGACAACACTTTGAAGCTGGGAATGAGGAGTCATTAGCAGCCATATGAACTTAACTACATAATAGCAGATAGATTTAATGGTTCAACATCATTGTTAAGACTTAGCTTAATTGGAAGTGTCTTGTATTTACTTGTAAATGTGTGAAATGATGTATGAACAAGAGTATTTATTGCAGCATTGTTTGTAAAGACAAAAGATTGAAACACACCCATATATTCATCAGGTGTTAAAAAGAATGAGGTAAAAAAAAATCAGTAGAGGGAAGAATGAGTAAGCTCTTTCTATAGATAAGAGGAAAATCTCCATGAGCCTTTTCACTGTACATGTTTATGTAGTGTTTGATTTTTGACACATGAATTTATTATGTTCACAATTGAAATGAAAAAGGAAATGGAAATGCTGTAGAGTGAAATTAACTTGACTCTAAAGCTATTGTCAAGAAAATCTGAAATACTGGGTAGTTTAGCACAATTTGGTTAAGACCCAGGATATATACCTTGACAAAATATCTAAACGGTTGTATTTAATTTTTACTAACTGAAAATGATCTATTGAGAAGGCAAGTTAAACACAATGTGGACACCAAACTTTACAGTAATTGTTATATTAAGAGTATACAAACTCTTCTTCAAACCTAAAATGTATATATTACAATAATGACCGGCAAACAATGATTAATTCGGGTTTCATTTAATTAAACACTTATGTAGCTCTTACTAAGGCTATCAGGCTTTGTATTAGGTAATAGGCAAATGGAAATAGTTCAAGCATTATCCTCACTCTTGAGAAATAACCACTCGGGGAGAGAAATGTATAAAAAGCAAATGCAGTAAAGTATAACAGTTGCCACAATAGAAGTCTGCACAAGGTACAGGGGAGCATAACAAAGATTAGTCAGAGAAATCAGAAAAGGCTTTATAGTGGAGGTGAAGGTTGAGCAGAACCATGAAAGAAAGCCAGGTGACCAAGGGAGTAAGAGCATCTTAGGCATATACATGTTGTGCTTTTATCCAACCTCAGATTCTGGACCTAGATTCCCTTACCATAGAAGACCATGAAGAAAAGCATATCTGGCTTTCCTTCCAGAACACTGGTAAACACAGACAGCCCCCAGTATCCAGCAAACTCCAGAGAATGAACTATGGGAACTCACAGCATTGGCAACCTGACAAATGTGTTAAATGGGCCCTATTATACTTTTTTTCATGAAGCCCTCATTCACCTTCACTCTCTCTGTGTTTTCTGTCTTGACTCAACCCTCACTAGAACCTCCCACCCAAATTTGTCCATAATACCCTTTGCAACTCAGTATTAGCACATCCCCCTTCACCTTCACTAAATATATATTGATCCTTCTGGCCTTAGGTGAGGTCATTTCCCTACCTTCCACTGGTGCACCTTCTCAGAATTGGAAGGGGCTGATCTCCTTCACTATGTCCAATGCAGTTTCCTGTGAAATCCCTCTGCTAATCATGCCATCAGTCTGTGTACCCTCTCTCCTCCTGTAATGATCATTGAAAGACCTCCTGGTTACTTTGCCCCCATTATCCCCTGAAGATTTTAGCACTTGGCTCCCAATTCTCTCTTCCAACCCAAGTCTTGTTTTCCTGTATTATTTCAAGGTACATGGGTGGCTCATTTCCCTTTTTGGTATCTCAGTCACTTTAATTTCTCATCTCCATTAACTTGCTATATTTCCCAGATGCAACGCACACCTATGGCTATACCCTGGACTTTTGAATGACATTAAATTACAAGTCCTTGGGTTATTTTTGGTCCAAGATATATCTGATATTTGTACAGCTCTCTCCATTTTAACTTCCTTGTGTCCAGTTCAAGTCACTGTCTTCTCTTCACTAAATATACAGTAAAACCTTGGTTGCGACCATACCTCATTCTGGAAACATGCTTATAATCCAAAGTACTTGTATATCAAAGCAAATTTCAAGAACTTTTGGCTCAGTTGTGATCATGTGACACTGGCATCACGTACTACTCCTATTGCAAGACATCGCTCATTTATCAAGTTAAAATGTATTAGAAATATTTGCTCATCTTGCGGAACACTCGCAGAATGAGTTACAATCCAAGGTTTTACTGTGTGTGTATGTTTCTTGCTCACGTCTTGCTCACCTCCACCTCCTACCCCTAATCTGTTCTCCATAGAGCAAAGTAATTATATCATCCATCTGCTTAAAAAAATTCGTGAACCCCTTTCAGTTATGCTTTGAATAAAACCCAAAGTCCCTACCATAGAAGTCCCAGAGGGATCTAGTTCCTCTCACCTTTGCAACCATACCTTGTTACCCCTTAGCCCCCAAACTTTTTCTTCAGGGCTTTTGTACTTGGGAATCCCTCTGCCTGGAAGGGATTGTCTTCCTACTCCTGATCTAGCCAGCGTCTTATCACCCTGCCAGCCTCAGACTGCATGTTGTTACCTCACAAAGACTCTCATGACCCCCTGTGATTCCCAGGCTTTCGGAGCACTAACTGCAATGTGTAATTGTTTATTGGTGTGATTATCATTGTGGTTTTGGGACTGATGTCTGACTCTCCCACTAGATCATACATTTCTTAATGGCAGGCAACATACTGCTTTTTACTACCATGCAACCGTACGTATTCTAATACCTGGCCTGTTATAGATGGTTGATGAGTGTGGTAGGCTCAATAATGGCTCCTCGATGATGTTCATGACCTAATTGTCAGAAACTGTATTATAAAGGAGATTTTGCAGATGTGATTAAGTTACAGATCTTGAGATAGGGAGATTTTCCTTGATTATCTGGGTGGGCCATTGTAATCACAAGGGTCTTTACAAGAGGGAGCAGGATGGTCATGGTCAGAAGAAGATGTGATAATGGAAGCAGAGGGGAGTGTGTGTGTGAGAGAGAGAGAGAGAGAATTAGATTTGCACATGCTTCACTGCTTGCTTTGAAGATGGAGGAGGAAGTGGCCATGAACCAAAGACTGTTAAGCGGCTTCTATGACTTCTAGAAGCTGGAAAAGGCAAGTAAGCAAATTCTCATCCTAGCACCTCCAGAAGGAATGCATTCAGTGTGAACACATTGCCTTAAGACTTGTGACTTCCAAATCTGTAAGATAATAAATTTCTGTTATTTTAAGCCACAAAATTTGCACTAATTTGTTACAGCAGCATTAGGAAATGAATACCAAAATGATTTTGGTACCTGGAAACAGGGTGCTTCTGTAACAAATACCTAAAAATGTAGAAGAGGCTTTGAATTGAGCATTGGCCAGAGAGAATGGAAGAACTCTGAGGACCATAATAGACAAAGCAGAGATTGTCTTGAAATGAATGGACTGCTGGTTAGAATATGGAAACCAAAAGTGCTGCTGGTGAGGACTTAGAAGGAAGTGAGGAATAGGATACAGAAAATGTATAGAATCTTACAGAATATTTAAAAAGTCACAAACTATTGGTAGAAACAGGGATGTTAAAAGCACTACCAATGAGGGCTCAGGAAACATTGAAGAACGTGTTCATGGAAACCTGAGGAAAGGTCATCCTTGTTAAATATGGAAGAAAGCTTAATGGAATTGTGTATTATAGTTATGTGGAAAGCAGAACTTGTAGGTGATGAAGTTGGGTATGTAGTTGAGATTTCCAAGCCAAATACTGGTTTCCAAACAAAATACTTACCTCCTTTCCATTTCCCTCAGGATGATTACCTCAGATACTGTAATGCATTTATTGGACAAATGTTCGTAGAGTACCCACTATGTAAATATCAGGCACTGCTAAAGATCTTGAGGCCATAAGGATGAAGAGTTGGCAAAGTCACTGCCCTCCTGGCCATTGCAGGGAAAGGTCATGTAACATGGTAGTTATGAGCACAAACCGGGGCCAGACTGTAGATGTTTTGAGTCCTGGCTTTGCTTATGATCGACCTCTGGCAAGTTATTTGTGCCTAAGTTTTCTTATTTAAAAAAAAAAAAAAAATTGTGGGGGGGCGCCTGTGTGGCTCGGTCGGTTAAGCGTCCGACTTCAGCTCAGGTCATGATCTCACAGTCCGTGAGTTTGAGCCCCGCGTCGGGCTCTGTGCTGACAGCTCAGAGCCTGGAGCCTGTTTCAGACTCTGTATCTCCCTCTCTCTCTGCTCCTC
Organism: Panthera uncia; assembly: GCF_023721935.1. Taxonomy (NCBI): domain Eukaryota; kingdom Metazoa; phylum Chordata; class Mammalia; order Carnivora; family Felidae; genus Panthera; species Panthera uncia. The sequence continues at coordinate 56,636,985 of NC_064809.1, read as the reverse complement.
CCCTGTTCATGCTCTGTCTCTTTCTGTCTCAAAAAAAATTAATTAATTAAAAAAAAATTGTGGTAATAATAGTACCTTACCTCATAGAGATGCTGTGAGGATTACATAAAATAACAAGTGTAAAGCATTTGTAACAGCACATGATCCAAAATAAGTCCTATATAAATAGTAAGTAATATCATAATTTACTCTCATATACTGGTACCAAATATTTCAATTAGTGGTGTAATAGGAAGAAAATAAAATGAAATGATGTTATAGTGACAGAGTTGAGGGGAAGCCAGACTCATTCATACTGGCTGGTCAGGGAAATCTTCAGAGAGAAGGTGAACTTTGAGCCACGACCTGAGCACTGCATACACAGGAAAACACTATAGGGTGATTTGAAAATGAGCATCCCATGCAGAGGGAGGAACAAATGAGATTTCCTGGGGTTTAGTGAGCCAGGGAGAAAGTTATAGGAATGAAAACTCCTTTAAATGGTGCTGAAGAGCACCATTTACATTTTACATTTTACATTTTATTCTAGTGCAGTGAATGCCCCTGGGCAGGGGTAGGGAGAAGGGAATGGAGGGTGGAGGGTTGGGTGAGTGTTGAGCCACAGAAAGATCACATTTTTAAGAGTCATTGGTGAGTCAAGTAGTGTACTATGGTCACATTTTTTTCTTGCACAACATTTGCTTTTCCTGCAGTTATTGCATTATTTTCTTCCATTTATTTACTTTACTATGTATTTATTATGATTCTTCCTGCCTGCCCAGTAGGGTTCCGAACAAAATTTTGCATAGGTCAAATGTCAGTTCCTCTTTTTCTCAACTCTTTTTCCCACTACCCTCCTTATTCTTACCCCAGTCTGTCCTGGTATCTTTCTAAGACTTCCCCTTAACCTCTTTTACCCTCTGTGTTAGGTCTCCAGACTTTTGGATCGTATGGCTTCCTCTTTCTTGGTTTACTTCCTTGTTTGTGTGGAGAATTATGCTCCAATAGTTGTCAAATAAAGAGCACAGGAGAGGTCAGTGTTTTGATCCTTGCATGCCTCAAAATGCTTTTGTTCTACTATCACTACATTGGTATTTGATTGTGAATAACTTTCTAGTTTAAAAATGATTTTCCATAAAATTTTAAAATAATTGCCTTATTGTTTACTAGTGTCCTGTGTCACTAATGAGAACACCAAGGGCACTCTTAAATTTTTTTTTAACTTTTTTTTTAAATTTATTTTTGAGACAGAGAGAGACAGAGCATGAACGAGGGAGGGTCATAGAGAGAGGGAGACACAGAATCTGAAACAGGCTCCAGGCTCTGAGCTGTCAGCACAGAGCCTGACGTGGGCTCAAACTCACAGACTGCAAGATCATGACCTGAGCCGAAGTCGGACGCTTAACCGACTGAGCCACCCAGGTACCCCAACACCAAGGGCACTCTTAGTTAAATACACTTTTTTATGTAACCTATTTTTTGTTCTTCCATGAAGTATACAAGATCTCTTTTTATTGCTTGTGTTTAGAAACTCTATGATGACATGAGTCCTTATCCATCCTAGGAAGTTTTCTGGTCATATGTCTTTGATAGTTTCTTCCCCTCTTCTTTCCCTGTTTTCTTCTTCTTAGACTTATATTAGTTTCATGTTAGACCCCTGTAACTGATCTTCTCATTTTTAAATTTTTTCTCTCCTTGTATCCATTTTTTTGGGTTAGGGGATGATTTTTATCAATGTTTTTCTTCTAACCTTTTTCTTGAAATTCTAAAATTTTAGCCTTCTTATTTCTAAGAGCTTTTAAAATTCTCTATTCCTATTGTTTCGTGAATAAAAGAATCTTCCCTGTATTTCTGAGGAAGTTAATTAAAAAAAAATTTTTTTAATGTTCATTTATTTTGGGGAGAGAGAGAGACAGGCAGACTGCAAGTGAGGGAGGGGCAGAGAGAGAGGGAGACACAGAATCTGAAGCAGGCTCCAGGCACTGAACTGTCACCACAGATTGAACCCACGAACTGCGAGATCATGACCTGAGCCAAAGTCGGCCACTTAACAGACTGAGCCACCCAGGAGGCCCTCTGAGGAAGTTAATTAAAACCTATATTTTTGAGAAAATTAATTAAAATATTTTCTTTTGCTCTCTTCATCGCCCCTCCCTAACACCCATTTTTGTTTCTGGTGTTTTTTTTTTTTTGGTGGAGGAATTTACCTTTCTTTTTGTATTTATTTATTTAAAAAAAATTTTTTTTTTAACGTTTATTTATTTTTGAGACAGAGAGAGACACAGCATGAACGGGGGAGGGGCAGAGAGAGAGGGAGACACAGAATCGGAAGCAGGCTCCAGGCTCTGAGCCATCAGCCCAGAGCCCGGCGCGGGGCTCGAACTCGCGGACCGCGAAATCGTGACCTGAGCTGAAGTCGGACGCTTAACCGACTGAGCCACCCAGGCGCCCCGGAATTTACCTTTCATGTTAGTAGGCTTTCTTGAAATATCTGGTGACTTGTAGCAATCTATCTAGGCATTAAGAAGCCTATAGAGAAGTTCTGCCTGGCTCCTTCTCTGGGTGTTTCGGTTATATGACCACATGGAAGTGACTAGGCTGTTTCACTGGAGCACTCCCAGATAATCTTAACTCTAGGTATGTTCTCAGGATATTATGTAGTTTTTGCAAGAAGAATCATCCAATTTGCAAAGGACTTCCTGCCAGTGTTCTACAGGCCCACCAGGGGTAGGGGACTACGAATTTCATCATTAAGTGGGTTTTCACTTAATCCTCTAAAAACAGTGTTTAGATTCCCTCAGACCTGGATCTTTTGTGCTCATTTCTTCCATTTCCTGCTGGAATCTGGAAGGGGTAGTTACACTGTGGTGCTAGGTGGGTGTAGAGACACAGAGGTAGGCGTGTGTGAACCTTCTATGGGTGAGACAGGATGTCAAATGAGACGGTGGCCTCCACTGAGGCTCTAGTGCTAAGCACAGAGGGAAAAGTACCTCCATGTTCCAAACAGACATGTTTGGTGTACCCAAAGAACTTTCTGAACAACAGCAAAACCAATTCTGCAACCTTGAACTTCTTAACTTATCTCTAATTTATATTTAAGAGAAGGCTAGAGATTGAGCAGGCAAGGCAGAAGAGGCAAATTTGGGGAGAAAAAATTATTGGCCAAGCAAGGTGTGTTTGCCATTTCCCCTTCTTTATTTACCCCAGAGGAGGGAGGGGGTGATATTCTCATCTCTCCAACAGAATACTTACCAAACACTCTGTGAGGAGATTTGTGGGTTCCTTTGCCTTAAGGGTCTGGAGTGGAGCCTAGAGGCTCTTGAGAGCACTTGATGTCTGTTCCCTGGCCTATTGGTGTGGTATATACTGAGATTTGACTCCTGAAACAGTCAAGGCTGGCTGATACTGCCTGTGGTGGGAGAGTCAAGAAAGGGTGTTTGTCAACACCATGAGCTATGTGGACTTTGAGGAAAGGTGCCATATTGGAATCACCTAGACGGAACCCTGCCCAAGAAGGCTGCTTGCTGGGGCAAGGAGAGCCCAGCTATTGGAGGCTCTGTAGGGCATAATGCCAGAGCCAGAGCTGAAGGAGCATCATTAGTGAGGCAGAGCATGTATCTTTGCAGTAGGGAGCTGCAGGGCAGAGGCCTTCTTTGGTGGTGGGGGTAAGGGAAGAAGGGTATGTGAAGAATCCATAAATGCTCTGTGATGCACATATATATATATATATATATATATACGCGCACACACACGCACCACATCTTTATCCATAATTTGGCTATTGTTGATAGTCCTGCTATAAATATTAGGATGTTTTGAAGAGTTCAGGCCAGTTTTTTTGTAGGGTGTCCCACATTCTAGAGTTTGCTTGTTATTGCTTTATTAGATTGAGATTGAACCTCCTGGTAAGAGGTAAGAATACCACCAAGGTAAGATTGTATACTCCTCATTGCCTCACATCAGGAGACACACAGCGTTTGTTGGTACCTCCATTAGTCATGTTAAATTTGGTTATTTGGTGAAAGTGATGCCCAGCATCTCTCTCCCTTGTAAAGGGGCATTCCCCTCCTCCCCTTTTAATTAACATGTAATTAGTGCATGATACTTTGAGACTGTGTAAATACCCCAGTCTGCAACAACTTTTCATTTGATGACCTTAGTATCCTGTAACTGGTCTAATTCTATCATTCTCAGCATCAATCAGCTGATTCTGGTATAAAGAAAAGGTTTCCCTTTCTCTCCCTTCTCTCTCATTATAATTTGTTATTGTTATTTTCTTACAAGTTATTAAGAATTATTCACAATATTTTCAATAAATTGATGGCAATTTATGGTCTTCTCCATCTAGAAAAGAGGAAATGAGAAAGTAAGTTACCAATACACTTGCTTGAAATTGTCTAGTGCTCGAATCATGCCATCATACAGACTAAAAAGCTACCTGTGAAAAATCAACTTGGATTTTGTTTGTTTTGCAATAAGATCTGACAGCAGCTGAGTAAAAATTAAACAAATTGATCAGGATCGTCACTGATTACAGAAATAGATGGGGACTGCCCACACTACTTTCTACTGTAGTATTCATTAAGTGCCCCCATGTAGTCTGAAGGCCTGGGTTCTAGTGTCAGCTCTGCCTCATTCTGGGCCTTTTATTCTGGTCAAGGCAGCCTTCCTGATACCCACTTTGGGTATCTCTAAAGTGAACATAAGAAATATACTTGAATCCTTCATGTCTCCTTCCCTCAAAGACAGCTCCTCTCTTCTGCATCTCCATGGTTAATCAAGGCCTCTCAGTCTATTCCCATGCAGAAGAGAGTTAATGAAGCAGGCCTGAGAATGCCAGTCTTGGAAACGTCTGTTTGCAGGGTTGGCCCTTGGCTGTTGTCTAGGAACTTGGATTTTGAGAGCGTTCCCACAATTCCCCGATACTATTTGTACAAACAATGTGGTTTTTACTGAACATCTACTTTCCTTCCAGGAGTGTGAAATTTTGGTATGTGCTAGGTAGAAGGTGCTTACATGACCAGCCCCCAGTAAAGACCTTGAGCACCGAGTCTCAAATGTGTTTCCCTGGGAGACAGCACTTCACATGTGTTTGTGGTAGAGCCCCTCCCTAAGGAATGCAGTGAAAACCTCAAGACAAGGGAAGGCAACCTGGCTATGTGCGTGTGCACATTTGTCATGACTCCGTAACATAGAGCGCCTCTTCAGATTGTATGTTACCGTAGACTGGAGACAAAGGAGCCAAAACTGTACGAAAGGCCACCAACCCCTGTTGCACTTAGGGCTCAGCCTTTTGGGGTCTTTGCCCACTGAGCCCGTACTGGCACGAATAAAGCTGCTTCATGGAAAGAAAAGCCTCAGTGTCCCCACCCTCTTTGTGTGAGTCGCTGCTGCCCATTGTCTCAACTTGTTGCTGGAGGAATGAGGAGTGTTCTGTGTGATTCCCCTGGAAGAGGACTCTTGGACGGTTGTGCCTGGCTTCCTCTGAAATTTGTCCCACATGCCTTTACCCTTTGCTGATTTTTGCCCTGTGTCCTTTTTTATCCTGTAATAATTCATAGCCGTGAGCACTGGATCCTGTGAGTCATCTTAGCAAATCATCAAACCTCTTCCAATTTTCGCATCTCTAAAATAGGGTTTATAATAATAATAATAATATCTACCTTATAGTGTTGTGAGGATAAAATGTGTGTGGAACTAAGGGCCTGATGAAGGGTGCATCTGATAGAGGGTGGTTGTTATTATGGAGTATGTTCACTGTTCCCATAGAGCACATCTTGTGTTCATGTGTGTATGCTCATATCTTTTCGTCAGGTAGCACTATTATATCTATTCAAGTAAATTAACTCTCAAATCTTTGATGACTCATCTGATGGGAACGCCAGGTTCACATGCCAGTTTATAAGGGCCCCTGGTTCTTTCACTAAAACGTACATGTGTGTTCACCACCTAACAACTATCAAATAAGTAATTTGGGACTTGTTTTGTCGTCTGAATGTGTCCTCCCCAAAATCACAAGTTGAATCTTAACCCCCCAAGGGAATGGCATTAGGAGGTGGGGCCTCTGGGAGGTGACTAATCCTTCAGGACTGGGATTACTGCTGTATCAAAGAGGCTCTAGACCGATCCCTTGCCCCTTTGTCATGTGAGGACAATGAGGAGTCTGTAACTCAAAAGAGGGCCCTCCCCAGCCATGCTGGCACTGCGATTCTGGATTTCCAGATTCTAGAACTGTGAGAAGGAAATTTCTGTCGTTTATAAGCTTCCCAGTCTGCGGTATTCTGTTATAGTAGTCCGAATGGACTAAGACAATTTTCCCTTTTTTCTTCTTTTCTTTTATTCATGCTTTCCTTTGTCGTGTGCCTGGTAATCTGTAAACGCAAACTATATATTCTAATGGCAGAAAGTTACAGAAGTGAGGAAGGGGCATGGAGTGGATTTAGAGAGGAACTTTGAAGTTTCTCAAGTTGTGACTAGTGGGAACTATTAAAAGAAAATGTTCCAAGGATACATCATAAATCCACGTCCTCTACAAACTTCTTACAAAGTTTGTCCGTCGGCTGCCTTGAGATGGAGGGAATGCTGCTGAATGTCTCATTAAATAATACAAAGGTCTCCAAGGTATTTGATATCTCTTAGGATCAAGAAAGCAAAGCACTGAGGATGCCTCCTGACTGGTATGTAACATGCCTCAACACCACAAGCACCACACTATCAAAGCTGACTTTCAGGAAGAGTACAAATCAGGCTCATTAAAGGCAGAATCCCAGAGGATATTGACTTTTGGCTCTGTGGCGCCAGATTTAGAGCAGTCTCACATTCAGAGTCCTGTATCCTGGAGAACTGTCCATTCGTGCTATTTACATATGTAAAACATGATGGGGCGAGACTGGAGGCTTTGGATCCAAATTGGCTGTCCCTCCCTTGTCTGCCATCTGGGCAGTGCACTTTCTGCAGACTGCAGAATTGCTACCGCTCCCTGTCTGCTCCTGTTTTCTGTTCAGGCCCCAAGAAGCTGGAATAACTCCCCAGAGGGCATCCATCTTCCAGTTCCTCTTGCTCCAACCCATTCTATACATTCTTGGGAGACTGATATCACCCGTAGCCTTTTTTTTTTTTTTAATTTATTTTGAGAGAGAGTGTGTGTGCATGTGTGTGTGCCCAAGTGTGGAAAAGGCAGAAAGAGAGGGAGAGAATCCCAAGCATGCTCCTCACTATCAGCACAGAGCCCGACGTGGGGCTGGAACTTACAAGCCGTGAGATCATGACCTGAGCAGATAGCAAGAGTCAGATGCTTAATCGACTAAGCCACCAGGTGCCCTACCTGTAACTTCTTGAATCAAGTGCCTTAAAAATGTTCCCCATTGCCCATAGAATAAACTAGTGGCATACATATTCCTTAATAATCCTTGCCCTGCCTCCCCAAATCATTTCTCGTTAGTCTTCTTTATCTTATACTTCCCCCAACTTCCTGTGACTAAACCTTACTTACTTTTTACTGCTATCTGCTTTAAAGAGTTGTATGGTGATGATGAATTGCAATTTAGACCTGTTATAGGATATTTTATTTGATCTGACATCATTTATGACCAATAGGCTATTTTTCTGATGATTTGAAGTAGCTGGAATCACCACGGCAGAAAACACCATGTAAACATAAAACACACAGGTATGCTAACACTTTTAAAACTGTCTTGTTTTATGGCAGAAGATAGACTGGTTGAGAGAAATGCAGTTATTTGTTGAGCCTATTTTTACCCAGTAGGTGATTGCATTATTTTAAAGTCATAAGATCTGCTTTTATTTTGTAAATGAATCCCATTCAAATGCCCAAAGCGAATTGCTATTTAAAAGCCATTTGTAGGGACTCCTGGGTGGCTCAGTGAGTTAGGCCGTCCCACTTCACCTCAGGTCTTGACCTCCTGAGTTTGAGTCCCTGGTTAGTCTCTGTGCTGACAGCTCAGAGCCTGGAGCCTGCTTCAGATTCTGTGTCTCCCTCTCTCTGCTCAGTCCCCATTTGGACTCTGTTTCTTTCTCTCTCTCAAAAATAAAGAAAACATTAAGAAAAAATAAAAGCCATCTGTGGCAAAACTTTAGCATATCAGAGACCCTATGATACATCTGTTTTGTAAATTGAGACTGTCATCTATTGGGCTTACTTACAGTGGGAAAAAATGTTTGCCACCATCATTGGTGAGAAAGAGCTTCCATACCATTTTTTTTTTTTAAGTAGAGAAATAAGCTAACCAGACTTTTTGAGGAAGCAAGTTTTAACTCACTTGAGGACTGCACCAAATCCAAAGAGTAAAGGATCTCCAGCAGAAAATTGCTCCAGTAATCTGAGGAAAGGCTAAAAAACACTGTGGACCTCCTAGTACAATGGTAGAAGTTCTGGCCACGTGGAGTGGTCTAAGGCCATGTGTTCCTTAGATGCTTAGGGAGCGTCTAAGGCCAAACCACCTTTTCTCAGCCAGGCAGCAGTATTCTAAGGAAGCCACGCAGCAAGGTTCGGTTTTAGAGAAGTGAAGTATCTGTAGATCCTTTCTTCACTCTAAAATGATAAATAATTCCAGTTTCACAGATGCCAAAATTTCTCTAAATACCTTCAGATTCAATGTGAATCTTCACTGTAATAATTATAACCAGCATAAATTGAGAATTCACTGGGTGCCAGCATGGGCTTTTGTGAATGTCTCATTTGGTCCTCATGAAAACTCTGTTACTTAAAGCATTTCACAAATGGGGAAAGTGAGATACAGAGAGATGTGATAACTAGATTAAGCTTGCAAAACTATGAAGTCTGGCAATGTCACTCTACAGTCTATGTGCTTCACTGCTGTATTATAGGGTCTCTTTAGAACCTTGATAACCTTATATTAAAACAAAGAAATGACTGTGACATATTCTGTTCAATGGTTTACAAAATGCTCTCACTTACGTATTTCATTTTTACCTCTATAGGGAAGGTAGCTGAACTTCAGAGATATTAATGTGAGGTTTAGAGACATTAGCTGATATGTCAAGGTCACATATGAACTACAATGAGCTAGAGCTTGAAACAAAATCTTGTAATGGACTCAGAACTCATGTCTTAATAAGATTCAGAAAAAAGTTCCAAAGGGACTATCCAGAAATTAGAGGACATAAGCAAAATACCTTGTAAGTAGATGAAGGCGGTTTTAGTGCGTAAGCTTCAATATATCGATGACACAGAGCTTGAACAAGTGAGCACATTGAAAATCTATTTTTGATTCTTTTATGCCTGACACAATACAGTTTATACAGGTGTCTGTTTTCTTGCTCTCTTGCTCTCCCTCTTTCCCCATTTGTGTGTGTGTGTGAGTGAGAGAGAGAGAGAGAGAGAAACATATCAGCTCGTCTATCAATTTTTTTCTTACCGTAATAAGTTTAGCCAACATCCATCATATTAATTTTTACCTTACACAAAAACATGGTGGATTTATACATTCCAAAAATTTATTCAGAAAATATTTTTTGAGGTTCGTACGTTAGCCTGGATGTGTACTAAGGCCCAGAAATCCAAAAGAAAATGAAGTCACTGCCCGACAGGCAGAGACTGCTGTACAAACAAGCAAGGCAGTAATCAAGTGTCATAACTGCTCTAGTAAACGTAAGGCTAATCCCGTGTCTCCAGCCTGCAGAACTTACACCCCTAGGGATGCAAGATGACTTTCCGCAGCAGTACACGGGACACATGAGTGTTAGGAAGTCAACCAAATTCAAGGCTCCTAACCTTTCTGTAAGTCTTTCCTAAGCCCTGCCAAGGAGGAAGCATCTTGCCAGTTCTCTTTGCCACCTCCCGGTACAAAACGGCCCTTCTCCTGCTCTACAAAAGAAAAGCTTCTCTTTCATTCACTCCAAATTGTCCAGCAAGCCACCAGAGCATAAAGAAATGGATGGCTGGGATTATCACGTCAGCAAAACCTTCTCTAATCAAGTCACCATAAACCCACTGCCAGGCTTCATGTCTGTGTCACTGCTGTTTCTCCCCACTAGGGGTGAAGGGTGGCATCAGAAACCGGAAGTTTGGTGTGTGTTGCCATAGTCCACATTCAGACTATGTTAAAGATGGAAGCAGCAGGAGCAATGACACATTTTGTTTAAAGATCTTGCCTCTTCCATCCCCGAATCATCAGGGCGGGAGAGAAACACTGATGAGGGGCGGGTCCTTGTTTCATCCGGGTGAGGGACACATGGAATGCTTCCCTGCCTTATCTCTCCATATTAAAATCAGAGTATTTGAAGTTTATAAGAAGACCAGGAATGACAAACACGAGGCTTGCCCCTTCTCACCAGGAGAAAGCTTGGTAGACTCACTCTTCCCATCTGTGTCTCTGTTGTGTACTTGGCATCTTCTCAAAGAGAGGGGTTCAGTGTCCTGTTTACTTCTGATAGGGAATGACATGTCTTAGAGCAAGAGGGACATATCCAGAGAAAGTAGGATTTTATACTTTCTTGAGCATGTATTACACTCACAGGAAAGGCATTTTCATTAACATTTTCCAAAAGGCTACTCTCTTCCAAAATTCCACATTTTCCTTTATGTTTATCTTTTGCTCAGTGTCAAGCACCAACCACTTCTCATGTCTTTCCTATTTACCACACAATTAAAACTAGTTTATCTTAGTGGTAATATATTGTGGATTTTACTGTAAATAATGCACTTAACAATCACGAATAAAACTTAATACATCCGGGTTGTGGCCCAGTGCCTTTTCTTTTTGCGGTTAATTTCCTCCAAGTAGATTAACCTGGAATCTTACCAACTTATCTTAGCAACTCCTTAGGTACTAGTGTAAAACAAAATGTTCTCCAACGCAATCAGGATGCAATACTCTGGATTAAAACAAAAACAAAAACAAGGCTCATTTAGTTAGGATTAATTTCTCCCTCCCAGAAGTTGATATATGCTTCTATTTTGGTAAAAAGCAAAATTAGAAACTTACTTGTTTCCAGACATGAAATGAAATTTCTAGTCTAGATTCTATCTGGAATCTTGTCTGTTTCTCTGTCCTGTCGCTTCTCTGTAGAGTACTGCTGGGTGACCTAGAGGTTGGGCGTGCTGAGAGTTTCTTCTGTGGACCAAGGGAAATGGGAAGTGCAAATGAGGGGGAGGGGAAGGTCAGGAAGTGAGAGATTAAAGAAAGAATCCTGAGAGGCAGGTCCACAATGTGCAGAACCCCCGCACACAGACTGAACTCAGGAATCTGCCCTTGGAGCCCCATGGTTTCCAAGCTGTGTGCCCCAGAGACCCCTGGGGTGTCCGAAGCATTGATTGTGTGTGCGTGTTCTTTAATATGCAGAAAAAATTACTCGTATTTAACTTGCAGGGGTCGACATGGGCACCCTCTGCTCAGTCTGTGCACCAGATGATCGTGCTGTCATAAACTTTCCTTGGGGAGAGGGAGTGCGGCCACTGCCCCAAGGGGCCACCTGCATTTGCCCTCTTTCAGCAGGTTGTGATTGTGGCAATTTATGCGAGCCTGGTTAAGGAGATTTACAGATTACGCCAGCCAGTGTTAATTGATAATCCTTGCAAAAGGGACAACAGGCCTTAAAAGATTTCTGCAAACAAAACAAACACAAACAAAAAATTTAAAATCATAGAATCAGAATAAAGAAAATATTGGTAATATAAACACAAGGATATAACAAAAATAAGACAACTAATATTTTGTCAACGCTTATTACAAGCTCTCCATTATCCATATTCCAAGATAAAAATATCAATGATTTAATCAGAACTGACAAGCGATGGGCCACAATATTTTGATATCATCAAGAAGACTTTACAAGGCATTTATGTCTGCTATCATTAATGATTACTTGGGTCTTGTGTATATTGGGGCCTTTAGTCAAGGATGGTATAAGAAAACAACCATAATTCATCAGATATTTTCAAAAAATATGAATTTTTAATGATTATCTCATCTTTTTTTTTTTAACGTTTATTTTTGAGAGAAAGAGATAGAACGTGAGGGGGAGAGAGGGAACAAGAGAGAGGGAGACACAGAATTTGGAAGCAGGCTCCAGGCTCTGAGCTGTCAGCACAGAGCCCAACGCAGGGCTTGAACTCACAGACTGTGAGATCATGACCTGGGCTGAAGTCGGACGCTTAACTGACTGAACCACCCAGGTGCCCTGATTATCTCATCTTTTTTACTCCTATTTGTGTGTATGAGTTATTATGTATTAGATTATTTTCATGATAACTAAATAAACATGTTAGGCTTGCATGCTGCTTTGGTTAAACATATATATTTCTATATAACCAACCCACCCAAAACTTTGTGGCTTAAAACAGCAAGGTACTATTGTCTCTCATGGTCTGTAGGTTGTCTGGACTCAGCAGGGTAGTTTTTTTTTTTTTTTTTTTAAATTTTTTTTTTAATGTTTATTTATTTTTGAGAGATACAGAGACAGAATGGGAGTGGGTTAGGGGCAGAGAGAGAGGGAGACACAGAATCTGAAGCAGGCTCCAGGCTCTGAGCTGTCAGCACAGAGCCCAATGTGGGTCTCGAACTCACAAGCCGCAAGATCATGACCTGAGCCAAAGTTGGACGCTTCACCGACTGAGCCACCCATGCGCCCCTCAGCAGGGTAGTTTTAACGTGGGGTTTCTCCTGGGGTTTCAGTCAGTCTTCTGGGAGCTGTACAGTGTGGATGTACAAGATAGACACTCACAGTTGATACTGGATGTCGGCAGGGAGTTCATCTGGGTTGTTGACAAGTGAGCCTGCACATGGCCTCTCCATGGGCTTTGGGCTTTCTACAGCATGGTGTCTGGGTTCCAAATGGGGGAGACCCCATGCCTTCCAAGAGGAAGGAAGCAGGAGCTTCTGGGCCTGTTAAAGTATGCCCCTAAAATTGGAACAGTGTTACTTATACATTTGTGCCATATTCTATTGGTCAAAATAGTCACAGGGCCTACCCAGATTCAAAAGCGCGGGGAAAATAAACCACCTCGTGATGGGGTTGGAACAGAAGAGCACATTATGGCCATCATTGAAAAATACAGTCGGCCACATATGCTAAAACTTCCTTATGGGGCGTATAGTCAAAAAATTTGAATCCACTGGAAGGACTCAGAATGGTAGGTAAGATCACATACCTTGTCACAGTGACTTGATCTATAGCCTCGATCTTGGGGAATTTAGCTAACATCTCTGACAATGGAGAAGATAGGATCTGTGGGGTGCGGTGGGGCCACTTTCGAGTATTAGATAAGAAGATGTGCACCAAAGTACCCACGGTATCATAACTGGCTGGATCGGTAGCAGATATTCTTATGGTTTTGAGTTGGGGAGGGGCTGGTGTAGACACTTTATAGAGCAAGCACTCTGATGACAGCTTGGGGATGTATCAGAGGAGAAGGTGGAAGATCAAGGATGGGGCCAAGGAGACCAACAGGGGGACTGTCACCAGGTAAGGAGCATCGAGGAAGGAGCGACGCAGGCGGAGAAACGTGCATACAGAAGTCCTAGTGTGAATTGGTGACATACTGAATGGGGTGAGAAAGGAAAGGGAACATCTAGAGGTGTGCTTTTGTGATTGATCTTTTGTACATGGTAAGCAAATTTTGCTAAGAATCCGTCCCCATAAAATCATCAAGTCCTAATGGAGCATTGTGTGAAAGTCCTTTTATTTTGTAAATCAATTCATTTTATTGGTAAAAATATTATTGCTCAAGATAGAAAACATGACATTAAAGGTGTTATGATCATTTAGTTTGCAATAAAGTTAGTTAACTGTTACGAGTTGAATTGAGTCCCCCCCAAAAAGATATGTTGAAATCCTGAACTCCAGTACCTGTGAATGTGATCTTATTTGAAGACGGGGGACTTTGCAGATGTAATCAAGTTAGAATGAGGTGAAACTGAATTAAGAGGGGCCTTAGTCCAATATGAATTGTGTCTTTAGGAGGAAAATAGAGACACCTGTAATCACCCCCTTCGGAGACTCTGTAAGCCAAGGGACACCTGGGGTTACCAGCAGCTGGAAGAGAGGCGAAGGATTTTTCACTGCAGGGTTTTTTTGTTTGTTTGTTTTGTTTTTAATGTTTATTTATTTATTTTTGAGAGTGTGAGAGCACAAGCAGGGGAGGGGTAGAGAGACAGAGAGAGAGAGAGAGAGAGAGAGAGAGAGAGAGAGAGAGAGACATAATCTGAAGCAGGCTCCAGCCTCTGAGCTGTCAGCACGGAGCCCGATGCGGGGCTTGAACTCACAAACTGTGAGTCATGACCTGAGCCAAACAACTGAGCTGCCCAGGCGTCCCTCCACTGCAGGTTTAGCATGTGTCGCCCATACCTAGCCTCTAGAACTGCAAGACAGTTTCTGTGGTTTTAAGCCAGCCAGTTTATGATACTTTGTTACAACAGCCCTAGGAAACAGATATAGTAACTATATATGTACTACAAAGAATTATTCATTTTATTTGATTAAAGGGGTTTGGCATTGAATAAGCCCAACTAATTCTTTTGTCAAGATTTCTTTCTGGTTCACTGAACCAGTTCTCTGGTTTCCAGAGACCGGAGATGGGGCTTTCTCAGGGCGCCTCATCTGTCTGTGCCTTTCCAAAGGCAAGCAGAAAGCATGTAAATAATAGGTATGCAGTTTGTTTTATGAGCCAAACAGCCTTATTTCTAAACTGTTTATTAAAAAAAGAGAAACACTTGAAAAGCTAACTAGATATTTTTAAGGTTTTCGCCCATATAATACTGTTCTGATCATTAATATAGATAATCCAAGGGCAACTACTTAAAGTGAAGAACAATCATTTTTTTAAACTTAAAAAATAAAAACGTAACAATAGCTAACATTTATTGAGCAAGATGCTAAGTGCTGCTGAGTCCTTTGTACATATCTTCATGCTGAATCTCGTCACTGCTTTAATTTTTACTCTGATTTTATTTTTTAATGTTTATTTTATTTTTGAGAGAAAGAGAGAACATGGGAGAGGGACAGAGAGAGAATCCCAAGCAGTCCCTGCACTGTCAGAGCAGAGCCTGATGCGGGGCTTGAACCCTGAATCGTGAGATCATGACCTGAGCCAAAATTAAGAGTCAGGTGCTCAACTGACTGAGCCACCCAGGTGCCGCCCTACTCTGATTTTAAAGGTGAAACTCAAAACAGGCTAGTAATTTGCTAAAGGTCATAGAGCTAATAAGTGATAGAGCCAGGATACCAACCTTCTGCTATGACCAAACATATGACAATGCCCAAACCTGCACTGAGACCAGAGCCACATGGCGTATTAAGATATAAATAAAAATTAGGCAAAATTAAAAATTCATTTCCTTAGGTACACTAACCACATTTGGATGCTCAGTAGTCTCATGTGGCCTGGTGCAGGTACAGAACATTTCCATCCTTGTAGAAAGTTCTATTGGAAAGCACTGGTCCAATCCCTTAATAGAATACATTGAAAACCCCTGTTGTGACTGGTTAAGGGAAGAGAAGGAACAGGAAAGAGGAAAAGGAAAGAGAAAGATTTAGGGTGAGGGAGAGCCTTTTGGTGAAGAAAGAAACCTACATCTAGGGGTAGAGTGGGTTTCTGAGGACATTTTTAGTCTGTTATCTTGTGAACTTTAGCAGTGAAAATTCTGAAGCATGTTAAATATATACTTTTTAAAAATCAGAGAGTTAAAATTTAATGGGTAGTTAAATCTTAGCCTTGTGCCTGGCATTGGGTGAGGGGGAACAAACAGGCACAATTTACCATCACAGAAATTAGAGCAGCATGAATCAAATAATTCCAATAAAGTATGGCAGTTATTTTGAAACGGAAAGAATTCTATGAAAAAAAAAATATCAGAGGGGCCTATGGCAGCCTTGATAGGGTTCAGGGGTGTCTCCCTGAGGACGGAGTGCCCCATAAACTGATAAAGGGGGATGAGAGAGCCAGCCAATGGCAGGGGCGTGTTTCAGGCAGACGGCCAGCTGTGAGAAGGCCTGATGCCCAAAAGAAGGACTGAAATAGTTAAATGTGTGGCTGGAGAGAGGGAGAGTAGGGAACAGACAGCCAGAGAGTCAGGGGCAGGGTTCAGAATTTGGGATGGGTGGGAGAGCTGGCTAAAATATCTTGTCACAGGGGCGCCCGGGTGGTTCAGTCGGTTGAGCCTCTGATTTCAGTTCAGGTCATGATCTCGAGGTTCTTGAGTTTGATCCCCAGATCGGGTTTGCTGCTGTCAGCCCAGAGCCCGCTTCGGATCCTCTCTCCCCCTCTCTCTCTTCCCCTCCCTCATTCACACACACACACTCTCTCTCTCTCTTTCTTAAAAATAAATAAATTAAATAAATAAATAAATAAATATTTTGTCACCAGGATGTTGTAAAGTTTGAGAATTTTATTGGCCTAGAAGAGATATGTTCAGATTTGCATTTTGAGACGATTTCTCTGGTTGCCATGCTAAGAATGGCTTAAGGGGAAGCAAGGCTGAAGATATAGAGGCTACTTGGAAGCTATTTGGTACCAGGATGGCAATAATATGGCTGGAGAAATGGCGACTGTCAGGATATTTGGAGGTAGAATGTATAGACGTTGGTGATCAGTTGGCTGTGCTTGAAGGATGACCCTGATGTTTCTTGGTAGGGCAGCTGCATGGAGTAGGGGTCAGTAGCCTACAGCCCGCAGGCCAAATCCGCTGTGTCCTGTTTTTGAAAATGCAGTTTTATGGGAACCCAGCCTTGACTGTTCTTTTACATATTATCTGTGGCTGCTTTTGCCACACATTGACAGATCGGAGTAATTTAGCAAAGACCACATGGTCCTCAAAACATAAAATATTTACTATCTGGCCCTTTAAGAGAATGTTTGCCAAAGGAGATAAATGATCATTACTTTCATTTATTGAGGAATTAGCACTTACCAGACAAGGTCTTAAGTAATTTACATATGGTACATGTTACGATGGTCCATCCCATTTGGCAAACATGAAGTGTTGCCGTTGCCCCATTTTATTTACAGAGGCACAGATGTGACATTCTCATTCACTCCGGTAGCTTCAGTGACCACCTGCGTGCCACTGACTCCTCAGATGTCTACTTCTAAACCAGACCTCTCGTTTGAGCCTCAGACAGGCATATATCTAACAGCCAGTCTCAGAGACCAAAAACTCAGCATGCCCCAAACCAGACTCCTGCTGGTTCATCTTTCAGTGTTCCATTTTTCTTAGCGAATATCACCAACAAGAAGAGCAAGCCAGAAACCAAGGAGCCCTTCTTGTCACCTGTCTCTCCCTATTCTTTCTCTTGTCCACTCTGTATAAAGATTGCAGAAATCTGGCTGCTTCTCTCCGGCTGTATCACCCACCACCTGCCAGATCCAACTTATTAATAGGTCATCACTTATGTGGGTTCTATAATAGCTTTCTCATAAATCCATTTCTTCAGCCACACCCTCCTCCAGTCTCCAAACTGCAGCCATAGTGCACTTCAGTCCTGTCAACCTCCACCCCTGTTCCCTATCTAATCCTGCCCTTTGGATGGTTTTTCTTGTTCTTAGGATTCCATGAGTTCTTTCACTGTGTTTTTATGTTGTTTCATTGTTTTTGAGTTACTGTCCAGATAACAGGAGTGCAAAATAATTCTTGTCAATGCACATGCAAATAAGTTCTGAAGGTCAGGATTCAATTAATGTATCTCCCCTATTGTGGAAGAAGCTGGTTTTATGTCCATTTGCAAATTCATGTCACTATTCCTGACCCAGAAGTGTGTCTGTTCTTTGAACAAGTTTTAACATCTGCCTGGTAACTTCATTATAGTTACATGGACTATAATATAAATTCATTTTCTATGTATATGACAGTCATACTTTTACCTTTATCAGGGAAATTATCCTTTAACTCTCTTTAAAAGGCACTACGTGGTTGGCTGTCTGCCAGCCCTCCCAGTCTCACCCTCGACCAAGTTCCCTGCTTGTCTCCACTCCAGCCCTGTCTCTCTTGTCTTTTGTAAGTGCCACATTTCTTCCCTTCTCAGAGATGTTTTTTTCCTGGAACTCACTTTCATCCCAGATGTTTTTCATTCTCTCTTATAGTAAATATTTTTATCCCCTAGGTCTCTAGTTAAGGGTCCCTTGCTGGAAAGCCCTTCCGGACATTTCTGGTAAAACACAGGTAGCACTTGTTACTTTTGCTTTTTTACATTTGTAGGATTAGTTGCTGCTTTTTAACACAAGTACCATTTTTCTATGTGGCTAAAGGCAATGCATGATAATGCGATGGAAGTATGCTCACAATACATCCCCAGCACCTAGCCCAGTTCCTTCACGAATGTTACATACACAATAATAAGTATTTTAGACAGATTTTTGGTGTAAGTACTCACTGCTCAGGAGAGAGGTGGACTGAAAAAAATACATATTTGGGAGCCATCAGCATATAGGTTCAGCCACAAAAATGCACAGGAAGCAAACCATTGGGTTAAATGAAATGAAGGCTGTTAGAGGAGCCTTGTTCAGGTGGAATAATAGGACAGGAGTCAAATTGTAGCCACTTGAAGTGGGAGGAAATAGAAGCAGTTAATACAGATTGCCCTTGCACAAATGTTGGCTCTGACAAACCAAAAGGTATAGGTAGCACTGTGATAATTCTTGCAGTATATGTTCTCTTGATGGAAAAGGGAGGGTTTGGGGGCGCCTGGGAGGCTCAGTCCATTAAGTGTCCGACTTCAGCTCAGGTCATGATCTCACGTTCATGATTTTGAGCCCCACGTCGGGCTCTGTGCTTACAGCTCAGAGCCTGGAGTCTGATTCAGATTCTGTGTCTACCTCGCTCTCTGCCCCTCCCCCACTCATGCCCTCTCTGTCTCAAAAATAAATTTTTTAAAAAAGGGAGGGTTTACAAGTAACACTTAAAATAGCCAGAAAATTGGAGCTGTGTAATATCTATCTTTAAAACAATAACAGACTTTTAATGCATGTCTGGTGTAGTCATTTTTTTTTTTAATTTTTTTTAAAATTTATTTATATTTGAGACACAGACAGAGCATGAACAGAGGAAGGGCCAGAGAGAGAGGGACACACAGAATCTGAAACAGGCTCCAGGCTCTGAGCTGTCAGCACAGAGCCTGATGCGGGGCTTGAACTCATGGAGTGCGAGATCATGACCTGAGCCGAAGTCGGACGCTCAAACGACTGAGCCATCCAGGCATCCCTGGTGTAGTCATTTAAACCAAGCTTTTTTTTCCTTAAAGTTCATTTATTTATTTATTTTGAGAGAGAGCACGCAAGTGAGCATGAACAGAACAGGAGCAGAGAGAGAGAGAGAGAGAGAGAGAGAGAGAGAACCCCAAGCAGGTCCCACACTGTCATGCAGAGCCAGGTGTGGGGCTTGAACTCATCAGCCGTGAGATCATGACCTAAGCTGAAGTTGGATGCTTAACCGACTAGCCACCCAGGCGCCCCTAAACCAAGCTTTTGAATGCAAACTGTTAATAGTTCTTCACCTAAGAGTTTCTTATTTTTAGGCAAGGGGACAAGGTTGGAAAATGGCAGCACTAGAGTTTACTTAGTCTATACTTTTTTAAAAATTTTATTTTAAAATTCGATTTTAAATTTCTTCAGGGACTCTGGTTTCCAGCCACATGTGACCTGCCTGGGCTGGAACTTGTCGCTCCACCCAAACCTAAGGAGCTGTTCTATGCCTTTTCTGAAGGGAAGGGAGAAGTGAATGCTGTTTTCTGAGTTGAAAAGATTAGAGCTATATTGTCTTTAGGACTCTGAAATAAATTCTAAAACCAGACCAGATTTAACCGCTCTTACCCAGAATAAACCGTTCTCCCCCCTTTCCAAGAACGAATGAGCTACTTCCTATTAATTTAAAAGCCCAGAAAGGCTCATAACTGAAGCTGACGTCGCCCTGGGAGAACACGTAGAGAAGGCAGTAGCTTCCTTTTTCTTTTCAAAGGTTGCTTTATCAGCTTCCTTAAATATTGCTTCCACGGGTTTACAGCAGCGAACGGTCAGCTCGATTGGGGCTCTTTATTTTGCCTACAACACTGAATGGCTGGGCGGATGCAATAGCGTCGAGGTCTTCCGGCAGAAAGAGCTCTTAGAGGGCGTGAGCCTGGTAACCCTGCAGCACCCCACAACAAATCCCACTTGAGGAGGTGGTGCAAAGAAATCTAAACCCCAGATTCACGTTCTCGCTCATGCGTTTGCACGTGGGGATCGGTGGCAGAAGAGAGCCAGTGCGCAACTGCCAATCCCGGACTGCAGACTCGGGGGCAGAAGCTTTTAGCTTTTCTGTCCACGGAAACTCTTCCCCTAATGTAAATTAATTTCCCCAAGTTTGCCTTCGCCCTGGCCGAGGGGCGTGTCCGGGCCGGTAACCCTGGGGTGGCTCGGTAAATGCTCCTGAAGTGCCTGCCTTTGGAAAGGCGCTCGCTCGTGGCGCGCACGCTCGTGCCCCAGCCGGAGACCAAGTGGCGGAAACTAGGGCTTTGGTTTTACCCACGGAAAAGAGAGAGGGACCAGACGGTTGGAGGCTCCACCCCCGGGGATGCTGGAGGGGCTGCGTTGTTCCCTGCGCCTGGCCCTGGCGCTGGGCCCCAGGCGGCGGCAGCCCGCGCCGCGCAGTCGGTGCGCCGGGACTTGGTCACGCCGCCGGCTTTCGCGTCCAGCCGCGCGCTGCGTGCGGCCACAGCTCTCCGCAGCCCCGCGCCCCCGGGGACTCCCCATGGCCAGCCCAACCCGCGCCGCTGCGGCCTTCGCCCGCCAGGTACCCGAACCCAGACGTTTGCGGAAGGGGGGCGGATTGCACCGGCGTCTCCGAAGCCTGCCGGCCTGGTCGGGCGCATCGCTGTCGTTTCCTGCACTATCCTGCTTTGCCGCACACTGCCGTTCCGTCTCCACCCAGGCGTTTCCTCTCTCCCCAATCCTAACCGAAATCTAGAGCCCCAGCCAGCGAACTCCGCCTTGCAGAGGCCCCCGCCGGCCAGGTCTAATGCCCAGCCGCTGACGTGCTCCGGAGCGCGGCGTGGACAGCCACCGGGGACGTGAGGGTCGCCATGGAAGCTTCTTTGGGGGAGGAGGGGGAAGCGGAATTTCTGGGCTGCCAGAACTGACAACCACATCCTGCGTTCCTTTGCCACCCCAAAATATTTTGACCGCAGCCTTCTGCCTTCTTGGATTCCCCCCCCCCCCCCCCCGACTTTTTTTTTCCCCTCTCCATCTCTTATGTAGCTATTTAGCAGATTGGGGGGAGGGGGGTTGTTTGTTTTGTTTTTAAGGTATGCACCTTTCCCCAACTCGTCCCTCAACCATTGTGCCCTTAAGTATCTTTTGAATTACCCCCTAATTTCCTGAGGTTTTGTCCTTAACCTGTGAGGTTTGGTGTCCGTGCGCCCGCATTGCAGGACCCTGCCCGTGGAGAAAATGGTTCATTCTCGTCCTCATCCCTTTTCCAGCCTTGCTATTGTGCGCCAGTGATTGACAAGACCACGAGGCTGAGCTCGCCCAGGAGATTTTTCTATAAATGGCTTAAAACCCTGGTCTAGACTATTCGCTCCGATGTAAGGGGGACAATCACCTTCTTGTTCTTTGCTGGTGAACCCTGGCTCTGTAGGGCGAACCTGGAATTTAACCAGTCTGCCCTAAGCTAGCGGTGGAGGACGAAAACAGCTGCGTCCTCCTGAAAGGTTGAAAGTGAAGGGCAGCGCTCCCAGGACGCTCTCCTTTGGGGCTGGTGCCCGGGTGCTAGATCTTCCTCCTGTTTGCTTGGGTACCTGAGCGGAGCACGCGGTGTGATGGTGAGTGATACTGATTACCCCAGGCCACAGTTTACCCACCTGGTTTTACTTAATGAATTTAATTCTTCTTTAAGGACTGCAGTAACGGATGCTCCCCAGAATGTACCGGAGCAGCGGGATCAAAAGAGATGGTGGGGACTTTCAAGGTAAGGTTATTTGCTCAAGGTTAAGTCCTACAACAATTAACTGAATAAATCTATTTCTTGTTGAGATTTGGGGCAATTTCACGGTGTGGATTTTACAGTAGTTTAGATATGCTGCCATGCATTTTAGATTCCACTGGGGGGGGGGTCATTTGGGGAGCAGTAATATCTTCATATCTAAAATTACCTAGCAGTTAATTACTTATTTCATGAATCATAACTTTTTCTTGAAAAACAACTAATTTGTAAATATTCATCTAGATAGAGGTTTATCTGATTGTCTAAGTATAACCTTTCACTATGCTTGTGGAAAAAGTTACACTTGTCATTTTTCTCTTTAAACCAACACCTAACATTTTACAGTAAATGTGTTGTATTTTCCTACCTACTCTCTGAATTATGGGGTTTGTATATTAAATAATCTCATAACTTCCCAGGCAAATAGTGAGGAGCAAATGAGGAACAATCTTGTAAAAGCACTTTGAAAATCATAAAAATACAAATATAAGGTGTATTATTATTTTCTTTATAAATTATCATCTCCACTGCACCCCACCAACCATGGAGGTTTTTGCTTCCTCTCTTTATGTCTCCTGCCTATTTCAGTCACTCACTGTCAATTGTCATCCATAGCACAGAGTGTCCTCATGATCTCACATCCTGGCAGGGTTCAGAGAGGGAGTGGAAACTTGACTCATCAATTTAACACGCACCCAGCTCTTACTGTGTGTTAGGCATTGGAAATCTGAAGATAAATTCAAGATAAGGTCTCTGCTGTCAGGATTTAAAAAAAAAAAAATAGAATATCGTAATTTCTTTACAAAAATAAGCTTGTGAATTTTATGTGTCCATAATGCTCCTGGTCCTTTAAAGATCATATCCTCTGTAACCTTATAGCTGATCTAATCTACTCTGCTAATCTATTAAGACTAAGTTCTAATACATTTGGAGACTTAAATATATTGAGATATTGGGTCCTAGGAAAAATGAGATAAAACAGACTCCTATTTGATAATCTCTCAGAGTCCTTTTATATAGTAGGTAAATTCCTCAAAGGGTATATAGATGAATGTGATTTTTTTCCTCAAAATTTCTTTATATTTTTATACATAGAGAATTTTTGCCAAGTTAAAATTAATTCATAATGTAAATCTGTTTGCTGAATTTAGATTTCTATATATTATGTTTTAGTTAAGGGAGAGGTGTGCTGACATTCTACATTTGTATTTATATATTAAAACATGGGTTGTTAATGGTGGTTGTATTCACAGTGCATATGTGATGAGGCAAATGAAAAATGAAATTGATAATTTTGGGAGAAAAAATGGTGGGTTTTATAAGACCATTTTTGCTTTTGACAAAAAGCAAAAATATTTTTCTATCTCTTTTTTATTTACTCCATTTGTATTTTTAAATTGCCTTTTGGATTTCTCATAGGGAGTTTTCATATTGTATCTCCTCCCCTCATTTTGATGCAGTCATTTTATTTATTTTTTATTTTTTTAATGTGAAATTATTGTCAAATTGGTTTCCATACAACACCCTGTGCTCATCCCAAAGGGGGGCCCTCTTCAATGCCCATCACCCATCCTCCCCACTCTCCCACCCCCGATCAACCCTCAGTTTGTTCTCAGGTTTTTTTTTTTGTTTTTTTTTTTAACGTTTATTTATTTTTGAGACAGAGAGAGACAGAGCATGAACGGGGGAGGGGCAGAGAGAGAGGGAGACACAGAATCGGAAGCAGGCTCCAGGCTCTGAGCCATCAGCCCAGAGCCCGACGCGGGGCTCGAACTCGCGGACCGTGAGATTGTGACCTGAGCTGAAGTCGGAGGCTTAACCGACTGAGCCACCCAGGTGCCCCTGTTCTCAGTTTTAAAGTGAGGATCCAGTTTCCCAACAAAGCCCAGAAATAAGGTGCCTTATTACAGAAGCTTTCTATGGACTCCAGAGTAATCTTTGTTTCAAAGAAATCCGCTGTTTCTTCCACTTTCCCCTGCTTTATTCATCTCCACAGAATGTGACACTCGAAATCTGTAATTCTGCTCTTTGTACCTTTCTATTAGGTTTTAAAAGAGGGTCTCTAAAAGATCATGAACATAGCACCTAAAACTTTCGAAGTAGAGTAAGAAAAGTGCACTTTTTGTAGAACAAAGTTGTACAATTTCTGATACACTTGTAAGGCTGAGATAGCTCTTAAACATTACGTGTTGTGTCCAATGCAGAGAACAGCTCCAATACTGAGCAATGAAGGAGAGATGTTGCTAGAATGCTGGCTAATACAGCCCTCAGGTGCAACCAGGTTGCATTTGCCTCTTATGGGCTTCCCCATTTCAGAGCAAATACTTACCCAAGCGTGGCTTTGAGTTAGGAACTCATTGTTTTTTTAATACGCTTTGTTTTTGTCAATATTTGCCATTTCACAGTCCAGTCCTTTTGGCCTTGCCTTTCAAATTCTTCCTCAGGCATAATATGGCCTGAAGTCATCAGAGAACATGGAGCATTGGAAAGGGACAGATTAATTATGCAGGAGAGAGTATCACTTAAATATTGTTCTTTTTTATCCATCTTTGGAAAGTAAATGTAGAAAGTTTCTAAAGAACACTGATAAAAACTGTTTGCAAAATTTCTTTTATGCCAAAAATTTTTTCACCACCTTAGACTTGATTTCATATCTACTCAAAACCAGTCACAAACTTCAGCTAATATTGTTTACTTTAGAATTTCATTCAGTGTCCAATTAGGATATTTAATATTCTTAGGTAATTTCTCTTGGAGCTCAGGTTAAAAGCTGTTAGTTTTAGTTTCCAGAATTGCAGAAAATTTTTTAAAGAAAGGAAAATAGACTTCTTGATGAAATTCTGAAAGCACTAAGTTGTGCATTACTTTGAAAAACTGTATGTTGGGCAATCCTTTACAAATTAGAAAGTTAGAGGGTTGCTGTTCTTATCATTAATAAATCACATCTTATAGGGGCGCCTGGGTGGCTCAGTCGGTTAAGTGTCCGACTTCGGCTCAGGTCATGATCTCGTGGTTCATGGGTTCGAGCATTGCATCGGGCTCCGTGCTGACAGCTCAGAGCCTGGAGCCCCCTTCAGATTCTGTCTCCCTCTCTCTATATACCTCCTCCACTCACACTCTGTTTCTCTCTCTCTCTCTCTCTCTCTCTCTCTCTCAAAAATATTTTTTAAAAATCACATCTTATAAAAGGATGTAGCGGCCTATGAAAATAAGGCTTATAATTTAATCATTTGTATTCAGTTTCCAGAAACTTAATTAGTAGTATCAAGTTATAATTACAGGAGCACTAAGTCGAGCATAAAACCACCTATTCTATATCTTTGCCATTAACTAGCTTGATCTCACAGGGCCAGTGGATCACTATGGGTGGTCCTAGAGATATTTTAAGGAGAGTTCAGAAAAGTAAAAATTATATACTATGCCATGCTCATTCTTTTTTTTTTTTTTTTTTTTAAGAGAGAGATAGAGCATGAGCAGGGGAGGGACAGAGAGAGGGAGACACCAAACTGGAAGTGGGCTCCAGGCTCCACATTGTCAGCACAGAGCCTGATGCGGGGCTCAAACTCACAAACTGTGAGATCGTGACCTGAGCTGAAGTCCAAGGTTTAACCACTGAGCCACCCAGGAGCCCCTAGGTTATGATAATTCTTAAAGTTGGTTCTTTAAGGATCTGTAGTAACAAAAAAGGTCTTTTAGTAAGATTTTTATAAAATCTACAGCAGTCTGTTGTGTTGAAATATACTAAACCATGAAGATCAATCCATATTTAGTGAAATTTACAACAGAATTATTAGTACATATTTGATGTGTATAGTAGTTACTGTGCTAAATGAGAGTCGAACATAATCCAAAGCAATGACTGCCTTTTCCAAATGTTCAAATTGGCTAAAAGATTTTATAGAGCCAAACCAAACATTTTGGGAGCTGGGATGTCTATCTGTGTAGAGGGATTGTGTGAGCAACTGCTAGGCAGTTTGAAAAGCTGAGGATACCCCCAGACTGCTGGGCCAGATGGGGTGCTACAGTTTCCATACTTCCTGCTGGAGTAAAAGAGAAGAGAGTTTGGATAAACTGGCCGCACCACATGTCCAGTGTTACAGATGGAGGAAATGATGGGAAGAAAAAGAGGTAAAGGTGGGAAGACATCTGTAGCCAGGTTTTAGTCCTTCCTGTTAAACTATGGCATATAAACAAGAATGCTTAAGGGCTGGTCAGTTTTCAGGCACTGAGGAGACCCCAAATACAGCCCCCCTGTGTTCCTTGTTAACAGATTGTGTTTGCAGTTCTCCGACCAGCCCTGCTAGGCTCCCTTGGAACTTGATAGATCAGTGTGATACATTTCTGACCAGTAAGGCATATGGAAATTCCTGGAGAAATGTTGCTTTTGTGATCAAAAGGAAGAGACTTGTCTCCTCTTATCCTTTTCCTCCCCTATCTTTGGACCTTGATGAGATCATTAAAGCTGAAGCTACAGCTATAAGCAGCTCTTCTTTGACCCTGAGGAGAAGGCTAAGAAAATCACAGGGCCTTGAGATGATGGGGTTCTGTCGGACCTGGCTCTTTCAGACTTAACGTGAGAAAACCAACTCCTGTTTGTGTTTTACTTACTTGCAGCTGAATGCATTCCTAAATGATAAGTAAAAGGTTAATGCAGGACATTAGTGAGAGGTAGAACTGAAAAAACAAGTTAGTGCCATACTTGGGATACTTAATTTTGCAGCTAAAATATTTGGCCTTAAATCTATAGCCATTTAGGTATTCAGTGCACATTGAAAATTATGATCAAGCATGCGATTATGTTCAGAGAGATTATAAGGAAGAGATACAGAATATTTGCTACTGAGGGGGTAGTAGAAATTGAGGAATCAGACTTCTTAAAGAGATTCTTGAAATTACAAGTGTCTCTATTACTGATAGGGGGAACCGAGGGTTGGGAGAATGTTGTGAGAATGATAAATTACCTCGAAAGGAATGAAGATGTAAAGAAAATACAGGAAAAAATAAACAATGAATTTGTTAATGGAGGTCCTGTCTGGAAAGTGGGAATGTGGTGGCCAGGGTGCTAGTTGGGAATTTGACACTTTTCATTTTTCTTCCCTTTACAGTAGAAATTTAAAGTAGTAAACACGTATTACTCTTACTAAGTGAATTAAGGCTTAAGAAGTAAGGAAGTAGTGGGGCGCCTGGGTGGCGCAGTCGGTTAAGCGTCCGACTTCAGCCAGGTCACGATCTCGCGGTCCGTGAGTTTGAGCCCCGCGTCAGGCTCTGGGCTGATGGCTCGGAGCCTGGAGCCTGTTTCCGATTCTGTGTCTCCCTCTCTCTCTGCCCCTCCCCCGTTCATGCTCTGTCTCTCTCTGTCCCAAAAATAAATAAAAAACGTTGAAAAAAAATTAAAAAAAAAAAAAGAAGTAAGGAAGTAGAACATAATAATATATCAGAAATAGGGACCAACTTTTGGAGGAAATAGGTGTTCCATTTTAGATACGTTCAGTGTGAGATAACCAAGGTCCTGGGATTACAAAATAATGTACAGATTTTGATAAGAATTCACAAATGAGACTTGAATCTCTGAAGTGGTTCTCAGCCCTTCCAGTCTTAGCAGCCAGTGTTGGGAACCCTCACTCCTCAGGTTGCTGAAATCTGTGTGTGTGTGTGTGTGTGTGTGTGTGTGTGTGTGTGTGTGTATACATATACACACACATATATGTACACACTCACACACATATATACATACATATGTTCATACATGTATATATACACTTATATATGCATACATATATATACATACATATTTATACATATATATAAATATATATACATATATATAAATATGTATATATGTATAATATTTATTTTTGAATAAGAGAGCGAGAGAGAATTCCAAGCACGCTTTGTACTGTTGGCACAGAGCCTGACTTGGGCCTAGAACTCATGAACCGTGAGATCATGACCTGAGCTGAAATCAAAAGTCGGACGCTCAGCCAACTGAGCCACCTAAGTGCCACCTAAGATTGCTGAAATCTTCAAGGGAGACGGTGTGGTATGGTTCTGAGCCCAGAGTGCACAGTTAGAATCACTTGGGTAAGTTCAAACAAAGAACACTTCCCCTGCTCTATCCCAAAGATTCTGTTTCAGTTCTGGAATGGAGTGTGGGTTAGTGTTTTTAAAAAGCTCCGTAGTTGAATTCAATGTGTATCCGGGATTGAGGATCCCTGATGCAGAGGAGGAAATGTAGAGGCTTAAAGAAAAAACTCAGTGTTACCCGGATTCTTGTGTTTTACCACTGCCAAACTATCTTTCTCCCCCTTCCTGTTTTGCTCCTTCATACTTTTGGAACAAGAAATAAAAGCATGGAAGCCATGTGTCTAGTATTATCCCTGATGGCTACTTCAGATTGCCCAGAATAAAGAGGTAAACTGGGGTTACTTTAATTGCTAGCAGCCTCTATGGTGAGGATTCTTCGGGATATAAGGAAGATGGCGTACAGTCTTACCTGCACAGAGCCAGAACCCATGCAGAATTGGAATGTTAGTCAGTGTACCGTGAAGTAACTAGTTCTCTCGGCTCACCCCTTCCCCCACTCCAGCAGCCACAGTGCCTCCATGACGTCCTCTGCCACTCCATTTCCCCTACATTTCCTGAATTCCTGCCGCACTGAGTCTTCCCTGTTCCTTGAATATGCCAAGTCTGGTTCCTACCACAGAATCTTGGCCCTTGCTTCCTCTTACTCAAATATTTTGCCTCTGGATATCTACATGGCCTGCTTCCTTCTTCATTCAAGTCTTTGCTTAAAGGATACCTCATCAGGAAGGTCATTCTCAACGCTGCTACCAAAAATAAGCATTTTCTTCCCCCACTCTGTCCTTTTAAGCAGCTTTCATTTTCTTCATAGCACTAATCACCTGCTGACCTCTCTTCACTTATTTCTTTATACTGTTTTTCCTGCTCTAAGACAACAGGATTTTACTTGTTTTATTCCCTGAGATTCCTTTGGGCCTGTAGCAATACAGGTACACAGTAGCTCAACAGATATTAGGCTGAATGAATGCGTAATACTTGCTCACAGTGGCTACTGCCTGTCCATGGCTGACTGTGAGCTTGCCTGAGAAGGAGGGGCTGGGCCACAGGCATCTTTGCATCTGTTGTGCTTGCTTATTTATTTTTGAGAGAGAGAGCAACACAAGCCTGGGAGAGACAGAGAGTGAGGGGGACAGAGGATCCGAAGCGGGCTCTGTGCTGACAGCAGAGAGCCTGACGTGGGGCTTGAACTCGCAAGCTGTGAGATCATGACCTGAGCAGAGTCGGCTGCTCAACACCTGAGCCACCCAGGTGCCCCTCTCTTGTGCTTATTTAGTGTAGTGCCTGAACCATTGTGCTGATTCAGTCAGTGTTCACTGAGTGAATAAAAAAGGCAAAATACTAAGAATAATAAAGCATATAAGGAAGAAAGAGGAACCATGGGAAAGAGAAATAAAAACAACCCTACAGTTGTTTGATATGAGGCCATAGTCTTGTTTTTAAATATTATGTAGATTGTTATTGATATAAAGTATATATTCCATTGCTTATATTGATTTCATGGCAGGTGGGGTTGTTTGTTGGAGAGCTTAGAAATCCTGTAAGGTGTAAGGATCATGTGTAGTTGATATCTTATTGATTAGCTCATTAGACTTGTTTAGCTAATGATAGAAATAACTTGGAATGTGATCTTTATTTTACTTTTGAAGAACCATGCAAAGCACTGGTTCTGTCACTTGGGGTGGGGGAAGCTAAGGTCTGCTGTCTTTACAATGTTGAAGATGTACCCTGAACTTAGCAAGTAGGAAAATCTCTCTCCTACTCACACTCCCATCTCCATTTGTACCTATTCTCCTCTTTCTGTTTTGGGTCTTACTACCCTCTCCTGTTATTAAGAAATTTTTATATGTAGTTTAAATTTTTTTTTTTTTTACATTTTTATTTATTTTTGAGAGACAGAGACAGAGCACAAGTGGGGGAGGGGCAGAGAGAGAATGAGACACAGATCCGAAGCAGGCTCCAGGCTCTGAGCTGTCAGCACAGAGCCTGGTACGGGGCTCGAACTCACAAACTGTGAGATCATGACCTGAGCCGAAGTCGAACGCTTAACCAACTGAGCCACCCAGGCGCCCTTATATGTAGTTTTAATAGGTGAAAATTTGCATTGTTTGTGTTACTATATTGATATGGTTAAAGATTTTTCTTAGTCTAGGACTAAGAAAAGCCACTAAAAAGCTAACTTAAGCAAAGTCATATGTGCTTCATTGTTCAAGAACACTGTGACACCGTTCATGTAATGAAAAGTTTGTGAGAATTTTACTCACTTTAAATCCTGACCATCTTCTGTGAATAAGTCTGACATTCATCAGGGAGTACATCTGAAGTCAGCTAGATGTTATTTTCATTTATTTAAGAAAATTTGTACTGTATTGAGTGTGAAGCACTGAGTTAGGGCTGGAGATTTAACTGGGATGTCTACTCAGAGTTCTTGTCTAAACAGTCTAGAGGGACTGACAAACTTTTTTTGCCCCCCAAAGTTTTATTTACTTATTTTGGGAGAGAATGGGAGAGGGAGAGAGAATCCCAATCAGTCTTTGAATTGTCAGCACAGAGCCTAATGAGGGACTCAGTCTCAGGAACTGTGAGATCATGACCTGAGTCCAAATCAAGAGTTGGGTGCTCAACTGACTGAGCCACCCAGGTGCCCCACTGGCAAACTTTTTTAATGGGTCAGATAATAAATATTTAGGTTTGAGGACCATAAGGTGTCTGTCACTGTTAGTGGACTATGCCATCATTGAAGGTAAAAGGACAGTGTGATTGTGTTGCAATAAAACTTTATTTACAAAGAGGCCAGAAGGCTGAATTTAGCCTGTAGGTGAAATTTGTCCAACATTCTACCTGGTCTAGAGGATAAAGGGAGAGAAATGGGATTCAAGGATCCAAACAATTTAGCTCGATTGTATCTCTTTAAATAAATTCTTTTTTTTTTTTTTTTTTTTTTTTTTTGCACTTAGTAAAGGATTTTAAGTTAATTTACTTGATTAAATGGTGGTAGAAGAAAGTCCATCACCACCACCCCCCAATTTGGCATTTTGTTGGCACCTTCCAAAGTAGCATTCATCACAAGACTAACCTGAAAATTACAATAATGTGTTGTCTTTAGTGCCTTAGGCTTCACTGTAATGTGTGAGCTTTGTGGTTATTTTAGAATAACATTCAGCCTGAATGTTATTCTAAAAATAAAACTGATGATCATTCATAGTCTATCAAATGACTAAGACATGTGTAAGACAGTGAATTAATCAGAAGCAACTGGATCATTTTATTTTATTTTATTTTTTTAACATTTATTCATTATTTTGAGAGACAGAGAGACAGCACAGTCAGGGGAGGGGCAGAGAGAGGGGGAGACACAGAATCCGAAGCAGGCTCCAGGCTCCAAGCTGTCAGCACAGAGCCTGATGCGGGGCTTGAACTCATGAAATACGAGATCATGACCTGAGCCGAAGTCGGACGCCCAACCGACTGAGCCACCCAGGCGCCCCACAACTGGATCATTTTAAATATAAGAATAAGAGGGGTGCCTCAGTCGGAAGAGCATGTGACTCTTGATCTTGGGGTTGTGAGTTCGAGCCCCATGTTGGGTGTAGAGATTACTTAAAAGAATAAATAAATTAAAACTTAAAAAAAAATTTAAAAAATATAAGGATAAGAGCTGATGATCTAAAGGGAAGTTCTATACTTGATTTTGGGAGCAGTGTGTACATTTATGTATTAAGCGAATTTGACCTTTAGGAAGTCAAATCTGTCCCTCGTTTAATATTGTCTTTTAATTGGTCAAAAAGCTCCTTCCCCTGTGGTTTTTGTCAGCAGTCTTCAGCCCTTGCGAAGTTAGCGATGGGACTGCGATTCGGGACTGCGATTCGGGCACGGATGTATTTGGCCATTTGTAATCGGCAAGCTGGCTATGTGCAGATTTAGTAAAATGCTGCTGTGTGAACTTGTTACCTATTACTCCTAATTTATCCTTCTTTCAATAAGAGGTCCTTTGTTCACTGTTTCAGCACAGAATAGAGGATTTATATCTTGGTGTTCATTCTCTACATCTCTGTTTTCAAAGAGGAAAACATTTGCTTCCCTCTGCTCATTTCTTCTATAATGCACCCAGGGGGTTTTGAAGGCTTATGCCAAGAATTCTTGGAGGGAGTTGGAGTACAACCATCGCCAAGAGGTTCAGTTCTTAATGACTTTAATTTTAGTTTAACAAATTGTCATGAGTGTTGCTGTTTTTGTCGTAGAAGACACCCCTTACCTCTTTCCCGAATGCTCAGTATGGTGAGAGTGAAGAAGGGACGTGTTCTCGACTTTTTCCATCCTTTTACACCATCTGCTCTTTTGTCCTCATTTCTAAATATCATTGAATTTGGTTCTGATACTTATTAGGCAGTGTATTGTGCAGAGATTTCAAACAACAAGCCAAATTCTGAATGCAGGCATGATTTATTTGGCTCACATAGTATTGTTAAATTTCTGAGTTAGTTGCCAGCACTTAAATGTCAAATGATTTCACTTTTTAGTGGCCAGTGACTTAAATTTCATTTGTCTTTTGATTTTCTGTATCATCATGCCAGTGGATATTCAATAACTTTTCTTTAATGGTGCTGATTTTTCTTCCCTAGGCTAAAGATCTAATAATCACACCAGCCACCGTTTTAAAGGAAAAACCAGACCCAGCGACTCTGGTTTTTGGAAGTATTTTCACGGATCACATGTTGACCGTGGAGTGGTCCTCAGAGTTTGGATGGGATAAACCACATATCAAGCCGCTTCAGAACCTATCATTGCATCCTGGCTCATCAGCTTTCCACTATGCAGTGGAAGTAAGTACATGGGAATCAACGAGGGTGACTTATTAGATCTTCACTGTGAGTACACGGAAGCTCTTCTTGCTCAAATAGCTTGTGGGCAGTATAGGCTTTATCATATTTACTCAAGGAAGTCATAAATGTCTTTAAAGCTTTCCCAATAGGCAGTTAAATTGAAGGTAAGTCTTAAGGACCAATTTTTCAGATAATTTGGAATTTTCCATAATGTCAATGAAGAAATTATTTACAGCAAATACAAGGACAGTAGGTAAGAGAATTAGCAATAAAAAATCTGGTACTGTTACTGTTTTACTAAGTCATTTCTAAGATCTTTTAATGACTGAGAAGGTGTTATTGAGTATAATATAATGGTTACATTTTAATGCTAACTGCATGTTTTTATGACCGGCATTAATGTGTAGTTATATGTGTTAAGAGACATGTAATTAAATGTCATTCTTCAGGCATGAGTAGAATAATTGTAAGCATAAAATATTAAATATTTGGAGAATGCTTTCTCTGGTCCTTGTTAGGATACACTCTTAGATTCACAATAGACTCCTCATTCCCTTGACCCTCATTTTGTTTTACTCATTTTTACTGTGTTGGACATCTTTCCCAGAATATTAGAATCCTGGAAATAAGCAGTGGCCTACCTATTAAGGGACTAAAAGATGGTAGTAGTAGATATTTATAACAATAATGATAAAATTAGTTTTGTTTATTAAATTCCAGTAATGTGCTCTGAACCTTATATGGGTCATCTCATTTAACAGCGAGAAAACATAGTTAAATATTCAGGTCAGTCATCTGGCTCCGATTCGGTCTCTGTTGTTCCATAGGGAACGCTTTGACTTGGGAAGCTTATTTAAAATCACTTTGTGCTTCCAATTTCTTTACCTATAAAATTGAAGTAGTGATAATACCTACTTCATAGTGCTATTATAAGGTTAAGGTAAGGTAATTTGTTTAAGCATACACACTCATGCCTGGTGCAGAAGGAGAGCCCAGTCCTTACCTACTATTTTTAACCCTTAAATCAGCATTATCACCTATTGTAGAAGCAGGTTCAGAAAAGTTAAGTTTCTTGGCCAAGGTTACACAGTATTAAGGGAAAAGACAGGGTACAAATGCTGACTTCTGCTTTCTGTGATATCACTCCTAAATGCATACACTAAAATTATGAAGAGGCCTGTCCAATTAACTTATTCAAAATTATAAATTTGAACAATTTGGAAACCTGTTCAATGCCCAGTGTATCCACTAGATGTTGAACTTGAGGGTCTTCAGTTTCCATTCCCATCTCTGTGTCTGAACTGTATTAGCTTGGATGAATTCTTTGATTATTTGAACACTCCAAGCCTCCATTTCTTCAAGTATAAAATAAATAAGAATGGTAGCTGCCCTTCCCTGTGTCATAGGGCATCTAAATAGATTTCCAACAAGTTTTCAAATGCCAGTGGCTATCAGAATATTTTTTAGCTTTCAAAAATCACAGTAATCCCTTCTCATGTACTTCCCATAGGCCACTGGTTCTCAAAGTGTGGTCCCTAGAGCAACAGCATTAATGTGGCCTGGGAGTTTGGTAGAAATCAGAAACTCTGAGGGTGGACATGTACTGTGTTTGAGACCACTGCCTTCAGATTTGCCATATTCCTTTCAAATTTTTAAGCATTCCCTTTATTTGCTCTTTATTATGACCTCTGTCATGTATGTATGGGTCTGCTTCTGGATCTCATTTTTCATTGCACTGTCTTATCTATTCTATTCTGTTCTTTTGTTTTGTTTGTCTGTCTGCATAAATGCCACACTGTCTTGATGTCTGCCTGGGAAAAGTCCTTCTATTTTGCCTTTCAAGAGTGTCTTGGATGTTCTTGGCCCTTTGCTTTTCCATATAACTTTTTTTTTTAATTAATTTATTTATTTTTGAGAGGCAGAGAGAGAGACCAAGAGTGAATGGGGGAGGGGCAGAGAGAGAGGGAGACACAGAATCCAAAGCAGGCTCCAGGCTCTGAGCTGTCAGCACAGAGCCTGAGTGGGGCTCGAACCCATGAACTATGAGATCATGACCTGAGCTGAAGTCAGATGCTCAACCGACTGAGCCACCCAGGCGCCCCTTCCCTATAACTTTTAAATTTAGTTTATCAAGTCAATCAACTTTTATAGCTTAGTTTGTTAAAAAGAAAATAAAACTCCCTGACATGATGTTCATTTGGGTTACACTGGATATAGAAATTGATTTGGGAGAATCAACATCTTTATAATATTCAGTCTTTGGATCCATGAGTGTGAGATTGCTTTCTGCATTTAGTTAGGTCTCTAATGACTTGATAAAGTTTTATATTGTCTTTATGGGTCTTTGCTTCTTTTGGGCACGCCCCCCCCCCCCATAGTCCTCTCTTAATTCTATCATAAATAGTGTTTTTATTTTCTAACTGCTGCTGTTACATAAGAATATAATTTTGTATTTGGTTACCTCATCTAAGGAAATACATTTCAAAAGAATATGTTGATTTGTGCTGGTTTTCTACATATTTATTCTTACCTTTGTTTCATGATCTATGAGAGTATGTATTTATTTATTTATTTATGAGAGACAGAGCACAAGTCGGGGAGGGGCAGAGAGAGAATGAGACACAGAATCCAAAGCAGGCTCTAGGCTCTGAGCTGTCAGCACAGAGCCCGGCACGGGGCTTGAACCCACAGACCATGAGATCATGACCTGAGCCAAAGTCGGATGCTTAACCGACTGAGCCACCCAAGCACTCCTTTTTTCTATTCAGTCTAATGCTTTTTATTTATTTTTGCTTTATTGTAGTTGCATATAATTGCATAGTATTGAATTAAAGTAGTTACAGTGGGCAATTTGTGATGTCCCCACTCTGAAAAGAAAAGCTTTGGATTTTATCAATATGATGTTTGGTTCAAGTTCATTGTAGATATTTTTTTTTTTAATTTTTTTAGTTCATTTATTTATTTTGAGAGAGAGTGTGGGAGGGTCAGAGAGAGACAGAGAGAATCCCAAGCAGGCTCTGCACCATCAGCACAGAGCCTGATGTGGGGCTTGAACTCACAAACTGTAAGATCATGACCTGAGCTGAAACCAAGTCAGACACTTAACCAACTGAGCCACCCAGGCACCCACATTATAGATATTCTTTATCACTTAACAAAGTTTCCTTCTTAGTTACTTGGGAGGCTTTTTTTAAAGAGTCTCAAATGAGGGGTGCATGGGTGGTTCAGTAGGTTAAGCATCCCACTTTGGCTCAGGTCATGATCTCATAGTTCTGTGGTTTTGAGTCTGAGCTATCAGCTCAGAGCCTAGAGCCTGCTTTGGATTTGGTGTCTCCCTCTCTCTGCCCCTCCCCTGCTCATGCTCTGTCTCTCTCTCAAAAATAAATAAATGTTAAAAAGAAAATTAAAAAATAAAAGCCTCAAATGAATGTTTAATTTTGTCAGATACATTTACTATATCTAATGAGATGATTATATAGTTTTTTTTTCTACCTAAGCTATTAATATAATGAATCTCATGTTTTCTTATGTTACATCAACTTCTGTTCCTGGGATAAATCCAACTTTTTCATGCTATGTTATCCTTTTGTATATTTTACATCTGTTACTTTTAATGAGATTATCATATAATCTTTATATATATTTGAACCTATATCAGGTGCAAACAATTTTAATTTTTAAGTTTATTTATTTTGAGATAGAAAGTGCAAGCAGGAGAGGGGCAGAGAGAGAGAGAGAGAGAGAGAGAGAGAGAGAGAATCCCAAGCAGGCTCTGCACCCTCAGTGCAGAGCCCGATGTGGAGCTCGAATGCCCGAACCGTGAGATCATGACCTGAGCTGAAATCCAGAGTCGGATACTTAACCAACTGAGCCACCCAGGCACCTCAGGTGCATACAATTTTTAAATTGTAAGGTAAATGGAATCCTGTGACATTACCTTTGAATTAAAGTTTATTTTGTTCTGCATTGACTAATGTAACCTCACCAGCTTTACTTAAAAAAAAATTTTTTTTTCACATTTATTTATTTTTAATAGAGAGAGACAGAGCACAAGTTGGAGAGGGGCAGAGAGGAGACACGGAATCTGAAGCAGGCTCCAGGCTCTGAGCTGTCAGCACAGAGCCTGACGCAGGGCTCGAACTCACAAACTGGGATCATGACCTGAGCCGAAGTCGGACACTTAACCGACTGAGCCACCAGGTGCCCTAGACCACCAGCTTTACTTTATTTATTTAATTAAAAAAAATTTTTTTTAATGTTTTTTATTTATTTTTGAGACAGAGAGAGACAGAGTATGAGCAGGAGAGGGGCAGAGAGAGAGGGAGACACAGAATGGAAGCAGGCTCCAGGCTCTGAGCTGTCAGCACAGAGCCCGACCCAGGGCTCGAACTCACAAACCAAGAGATCATGACCTGAGCCAAAGTTGGATACTTAACTGACTGAGCCACCCAGGCGCCTCCACCAACTTTAGCCAGAATTTGTATGACATAATTCTTTTTATGTCTTTTTGTCTCATGTGTGTTTCAGATGTTATCAGCTGAGACCAATCTGACAACTTTATCTTTTAACTGAAGCTTTAGTCCTATTACATTTAATAAGTTACTCACATATTTGTACCTAAATCTCATCTAGTGCTTTTACATTGTGCTGCATGATGTAGACTTCTTTTCTCTTGTAAGCTCTAAGGCTATAAGCTTCTAAAGGCCCAACTATCATTCAGTTCGAATTTTCTAATTTCCATAATTTTTCTTCCTTGACTCATACTTTAGTAAATGAGTTTCTTCTTTTCAAAATGTTGACATTTTGTGGCTGTATTTCTGATACTGGTTTCTGATGTAAGGTTGGGAAATATGTGAAAAGAACATGCATTCTGCAGGTGGTGTGTGCAGGGCTCTGTGTATCCACTAGGCTAGTTTATTTTTCCTGTTTTTCAAATCTTCCATATCTTTACCGAATTTCAGCCTGTTTGTTCTGTCAGTTATTTAGAGAACCAGTGTTAAAATTTCCCAGTAAAATTATTGATTTTTCTCTTTTCTGTGTGTATCAGTATACACCTACTCTTTAAATTATTATTAAGTATAATTTATTGTCAAATTGGTTTCCATACAACACCCAGTGCTCATCCTAACAGGTGCCCTCCTCAATGCCCGTCACCCACTTTCCCCTCTCCCCCACCCCCATCAACCCTCAGTTCTCAGTATTTAAGAGCCTCTTATGGTTAGTATGCACCTACTTCAAAGGTTTTTAACATCCTTGCCCAGTGGTTTGTCTGGGGCTCCATTTTGAGAAAGGTGCCATGGCCCTAACACAGGATGGTCTTGAGCTGCTTGGGTTCTATGATTTGGGAGACTAAACCAACCCTGGTCACATCTAGATTATTTACTATCCAGAGTTTGAATGAGCCCGATTAAATGAAAGGATGCATGGGTGTTTAGGGCAGCAGGGTACCATGGGTTCTTTGCCTCCATTTTTATTGTCTGGGTAGTTTGCCATGTTTTGTGATTGGAGATGTTTTCTTCCCACCTACATTGAGGTGTTATTTAGTAATATGGCTCCTAGGTAGGGGATACCTTTGACTTCCTACCAGATTTTTGGTACTCAAAGAGTTCTTTTTCTTTTTTTTCTTTTTTTTTTTTTTTTTTTTTCCTTAAAGAAGTTCTTTTTAGCCCAGCTACTCTAACCAGCCTGTCAACTGCTGGCTTTTTCTAGATTTAGAGATCTTTGGTCTAAGTCAACAACTTTACATGATGAAGAAGATGAGCGCCAATGGAAAAGTCAGTCTTTTAAACACAGATTATTTTCATTAATGATTCCCTAAGATTTATTTCTCTTTTATCTTTAGTTATTCGAAGGACTGAAGGCATTTCGAGGAGTAGATAATAAAATTCGACTCTTTCGGCCAAACCTCAACATGGATAGAATGTACCGATCTGCTGTGAGGGCCACTTTGCCGGTATGTGAGTGGATTTAGGAGTTTCTTGTATGTTTCTTTCTTTTAATGTAATGGGTCATTGTGAATTTACCATGGAACAAATCATTTCTGAATGTAGTTGACCCTTGAGCAATGCAGGGGTCAGGGGAACTGGCCCCCACATGGTTGAAAATCTGTTTGTAACTTTGACTCTCCAAAAACTTGACCAAGAGCCTACTGTTGACTGGAAACCTTACCAAAACATAAACACTTGATTAACACATATTTTTTATGTTGTGTGTATTATATACTTAATTCTTGTAATAAAGTAAGCTAGAGAAAAGGAAATGTTACTAAGAAAATCATAAGGAAGAGAAAATACATTTACAGTACTGAATTATATTTATTAAAAAAAAATCAATCTACATGCAAGTGCACCCGTGCGATTTAAACCCATGTTTTTCAAGAGTCAACTGTACTTAGATTGATATACAGTACAAACATGTGAACACTGAAGTTACTTCTGATCTACTTTGTAATCAGTGAGGTAAAAATTAGCAATTCCAGAGCCTATTTTTTGTGAGTGTCTGTGGGGGATTAATATGTATGTAGGAGATAATAGGATAAGGACGAAAAATGTACCTCAAACTAAAATAAATAAAATTTGAAGACCTTATGAATTTATAATATGTGAAATGGAAAATATGGTGTGCCACACAGATATTTTGGGAGTATCTTGCCTAATTGCTTTGGGCAATAGCAAGTTTGCAGTGACTTATTTTGATATTTTACCCCAAGCTTTATTATTTTTTTTAAATGATATCAAAATGGTTTGTCATAGCCATTGGTTCCTGTCTAGAACATTGTTTGTTAAAGAGCAGAATTCATTATACAGTGGGTTGGATTTAGATTATAAGGCTCATATCAAGGTAGGAGGTGTCTTAGATTACTTCCCTTGCCTGAGACGTGACCAGGCTGCCTTTCTGAGCTGAAGAAGTTGTTTTCTTCTTTTACATATTCTGTGTATCTAACTTTCAGGAACCTAGCCCAAGCTGTACTTTTGAAGAAGCCCAAGTAACTACTCCTTTTTAGCCAGGTTCTTCCTTTTCCTTCCTACTTTTGTAACCCATGCTTCACCTACCTCCTTCAGAGGCCATAATATAGTACCAGAAGGGAAATTACAGTGAATTCTTTGAACTTGTTTAATTCTTGTGCCATTACAAATTACCAGGAAATACTTTAAAGTGGGGACAGGAGGAAAGGGACGTAACATCTCTTGGACCTCAGCTCTACCACAAACTGTGTCTGATGGTTTTACATTCTTTGCCTGTTGAATCATAACAGTAAGCCATTTCCAAGAAGGTGTATGTTGTACATTTTAGTAGCACCTTTGTACTAGAAGAAAATTCGAGCCCTAAGAGGTTAAATGACTTGCCGTAAGTCACAGAGTAAAGGGACATGGCAAGAAACTGGGTGCAAGTCTATTTAATTCCTGGTCAAGTTCTCTTTCCACTAAATCTTATCGCTAGACAACAGTACCAGAGATGCCTACAGGTGATGCAGGGTGATGCTATGTCCTATATGATGGACAATCCTGATTTCTATAATACTGTGCTATGATTCCTGGTTCTAAGTTCCCATTTAAATAGCCAGTTCTTGATGTCATGAGTTTTGTTCACATGCGTGTTTCTGACTCATTTCAGTCTTGGATGACCCATCACATACATCTCTGACAGTATGTTTCTCTGTCCTGTTGAGCGAGTAGAAATTACTTATTTTACATACTGTCACCTATCTAGTACATGAAAACCTTTTTCTCCTTAGAAATAAACTGCCCTTTGCCTTTGCCCATTTTCCTGTTGGGTCATCTGTGTCTTTCTTACTGATTTTCAGAATATCTTAACATATTCAAGTTATGATCCTTGGTTAGTTATGTGTTATGAATAACTTTACCCAATTTGTTGCTTCTTACATCTTCTAAAGAACAGAAATCATTAAGTTTTAAATAGCCAAATTTTACCCATTTTTTTCCTTTATGATTTGTGCTTTATGTCTCTGATTTAGGAATTCTTGTCTACCTTTAGGAGACACAGGTATTTTAAAATGTTTACTCCATAAAAGTCTTAATGTCTTATCGTATTTAAGTATATAATCCAACTCTAGTTGATATTAGCTACAGTAAGAGGTAGGGATCCAACATTTTATCTCCTCCATATGGATAATCCATCATGCCATCACAATTTTGGTGGAAAAAAAAAACACAGAAAAAAAATTCTTGTCTGGTTTTATTATTACTGCTTTTTTTTTTTTTTTTTTTTTTTTTAAACAGTCTAAAGCTTTCGTGAGGATCATTTCTTATTGCTCCAGTGGAAGACAATCCCATTATTCATTATGCTTTACGTTCCTTCAGGTATTT
This sequence comes from Panthera uncia, assembly GCF_023721935.1. Taxonomy (NCBI): domain Eukaryota; kingdom Metazoa; phylum Chordata; class Mammalia; order Carnivora; family Felidae; genus Panthera; species Panthera uncia. The sequence goes on along the minus strand of NC_064809.1, from coordinate 56,595,846 downwards.
GACAAGGAAGAACTTTTAGAGTGCATTCAACAGCTTGTGAAACTGGATCAAGAATGGGTCCCCTATTCAACAACTGCTAGTCTCTATATTCGTCCTACATTCATTGGAACTGAGGTACAAACCAACTCCTGTTTTGGGGTACTTTGGTAGACAAGTTATCATTGTTTATTCTTGTGTGAAACTTCTAGCATATAGTTTGAAAGGGCCGCCAGCAACATCATAAATGACTCCTTTCTCCTGATTATCAAGATTAGGTGTTGGCAAACATTTCTTTAAAGGACCGGATGGTAAATATATGAGGCTTTGTGGGCCATTTGGTTTCTGTCACAACTACTTGATTCCACCATTGTGGCACAGAAGCAGCAGCCACAGTTACCAATGTAGATGAGCAATGAGCAAGGCTGTTTGTCTTCCTTTAATCAAGATTAACCAAATACTGATTTCCTCAATATTTTTCTGAGTTTCCTCAGAGGCATTCCTCAGTGTAATGTCTCGTCTTGGCAGTAGTTCTCCAAGGTCAAAGTGGTAATGGTTTTGAAATTTGGAGAAGGAAGAGCTGCTGCTTCTTATTTTCATTTTCCTGAAGTCTTGGGATTACTAAGGATTGGGAGTGGAAGGCCCTCTTCCCTCACAGGAAATGTTGAAAATAAAGTTCACAATGGGAGGGTTAGAACTTGAGAGTAGTAGCTTTAAACAGCATGGCTGTAAGATCTGCTGGTGAGCCACACTCTACTGGCTGAGGCCCTTGCAAAAGGACATGCCTGGAAAGGCTAAGGCCATTTGTGTGGGTTGAGTATGTTCTATAAAGACCCTCTCACTTGTCTCCTTCCTCTTAGAGTGAGTGATACGAAGGGATAATTGATGGGTGGGGGAGATTGAGTGTGGGTAGCATATGGAGATCTTTAGGAATAGAGAGGAAACATAACGCTTTTACTATAGTCTAGCCATTCTGTTCTCTACTAAGTAATTGTAAGCTTACCAAGTTCTCTACTATGCCATCTGGATGCAAGAAGTAGGGAAATAGAAGGCCATAGAATAAATACCTAAATGGTCTTTTGACACCCTCTTGATGCCTTTGAAAGACTATTAAGAATCTAGATAATGAACTTCATGAACTGTAGTCTCCCTAGCAAACTTGAAAGAATTGGGACAATTTAAAAAATGATCTGCTCCTTATGTCTCTGGCATTTTAATATTAATGAACTTTTAATCTATTTTACATTTTTATTTATATAATTTTATTTTTTTATTTTTTTATATTATGTAACTTTAGGATAGGAAGAAGCAATTTTTAATGTTTGTTGAAACATTTTTACTAATCTGGAAGCACTGTCTTCCTGTTATCCCGAAGTAGTTTCCCACTGTAAGATCTAATTCTTCTATTCTGAGTTTGTTGAGAATTTTTGTCACGAATGGATGTTGGATTTTGTTGAATGATTTTTCTATATGTCTTGACATGATTGTGATCTTGTTCTTCATTCTATAATTATAGTGTATTCATTTTTTGGTTTTAAAACAACCTTGCATTCCTGGACTAAATCCTACTTGGTTATGGTGAATAATTAGTATTATATCTTGTATTCAGTTTGCAAGTATTTTGTTAAGAATGTATGTCAATGCTCCTAAAAGGTATTGGTCTGTAGTTTTCTAGCGTAATTAGTTCTGTGATTTAGCAAATTGTTTAGAGTCCCGGAATCCTATAATCTAGAGTTAGACCACCTTTTAAATCTGATTTTATAGTCTAGCCTGTTGTCGCAATAATCCCCTCTATTGGCAGTCTTCAACTTTTTGTATTTGAATTACCCAAGTATTTTTTAAAATATATGTGTTGACTCCCATCCCCAGAGATTTTCATTGAGTAAATCAGAATGGTAATTCTGATGCCTGCTCATATTTAAGACTCTTGGTGACAAAAGCCATGCCAAGTAGTTCTCTTCCACTCTGCCAGCTTACATATTTGATCATGCCTTGGGCCTCAGAGTCAAGAATTTTTAAAAATCTGCTTTATAAGCAATAGGGTAAGAATTGAAGGAAATAATTGATATCATTTGATGTGTCAACATTATTTATATTTGGTTGGTATATTTATATCAACTAGAATTTTTCTAATTAATGGTGTAGGCAGAAAAAAAATCACCTATAATTCAGAAATGAGCATAATACAAATAATGTTCAATAAAACATGGATTTAGGCATTTGTACTCTACACAGATGTTATATAATCTAGTCTGGTAATTATCATGCACTGTCTTTTCATGGTGGTTGCATTAATAAGTGAAGTATTGGCTGGAGTATTGGCTTAGTCTCAATGACTTCTGGTTCACTGGGATTACTTCATCAGGGATGACTAACTTTTGCTGCCCTTTTTACGTTACTTGGTTTTGTGAGGGTTCTGTCTTGTCACTGGCTTCACAGAATAATTGTGGGCTCAACCTCCATATCAGTTATCTGATGTTTTGGTCTTATCTACTGTGGCTGAAATCCATTTTTTTTTTTCATGTTCTTTACATGAGTAGATTAACTGATTAAGGCAGTCTTCGATCAAAGAGGTATTTTGATTTCTTTGAATGAGCAAATATATGTTGGGGTCATTTATTAAGTGATATCACCCCCTAGTCGATCTCTATTCCCAGGTATGATATTCCCTTATGTGTATAGAATATTCAGTGTTGAACAACAAATTTATTTGTATTGAGCTCCAGCCCAGATCCAAATAATCTAAATCTGTGGAGCCAGGATCAGAGACTCTGCATTTAAACAAACTCTCCAGGGATTTCTTAACTACTTTCAAGAGTATCACCATCTCAAACCTTGTGAAAGAATTAAGCGTATGTCTAGCAGTCTTGAATGCTTTATTTGCTCCAGGGATTGTAAACTGGCACCAGGTAGAAATATTTATATCTTTGAAAGCTCAGTGTCATCCCAAGGGCAGGGTGTTGTTATCACTTTCAGGGGCCATGATATAACATTCAAATATTAATCATTCCTTCTCATGCCTAGTACAATTTGGTAGCTGCCATGTACTGAGACAGTGACTCTAATACCAACTTCTGAATTTCATTATATTTGCAATATGATGCTTCTTTACATGTTTTATAATTAACTGACCCTTCATTTTTACCAATTTTCATAGGTAATACCTATGTATGAATGTATTTGTACAGTTTGTCATATGTCTTCTGGCCTTTGATAATAATTGGATCCATTATTAAAATCCTTTTAGGTCTAAGATTGTAATAAACAGGAAAGTATTTTATTGGAACATTTATAATCAGCTAGTAGTATGTAACCAGTGAGTAGAGATTGCCGATAAAAAAATACCAGGCTGCCAGTGGGTAGAAATTAAAAAAATATTTTTTTTCTATAAGGTTCATATTATTAAACAAAATACTAAACATGAATACATAAACCTTTTGTAACAGGCTTAAATTAGAGAGTAAAATCATTCATGTTACCAAAAGATTTTTCAGGGGTGCCTGGGTAGCTCAGGTGGTTGAGTGTCCAATTCTCAATCTCAGCTCAGGTCTTGATCTCGGGGTCGTGAGTTGAAGCCCATCATTGGGCTCCATGCTGCACCTGAAGCCTACTGTACTTATTTATTTCTTAAGTGTTTGATTGTTTATATATTTACAGAGGGAGAATGTGACCAGGGGAGGGGCAGAGAGAGAATCCCACGCAGGTTCCACACTGTCAGCACAGAGCCCAGTGCAGGGCTCGATCTCACCAACCATGAGATCATGACCTCAGCGGAAATCAAGTCAGACACTCAACCAACTGAACCACCTAGGTGTCCCCTGAAGCCTACTTAAAAAAAAAAAAAAATTTCAGCATCCCTTTAATATCTTCTGAGTATTTGTAGGTAATTAAAGAGAAGCTAAAAGCTGTAGAATGCTTCAGACCACAGCTGATTATGTGTCAATTAGAATTTAAGATAAAATCTGAAATTGTAATATTTAAATAAAGAACATTTACATGAACAGTTTCTAAATTTTCACTTTACCAGACAAGAAGCAAAAATTATATGACTGTCAGGTTCAGTACCGGATACTGAACATTACATCTAAAAAAGCTGAGTTTCGCTGATTTTAACATGTTTTATCAAACTTCACTCTCTTTGGTAGCTCCAGGCAGGTGCAGCTATATGAACGTACAAACAGACACAGGCTTTATTTTGTCAGTGATTCTAAGTGTACAGGTGATTTGACCATCGTCTGTAGCAAAATACGCACAGCCATGAACTCTGGAATCCTCTTGTATGGTCATGGCTCTCAGCCTTTCACTTTCCAGTTTCTCTCAGTGCCATCTCATCTCACTGGAGGCAGCACTGCATAATAGCAGGGCTGAGAAGCAGTGTCACAGGAAGGGTCGGGTCTGATGGTTAAGAGTCAGCTCACCCAGCCCCTTTGACGAGGTCCCAGGCTGACTGCCACAGATGTGTAAGCTACCAGTAGATTGGACTTTTTTTCAGCTGTACTCCAAGATCGACTGACCTTCGCTCATGTGGAGGTTGATGAATTCCTCATATTCAGTTAACTCCTACTTCTGCATTCAGAGTGCCCCTAAATAAATTTGTGCGCTTGAGCTCAACTAGAGAGGCAGTCTGCTTTTGGTCAATTCCAGCCTCAGATGCACAGAATACAATCTGAACAGTGCAGAGCATTTTCAGTCACTTCACATAAAACACTCTCCCCGTTCACATCTTCTGGAAATCTGTCAGTATGACATTCTCATTAGAGCTCACATTTACAAAACTCCTGCTGCCAAATGGTCCACTCCTTGATTTCTGGTTCACTGCGTAGGGAGCTTAAGGACATAAATTTCGTAGACATGTCTTTCTTTTCCTTTTATCACCTTGTAAAATCTTCATATCACCCATATAATGTAACCTATAATCATAACAGTTCCCATGAAAATAATTCCCTTTATTCACTGCCTTTATTTATGCTTATACATCTTATATCTTCCCATCTTTTCTCTTCATTCTGTAGCCTCTATAGATGAAAGAATCTGAACAGATTTGACAACTAGTTACAGCAGCAATTAGTGATCGTTAACTTGGGTTTTGTCTACACTTTAATTTTTGTAATGTTTATTTATTTTTGAGAGAAGGAGGGGCGAGCGAGCAAGCGGGGGATAGGCAGAGAGAGACAGAGTCACAGAATCTGATGCAGGCTCCAGGCTCTGAGCTCCAGGCTCTGTGTCACAGAGCATGACACAGGGGTTCGAACTCATGGACCATGAGATAGTGACCTGAGCCGAAGTTGGTCGCTCAATTGACTGAGCCACCCAGGCGTCCCAACAATTTAATTTTTTTTTTAATGTTTATTTATTTTTGAGAGCAAGAATTCCAAGCAGGCTCTGTGCTGTCAGCACAGAGCTGGACACAGGGTTCGATCTCCTGAACCATGAGATCAGGCCTGAGCCGAAACCAAGAGTTCAACATGTTCAACTGACTGAGCCACCCAGGTGCTCCTCGTCCACACTTTTAATGTGCTCTTTTGCGATCCTATTTGAGATATTTATTCACTACACTGGTTACAAACAGTATTAAATTCTCATTTGCATAACTTAACAAGTTTCGCATTAATGGCCCCGTCTAAGTATCTTCAAATTTTGGTTGGTTTTCCGAGATCCAGCTTATTTGCATTGATTGCAGCTTGTGATGATCAGCTTGTTCTCATCAGTCTACTCATACCAGTGGACAGCCCCTTCCACTGCATCATTATCACAGGGGATGCTTCTTGTGGTCATCTTCATTTCTACCCTTGGAGTGTGGTGCAGCCAGTTAATAATTCTACCTCTCAGTTCAGGGCACCTTCCCATCATGGGCGCTGAGGTCTTTCTCTTGGTTTCTTGATTCCCTTCCATCTTCATTCCCCAGTCTCATCTCATCTCCTTCTCCCCCATTGGAAATCATTATCATGTATTGAATGAATATTCTTTTGGTTTGTATGTGTTTTTAAGTATTTCTCATTACTTTGTATGCCTGGCATTTTCGTTTATGTAAATGGTTTTGTTCTACAGATCTCATTGTGTTTCTTAACATTTTCCCAAGGCACATTGTTTTTCATTTCTGTCCAGGTTACTGTGTGTATATCCAGTCCATCACTTCTTTCATTCTTTCATTCTTTCGTTCTTTCAACAATTTTTTTGATGATTAATTTTTATTTCTGAGGAGTATAGTGTGCATGTGAGTTGGCGAGGGGCAGAGAGGGAGACACAGAATCCGAAGCAGGGTCCAGGCTCTGAGCTGTCAGCACAGAGCCCGACACGGGGCTTGAACCCACAGACCGTGAGATCATGACCTGAGCCAACGTCGGACGCTTAACTGACTGAGCCACCCAGGTGCCCCTCCAGTCCATCACTTCTAACCGCTGCAGCGTTGTTCCTGCCAGACACCTGCCACACCTGTCCCAGTTGTCTTACTAGGATTCCATTTCCCTGTTGCCTTATATGGTCCTGCACTGAGCAGTTTGAAAATGTACAACCAAGGGAATTCTTTAAAGAGTGTTTCCCAACCAGATGCCCTTGGCCCATCTTACTTTCCCAATCTAGGAAGGTTCTGCTTTTCAGGAAAGTCCTGGTTTTCTTTGATGAAATACAGTCATTGGTCTGACACTGTCACTGTCCCCTGGCATTATGAAGCTCTCCTAAGTGTCAGCCATAGTGCTTGCTGCCTCCATTGTGCTGAAACAACCCTGTGTGTAGGAGCTTATGGTGTCATTTTAGAGATAAGGAAACCGAGGCTCAAAGACATGAAATAAGAACCCCTGTGCTCTTAGCCTCTCTGTCGTGGGGTTGGGTCTAGGGATATAGTGCTGAGCAAAAGCCACAGTTTTGCTCTCAAGGAACTCAGTGTCTAGGGCAGGAGTCCCTAATAAAACCCATGAAATGAACGTGTACTGATAGGTAGAGGTCAGTGCTGTGAAGAAATGTGGTGTGGCTCAATCACAGTGGTTAGTGTGGAAATAACAGACGGGGCTACTCAGATCTTTCCCATATTGTTCTGTTATCAGTCAACCTTTGTGTCTATTTCCTTCCTTTCTCTGAGCTAACTGCTTTTTTGCTCCCAATTATATTTGACATAATCACTCCAGGTTTTATAATATGTTATATATTATGCATTACATAACACATAATCACACAATGCACACATGTGTTATATAACACACATATACACATATTCAGTTACAATACTTCCAAATTTAGGAATATCAGTTTTCACATGCCAACTTGCCAATCTATTTCTGGGATTTTATTTTTTTTTAAAGGAATTTTTAAAAATAATTTTTAAATTTTTAAAAATGTTTATTTATTTTAGAGAGAGAGAGAGAGCAGGGGAGGGCAGAGAGAGAGGGAGACACAGAATCTGAAGCAGGCTCCAGGCTCTGAGCTGTGAGTGCAAAGCCCGATGAGGGGCTCAAACTCACAAACCATGAGATCATGATCTGAACTGAAATCGGACGCTCAACTGACTGAGCCATCCAGGTGTCACCCCCCAATTTTTTTTTTAATTCAGGTATAACTATCAGATATAGAACATAATGACCCAATACTTGCATATATTGCAAATTGATCACCACAATAAGTCTAGTTAACTTCCATCACCATACATAGTTACAAAATACTTTTTCTTATGATGAGAACTTGAAAGATTTACTCTTTTAGGAACTTTCAAATGTTCGCGATATGGTATTATTAACTGTAGTCGCCATGCTGTAAGTTACCTCCCCAGGACTTACTTACTATGTATCTGGAAGTTTGTACATTTTGATCCCCTTCACCCATTTCTTCTACCCCCTGCCTCTGGCAACCACCAATCTGTTCTCTGTATCTATGAGCTCGTTTTGTGTGTGTTTTCATTTTTGTTTTAGGTTCCAAGCATAAGTGAGATCATCCAGTAGTCTGACTTATTTCACTTAGCATGATGTCCTCAAGTTCCATCCATGTTGTTGCAAGGCTGGATTCCTTCTTTTTTTCATGGCTGGGTAATACTCCGTTGTATATGTATACCACATCTTTATTCATCCATCAGTGGATACTTAGGTTGTTTTTGTGTCTTGGCTGTTATAAATAATGTGCAGAAAGCACAGAGGTACATATATCTTTTTGAGTTCATGTTTTCATTTTTTTTTTGGATAAGTACTCAGAAGTGGAATCAGTGGATCGTATGGTATTTCAATTTTTAATGTTTCTGGGAATCTCCATACTGTTTCCATGGTGACTGTACCACTTTACATTCCCTCCAACAGTGCACAAGGGTATTTTTCTGGGATTTTAAAGGTGAGATTGGGGGAGGGAAAAACATCTGGTAACAAACTCAGTACGAAAGGTAAACAAAGATAAAGAAGCTTCCTTCCCACTATCATTCTGATCCAGAGTTCCACAGTTTTCCTCCTTCCACAATTCCTGTTGTCAGCTTTTCTTAGATTCTTCTAGTGGTACATATTCATACCTCTGCCTGCCTACATGTGTTTGTCATTGAAACATACATTGTGTGTTTCTTTTTACAAAACTAGAAGTAATTTTTTTTTGCTTTGTATTTTTTACTTTAAATAACAGAATAAGTGTAACACAAATTCAGAATGGTTTCTTTTGCTTCCTTCTACATTGAGCAGGGTTTGGAAAGACAAGAAACTGCTTTAGCTGTATATAAATTAACTGTGAGTTTAATTGCATACCTTGGTTATGGTCACTTGGCACACATTGTTTAAAAAAAAAGATTTAAATTACTCCTACTTCACTTTATTTTAAAGGGAGTGATAGAAGGAATTGGAATAGACTCAAAAGCTAGAATTCAGGGCATTTATACTTGAGCTTAGTCTGTGAGTAGAACTTAACACTCTTAAAATGTCTTCCTATAGTCTGTAAACATTTATATTTACATTTTTCCCCTGGGTTTTGTTTTGTTAAAAAAAATAGAGGAGAAAATAGAAAATATTTTAATAGTCCACAATTCTCACTCCCAAGTGGTCAGAAATGAGGAAGAATACAATATTTATTAAGACTAACCTTATGCTACACAATGTGCCTCATAATTTTATAGATACTATGATACTTACACCTCACAAGAGCCCTATGGATTAACTATTACTATCTCCATTTGGTAGAAGATGGAATAGAGATACAGAAAGGGAGATGTCTTGCTAAATAACTTATAAATGATAGAACAGAACAGAAATTAGAACACCAAAATGATTACCTTCCAAATTTATCACCTCTTGCCTCTCTCTTCCCATAGATATGGTGAGAGCAAAAAACTTCAAATTGCTAAGATTGCAAGGATTTTCAAAATCTTCAAAAATTTTCAAAATGTTTTGATCACAAACCTATATTTGCACTTTGGTTGCATTTTAGAAGACTTAAAACACTCATAAATGGAGAGAGATGAAAGATGTTAAAGAATATTAATCCAATTCAAAATGCATTTGTTGAGCCTTAGCTATGTGTAAGATATCTTCTCAAAATTCCTCTTGGGAGAACAGAAAAAAAAAAAATAGGAAAATATTCCATCTACCTCACCCCTAGCCTGCTACAGAGAGCTTTAAGTGTTTAATCTGCTTTCATACAATGCTATTAATCATAACATACTTTTGATAATCCAAAACTAGAGGTAATTCTTTGTGCAAGTTTTGCCAAAACTCAAAGATTTTTACACACGTTCTCACACACACATAGAGTTTAAAGAGAATTAGAATGAAAATCTGTGCACATAATGCCCAGTGAAGATTAGAACATGACAGTACAACTGGGGTCAGAACATGACGAGTACAGTTGAAACCCTGTGTGTACCCTTCTCTGTTGATTCCCCTTCCCTCCCCAGAGTCAAGTAACCATGTGGCATGTACTTAATTCTTTATTCTCTCCTCCTTTTTACCTCCTGCCCCCAAATATGGGGTTGTTTTACTATAGATGGACATCTGGGTTGTTTCTGACTTTTGACTATTATAGATAAAGCTGCTGTGCACATCCTTATACACATCTTAGGGTGAACATTTGTACCACTTTTCTTTGGTATTTACCTAAGAGTTAGATGTGTTTTTGCTTTACTAGATACTGCCAAATGGTGTTCCAAAATGCTTATACCAGTTTATTCTCCCACCAGCAATGTATGAAAATTCTATTTGCTTCTTATCCTTGCTAACACTGGTAGTGTCTTGTTAATTTTACCCATTCTGATATATGTAGTCTTATCTCCTTGTGGTTTTAATTTTTATTTCTCTGAGATAGATTACATTGAGTACCTTTTTATATTTATTGGCTATTAGAAATCCTTTTTGGAAGTATCTTTGCAAATCTTTTGCCATTAAAAAAATTGATTTGTCTTTTTAATTTTTTTAGAGTCTTTATATGTTCTAGATATAAATTCTTTGTCAGAGGTACATTTGTTTCATAAGTAAGTTTCCATTCTGTGACACAATTCTTTGTCAGATAAAGTATTACAAATAGTGTTCCAATCTGTGTCTTGCTTTTGTGTCTGTGTTTTGCTTTTTCACACTCTTACTGGTTTTATTTATTTATTTATTTATTTATTTATTTTTAAGTTTATTTATCTTGAGGCAGGAAGCAGTGTGAGAGGGGCAGAGAGAGAGGGAGAAAGAATCCCAAGCAGGCTCAGCACTGATTACATGGAGCTCGTTCCCATGAACTGTGAGATCATGACCTGAGCCAAAACCAAGAGTCAGACTCTCAACTGACTGAGCCACCCAGGCACCCCACTTACTGGTATCTTTTAGAAAACAGAAGTACTTATTTTTAATGTAATTAAATTATTTTTTCAGTATGTTTTGTGGCTTTTATGTGTTTTAAAGAAATTCTTCCTTACTCCAAGGTCATACTTGTGCTTTTCCATTTAAATGAAATCCATTTGGAAGTGAACTTTTTGTGAAGGACTCCATTTTATTTTTCTCCATATGGATGACAAGTTATTCCATTACTATTTATTGAGTGGTCTGTCTTTTCTTGCCTGATTTACAATGCCAGCTGTTGATGTGTTAAGTTTCCCATAGATGAAGTTTGTTTGGCTCCTCAGCTGTACCTTCTCTCTCTCTCTCTCTCTCTCTCTCTCTCTCCCTCTCTCCCCCTCTCCCCCTCTCCCTCTCCCCTTGTTTGTTTCTCTCTCATTTCTACATAAATGGCAGCCATACTATGAACACTCTGGTTTGTATTCTTGTTTTTGTATTCACTATTTGTCTTAGAGATTCTTCCACATTAGTACATATGGATCTACCTCTATTTTATCCACTTTCTTAGCTGCAAGGCATTCCATCGTACATATATATTACTTAATTGAATACAGGATGCCATAAATTATATGTCACCCTGTTATTTATGCACTGAAATGGAAAACATTGCTAAACTATGATGCAGTACCTTCCTGAGTCATGAATTAATCATACCAGCCTTTTATTTATTTTTTAAATGTGTGTTTTCAGAGAACATCTGCAATTCTTCCGGCCATCAGTTGTGCTGCTTGGCTTATGATAGGCATTTTTTTATTTTTGCATATATCTTAATAACAAAAGCTAACACAGATTTATCTTCATATGGATGTCTTCCTACTGCGGGTCCCATGAGAAGACTGGTTGTTGCTTTGTAGGAAAATATTGAATTGCAGGTGTTTGATATTAATACAGATATTTGTTTCACTAATATCAAATACATGCCCTGCGTGTATTTGCACCTTTCTCTGCGATAATTTTTCTTTCAGGGCCAAGTCATACCATAACTTTTTAAAGACATTTTAAATGACAATTAACACATATGACATCACCAATGCCCATAAGCCATTGGAAGTACCATCAGTATGAACAGCTAATTCCAAGTCTGGTAATGCCGGCTTTACCATGAGTATACTGAGCCAAAAGCAATTGTAAAATGCCGAGCCTGGATTTCAGACATGTTAATGTGAGGAAAAATTAACATCTTAGGATCTATGAAATATGGCAGAATAATTTATGCAGCTAGTGTCCTGTTGATCAGGACAAACATAAGACTATTATTAGTAAATTGAATAAAATGAGATAGTTAAATTTGGGAATCTTAAGAGTGCAGGCTTTCTTCAAGGAATTTATGCTGTAGACATATCCCCTAGTTCACATGAAGGCATATCTTCAAGGATATTTATTGTAGCTCACAAAATTTTCTGACAGAGTGGATGTGAATATGAGAGGAGAAAGGTCAAATTTTCCTTTGGGTCAGAGCAACTGGGTAGTGACCATTTGTTGGGATGGGGAAGAGTGAGGGAAAAGGTTTTTCATGCATATTTGTTGGAGGTGATGATGGTTAGAATCTAGAGTTCAGGTTTGGACATGGTAACTTAAGCTCAAGTTACCAAGTGGTAGGTAGATCTACAAGTCTGAAATTCAGGGGAGTGTTTGGAATTTAAGTCATACATTCTAGTGTTTAACATAAAACGCCTTTAAAGTTAAGGGTTGGAATGAAGTTATTAAGAGAAGAAATGTAGACACTGATGAAAAGAAGGTGAGGACTAAGTCCTGGGCAAGCCACAGCATTTAGAAGAAAGGGAGATAAAAAGGAATCAGCTAAGAAGTCTGAGAAGTAGCAGCCTGCTAGGTAGAAAGAAAAACAAGAGGGCTTGGTGAACTGGAAGGCAAGTGAAGGACATGGAAGCAGTGATCAGTTCTGGCAAATCCTGCCCACGGGACCAGAGAAGTGAGGTCCAAGGACTGATTCTTGGATTTGGCAACACAAAGGTCCTTGCTGAAATGGATGTCCTGGAGGGGGACATGTGGTAAAGGGAATGTGTTTGTTTTAGATGGGAGATACAATGGCATATTTCTAAGCTGATGGAATTATCCAGAGAAAAGGGAAAATTGATTGTTAAAATATTCAGAAGATTTCCCAAGCTCTACCTTTGTCATGGTTCTACTTCTGAGGGTGACAGTACTGACAGGCAGTGATACGTGACCATATAAAGGTGACAGAGGTAGAGTACATCCGTTTCTTTGCTCCACTGTGTCACAGAATGCCCCACAAGACTTGTACATAGTCCCCTTCATAACCTCCTCTCCCTTGTTCTCTCTCGAATCCATGACATTCAGCCTTTCAGCCCCCTGAACCCCCACTGAAATATGCTTGTCAAGATCACCAAGGACCTCCATTTGCCATATCTAATAGTCCATTCTTGGGGCTCCCTTCAGTGTAACATCCTTTCCCGTGCACCAGCCAACTCAGGATCCTCTTTCTCATTTGGTCAGCTGGGTTTGGACTTGCCTATTTGGGGAGCATCTCAGGGTAGTTGTCAGCTCCCTGTGTTGGTCTAAACTGTCTCTCTATTCCGGGCCCATTGTGTGCTTGGCCCAGACAATAGAACCAAATTGGATGGAATCACAAAGTCAAAGTCTGAGTGCTTGAGGCTAGGTCAGTGAGGAGACCTTGGTTTTGAGGCCATTCTTGGTACAAGGAAAATGTACGTGTAGCATTTTCCTATCCTCTGGAGAAGGGGCCAGCAAACTTTGCCTGTGAAGCCAGATAGCTTCTTGTCTCTGCCTTTGTAGCACAAAAACTTCAGTAGGCAGCACATAAATGCATGAATGCATGTATTCCAATAAAACTTTTTAGAAAACAGGAAGCAGCCTGAAGTTTGACAACCCCCCCCTCCCCCCGCATCAAGTCATTTCACAAAGGGAAATGAAGTGTGGTTTTTCTAAAGAGGGACTCATTCTGGCTCCTCCTGGGTACTTCTCTATTGAATTTTCTGGACCATTTGTTTAATAATCCATGCTGAAATTTCTCTTTAGGATTGATTTTGAATATAACCAAGCTGTATTCCCCAAGATATTGGTATAATGATCCTTTTTCCTAAGTGTTCATTCACCACAATTCCAACATTGAGCATTGAATGTAGTTCCATGGTCCCATCTATAGTCATCTTAATGTCACCTTCATGCCCTGCGTGTTGGTACATATTGAATTTATTTACCAGTTATAAATGATTATTTATAAAAGCAATAACAATCGCTATTTGTTGGATGCTTGAACAAAATGAGGTTATGGGTGCTTTCCACAGGTTATCTAATTCTTACACTGACCCTGTGAGCAGGAACTATCATTGTGTTTAACTTTAGACATGACAGGTAGGTGTTCTTTTGGTTGTTTTCTCCTTATCTTTAGGTTTTTTTTTTAAACTGTGTGTTTTTTAAAGTTTAAGATCTTTTTTTTTAATGTTTATTTTTGAGAGAGAGAGAGAGACAGAGCACAAGCAGGGGAGGGGCAGAGAGAGAGGGAGACACAGAATCCAAAGCAGGTTCCAGGCTCTGAGCTGTCAGCACAGAGCCCGACGTGGGGCTCGAACTCACAGACCGTGAGATCATGACCTGAGCTGAAGTCCAACGCTCAACTGACTGAGCCGCCCGGGCACCCCAAAGTTTAAGATCATTCTTATTTAAAAACTAAAAAAAGAATGAAGTGCTAACCTTCTTTTTGTCAAGTGTTCAATATATATTGTCTTTCTATTTGACCAGGACTGATATCCTCTACCCATTTTAGAGCAAGCCTCAGAAAAATTCTGGACTTTAGCTTCTTCCCATGGTATTCTTTGAATGTCTACATATAAATTCTGTTAGTTTAGAGGCCAGCACTAAAGGAAATCAGGGGACAAAGGAACAATTTCTCTGTGGTGTCAGCGTAACATACAAGGATTAGCATCAGATTTTTTTTTAATCAAAATAATTCAAATATGGCAAATAAGTCCCCTAGGTTGTTTTCACAACCCCTTTCTATAAACAACATCTTATTAATATGGAGAGTCATTGAACAAAAACGTAGTGAACCTGGTATAACAATGTACAATGCTCTGTGTAGGGGACAAAGATGGTCTTCATGGGGTGTACAGATTTGTAAGAGGTAGGGAATTAAAGAAGCATTTGTAAGAAGGTGTGATGGACATTTTATCTAAATGTACGGAAGTACACGGTGCTGTAATAGCATGTAACACAAGCACCTAACCTTGTGAAGAAGGCTCATTTTCTGAAATCACAGTAAAAATTGAGATTGAAGGATTTATATTACTTCAGAAAGAGAGGGCATGTCTTAGTCTGCTGTGGCCGCCATATCAGAATCCCACAGACTAGGCATCTCAAATACCAGAATTTATTTCCTCACAGTTTTGGAGGCTGGAAGTTCAAGATCAAAGTGCCAGCAGGGTTGGTTTCTGGTAAGGTCTCCCCATAGACGTCCACTTCACTGTGTCCTCCCAGAGCCTTCTGTGTGTGCAGAGGGAGTGGAGAGCTCATGCTCTAATGTCTCTTCGTCTCATAAGGGCACTAGTCCTGTTGGATTAGGGCCTAATCTTTTGACCTCATTTGACCTTAATTACCTCCTTAAAAACTTTAGCTCAAAAAGTAGTCACACTGAGGGTTAGGGCTTCAATATATAAGTGTTGGGGGCAGACACATTTCAGTCCATAACAGGGGAGCAGAGAGCATTCTGGGTAGGTAGAATAGTTCAGGAAACCATGTAGAGGCAGAAAAGTGAGGAACTGAAAGGGGCCAGTGTGGTTTGAGCATGGGGTGCCTAGAGTGTGAGGGCCCTGCTGAAGGCTGAGGTGAAAGGAAGTGAGGCCCCAGTTTGAACCCTCTCTAGGGTAAGAAATCTTGGGTCCTTCACTTATTGTTTTAAGTTTCAACACTACAAAAAGAGCTCTGGACTAAGAGCAGAAGATCTAGAGCTTAATAACTGACCTTGGGCAAATCATTTGTTTGGAGCCTATGTAAAAATCAGGAATTATAACCCTTAACTTTTAGGACTGTTTGATCATATAAGGTAAAACCTGTGAAATGTCTTAGAAACCAAAAACTGTGTAATTACTGAGGTGTTTTTTGTTTTGTTTTTTTTAATCTTTCACCAGACCAACTAGTTTTTCCTGCCAAAAGGTCATGAATTTGTGACTCACATGCTCAAAGCTTTGCATGAACCACTGGCCCTCTCTGTATCTCTTATAGAACCCCTCAATCCAATATTCTTTACCATTTTCCCCTCTAAAATAAATTAGGATCCTTTGGGGATTAAAAAAAGTCATGCCACTCTGTTTGAAAAATGTCCCTGTTATTCCCAATTATCTTATTTCTTCTGTCCCGTATTTGTCTTGCTTAACCAGAATTTTTCAGGGTGCCTGGGTGGCTCAGTCAGTTAAGCATCCAACTTCAGCTCAGGTCATGATCTCACACTTCGTGGGTTTGAGCCCCGCAGGCTCTGTGCTGACAGCTCAGAGCCTGGAGCCTGCTTCAGATTCTAGGTCTACCTCTCCCTACCCCTACCCCACCCACGATCTATCTCTCAAAAATAAATGAATGTTAAACAACAACAACAATTTTTCTGAAGTTTCCACACTGCTACTGTGTTTCTCTGCCTTCCACGCCACAAGGACTAATAGTACCTTTCTCAGCTCTCAAAGCACTTCCTGCCATCATTCACATAACCTCTGAAATCCTGTCTTTTTATGCACTAATTTTCTGACTGACTCAGAAGTGGTAATTTTCACTGGAACGTGTCACTTTATTTTCCATCACACCCGAGTGTCTTGTTATTTTGTGCAAAATAATACATGCATTGAATACCTTTATGTGTTTGTGAGGTATAATATAAAGTAAGATGAGTATTTTTGGTACACATCAGAATATCAAGCTAAGTCAGTGTGGTCCCTTGAGAAGTTACATACTTTACCTCTATGAGATTTTATATTCTCCATTTCCCCTGGTCTTTTTTTTTTAAAGCCATTTTTCAATTCCTTATATATTAAAATAATCCAGGAAACTAGCAAAAAGAATTTAAAAAAACCAACAATGTTCATAAGGAAATGAAACTTAATGAAACTGATTTACATTACTTATCAGATGTGGTCTTTCATAACTTCTCTTTATTTGTGTGGTTTTTGCTTTATTTGAATAGAAGACTGACCTTGTCATCATAGAAGTGTGTTTACTGCCATTTAATTAATATTATAAAAGAACTTACTCTTAATTGCAGCAATAGCACAGAATTTAAATTGCTTTCCAGGATAGAAGGGAGAATTCAGAGAAAACAAATAAAGGTTCCTGAGGGTAGAAGCAAACCCAGTCCCAAAGCTCCCTTCCTGATGCAGTTAACTTTTATTTATTTTCACCCTTGAAGCAGTGTGACCATTTGCAGTAAAGTCGCAGAGTTCTTTTCATGAGAAGACGATCGATATAAGTAATCATTTAAGGATGAGGGTGACTAAGCTGTGCTCAACACTAGTACTTGAAGTACTTGTAAAAAACATGAATTGACTTTGCTTAAATTTCAGAAAATAAAATGTTAGTACACATAACCACATTTTCTCAACATTGGAAAATTCTAGTCTATAATTTACCTGCTTGCTAAGAATAAAAGTGTTCCTTAAAGGTTTATTGATTTTTTTTTTTTCCCCCAGAAATAGATTTAACTCATAGGATTATTCCATTTCCATCTGTGCTCTCTATACCACCACCTAGTGGAATAAATGCAAGTTTACCCATCATTTCAAGTCAGGGGAAGGAAATGAGGAAGATGAAAATTAACTCACACCAGTATTTCCGTGATAAGGAGTTATTGCTTTTAGTATAACGCAGGTTGCGAAAAATACATGAGTTTAGAGTGAAAAAAGCCCATTCATGTGTTCTCTAATAAAATGCTTATCTGTTTGCCCACAAATAAGCCATTTCATTCAGAAACGTAGAAGATAGATAAATGACTGAAGATGCGTCCTGCAGATTGTATTTCTAAGTTCTGTTGGGGAGCTTCTCTTCATTACTCAATACGAGGGTTCATTAAAAAAATATATTAATCTTCACAGTTCCTCTGAGATGAAAATATCATTGCATTTACTTAACTGATAGGTAAATGAAAGTGTGGAGATAAGATAGTCAGTTTTTATCCAAGCTGAGAAGAAAGGCAGGTTTGTATTATTATTCTGAACTTTTCTGTCCCAAACATTGAAATAAAAAAGGCAAATGAAGTTTTAAGGCTCTTCACTCTTTATTGGTAGGTGAGTCCTGCTCAGCCCCAACTAAGAACAAATCCAAACAGGTAAAAAACCAAAACCTGTTGTTGCTTGCTGACTCTGGTCATCCAAGCCTTTCTTGGTCTCATGTTCACATGGAGTGCAAATGGAATCATGTTCCCGTTTTCTGAGGGTTGCATGCCTTTTAGATGGCATCAGTGTGCACATATAGAGACACATTTTTTTAATGTCTGTGACTATTTTACCTACCTGATTTTTAAAAAAAAAATTTTTTTAATGTTTTATTTATTTCTGAGACAGAGAGAGACAGAGCATGAGCAAGGGAGGGGTAGAGAGAGAGGGAGACACAGAATCTGAAGCAGGCTCCAGGCTCTGAGCTGTCAGCACAGAGCCCGATGCGGGGCTCGAACTCACGGACTGTGAGATCATGACCTGAGCCGAAGTCGGATGCTCAACCGACTGAGCCACCCAGGCGCCCCTTTACCTACCTGATTTTTGATGACCTGGCCATAAGTAGTGAGTGAGGGGCCTTGGGCCAGTAGGTAATAGAAGGGAGATGTAATGAAATTCAGAAGAAAATACCCCCAAATCCACTTTTAGCTAGTTCATCAAAACAAAAGCCACAAAATCAGCTTTTTTGTGTGGAATTGAGTCTCTTCTTATTCTGTCCATGACAGACTCTTACCACCGTCTAGTCAGACCAGAGTCTAGTGAAGACTGGACACAAGTGTTTTATATCCCAAGACTGTAATAATCCTGGACTTGTTTTCTTATTTCCAGTGGTCTTGAATTGCATAGAATAGCCCAGTAGCCTTTTTTTTTTTTTTTTTTGCCTTTATAATACATAGCCCTTAAGGCTTTCAGTCTTTCAGTTTTCCTCCTTAGTAAACAACTGACAGTAATTACTTATGAAAACTGTTTTATGCTGGAGATATTTATATGGTTTTGCATTGCTAGCTTATGATTTTCCAGTGTTTGTGGGAAAGACCATTTTCTATCTTTGTCATTCACGTTATAAATTCCTGAATCCTTCACTCTCTGGCTTTTAGGGGGATATTTATCTCCTCTGGTATCTTTGTCTCTAAGGAGGCTACACTCTTGCTGTCTGCTTCCTGTGATAGTTGTAGAAATGGCACACTCACCTGTGCCCGCCACCTGCTGGAGGCCCTGGCATGTCCTGAAGTAGCAGTAGTCAGTGAACATAGAAGGGGAAACTAAAAAAGCAAATATTACATTTCCTGTCCACAGACTAAAGTCATGTCTGGGTTCTTCCCTTTTTCATTTCCCAATCAGTGCAACATTGCAAGGTGTTATATAGCTAGTTGTCAAAAAGGTACCTCTCCTCTTAAAACCCTACTCACGCACCAAAAAAAAAAAAAAAAAAAAAAAAAATTGACAAATTGGCTTTTTTCCCTAAAATCCTGACTCAGAAGGCAAAGCAACATGAAACTTCAGCACTCCATTCTTTGTGTTTTCTTCTTAAAAGACCATCTGGCTTTGTGTAACTCAACTTTAGAAGGAACAGCTCCTGTGCCTAGACAGCCCCTCTGGGAGGTAGTTACAGATCTATTCTAGACTTTACGACTGTTGTCTACATTTAAATTAACAGTCATGTGTACTTTTATTTTATTTTAGCCTTCCCTTGGAGTCAAGAAGCCTACCAAAGCCCTGCTCTTTGTAATCTTGAGCCCAGTGGGACCTTATTTTTCAAGTGGAACCTTTAAGCCTGTGTCCCTGTGGGCCAATCCAAAGTATGTCAGAGCCTGGAAAGGTGGGACTGGGGACTGCAAAATGGGAGGGTAAGTAAATCTGTGTCTCTATCTAAAGGAAAGAGCCCCTCACTACCACTGAGTTATGTTCATCCCACATCAATCCAAGTACATATATTAATATTCAAGTTGAAATGCTCTTTTTTGCTTTGTGTTTACTCTCCAGTATTGAATTGTGCTAGTTTAAAGGATAAACCCGTGACCCTTTGTAAGGGAGAACCAAAGGCAAGAACTGGAAGAAGGGACTAGAACAGGAACAGTATGCATGCTCTGAACGAACTGTCCCTGGAGGCTGTGTCTCTGGCTGCAGGCGGACAGGTGGCCTTAAAGAGCATCTGGTGCTGGGGCAGAGGCTCTCAGTTGGCTCCAAGGAGTCCTGTCTGGGGAAGGTGCCCGCTTCACTCAAGTGCTGTCTTCATTGCTACAGATTGTAGCCCTACCTGCTGCCAGCTGGCCGAGGGACAGCCCTGCTTTGGCTCTGTCAGGCCGGTCTCATTGGCCATATGTAGCTGGCTGGAAATAAAAGAGCATTTAAAAAGTGTTAGACAATTTCAGGGGTGGACTTGGCCGTGACATGAGAATGCCCCCCTGGGTGAACAAGAATAGCCGGATTAACCAGTGTGGGCTCTTCCTTTGTGTGCGTCAAGTGCTGATGTGTATCACAGACACAGGCAGCAGCAGTCCTGGGAGGCCACTCGGTGGCAACTTCTGGGCTGTGGGAAAACATGTAGATTCTGGGAGCCCTGGGAGCGTTCAGTGACATGCTGCTGGGATGTGAGAGAGGTGTTGACAGCTGGCTTTGAACCCTCTATAGTCTTTCTGTATTTTTATTTTTAAGAGAGAGCATGAGTGGGGGCGGAGCACAGGGAGAGAGAGAATCCTAAGCAAGCTCCACACCCGGGCAGAGCCCGACTCAGGGCTTGACCCCATGAACCTGGGGTCATAAACTGAGCGAAAATCAAGTTGGATGCTTAACTGACTGAG
Source organism: Panthera uncia (assembly GCF_023721935.1). Taxonomy (NCBI): domain Eukaryota; kingdom Metazoa; phylum Chordata; class Mammalia; order Carnivora; family Felidae; genus Panthera; species Panthera uncia. The sequence goes on along the minus strand of NC_064809.1, from coordinate 56,575,110 downwards.
CCACCCAGGTGCCCGTTTTTTTCTTTCCTACAAAAAAAAAAAAAAAAAAAAATTCTCTCTCTCTGTCTCTCTCTCTCAAAAATAAATAAATATTATAAAAATAATAATAAAAGAGAAATGGCAAGTGGGAGGCAGTAACTTACATCTGTCTGTTGTTTCCAAGAGGTTCTAAAGCTCCTATGCTCTCCACCCGGAGAAGTGCAAGGAAAACACAGGATTTTGCATTTAGTATTAACCTATTTGGTTGGCAGACATTTGGCAGCAGCCTTAGATTTATATGTTATTGCTTCTTCTCTAAGCCAATTAATTCAATAATTACCTTCCAAGATTTTTAGGACCTCTATAGTTAACTGGAATTTATTAAATTGCTGTGGATTCTCCTAAGCTGAAGGACTTTCTGCTTCCTAAGTGAATCTGAGGAAAAGAGAGAAGGATTTTTTAACTTCTAAGATTACTCCACCTGTTTTGAAGCCACCAGCGATAGTAATATTATTTTATATCTAAATATACATAAGTGAGGGAAGTAATACAATGGCACACAGCTGCGGGAGAGTTGTAGCACAGTGCTCACCTGTGGTTAGTGTGGAAATCAGCTGTACCAACTACTACTCTCTGGGTCCCCTGACTAGAGATTCTGGTTTGTTTGGTCTGCTCTGTAGCCTCGCATCAGAATATATTAATGTGTAGCCAAAGTTGAGAAGCCCTGAGCTAGAAGAAGGTCCTCCATCGTAGGAATGTCTTATTCCTAATTTCTTAGTTTCTTAACCTGGAAAGAATGGGGCCTGCTGCCTTCCTTCTACTCTATCTTAATTTTTCCTCTTTCTTTTTTGTTGTCTTGTACTCTCATTTGGCACTTAACTACAAGCTTTGAAGTCAGCTAGACCTGGCTTAACCTAACTGCCTTGGGATGTTACTTAACTGCTTTAAGCTTCACTTTCCTCATTTATAAAGTTAGGACAGTGATACCCACCTTACCTGTGAGAATTACTTGGGATAATATAAAGTGCCTACTACCATGTGGTCAACCTATAGAAAGCTCCCAATTAATGTGTTATAACCTAGCAGTTAACAACATGGGCTTGGTAGTCAGAGATATGGGAGTCATATGCTTGTAATCTGTGTGATCTTACATAATTAAGTACCCTCTTCCTCTAAGTCCTCAAAAGTATAATCAAGTCTAGTGTTGTTGTAAGATGATTCAGTGAAATAATGGGCTTAAGTACCTAGTTCCCTGCCTGGCAGGTACTAAGCATCCTGTCAATAGACAATAGTTGATATTCTGAGGCTTGCTTTCTTGTTTCATCTCCTGGACCGTGTCTTTTTTTTTTTTTTTTTTTTTTTTAACGTTTATTTATTTTTGAGACAGAGAGAGACAGAGCATGAATGGAGGAGGGTCAGAGAGAGGGAGACACAGAATCTGAAACAGGCTCCAGGCTCTGAGCTGTCAGCACAGAGCCTGACTCGGGGCTCGAACTCACGGACCGCGAAATCATGACCTGAGCTGAAGTCGGCCGCTTAACCGACTGAGACACCCAGGCGCCCCTCCTGGACCCTGTCTTAAGAGCAATCTGTTGGATTTCACACAAGAGAATTTACTCTTTTGGAGAGATATATTTAATATCTCTTCTCCTAGATATTTATTCCACTTAAAAATTTTCTGTGTAGACAGTTTTCCAACTTTTTCATTTTTCTCTTTTTCCAAAGACATGTGTTTCTTTTCTGAATATTGGCAGCACATGAGAGGGAATCCAAATATATTATCAAAGTATTCATGACCCGTGGATATTAATAATACAGTTTACACCTGAGGGAGAATTTTGGGGAAAAACACTACCTATATAAGATAGTAATCAGTCAATCAGTCAATCAAATAAGCACCAAACAAGTAAAACCCCCTTTTCTTTCAGTATACTGAAACACTTGAGGTTTTTAAATTCTCTTTCTTGCCCAAGTAGCTTCATGATGCCAAAGAATCATGGTTTTAGTTCAACCAACACCCTCAAAAGTGTGTGTGTGTGTGTGTGTGGGTGTGTGTTTAGAAGGTTCTTGGAAAGGCTAGTTATTCATGCTGTGAAAATTCTGTTAATGTTAATAAAGAGCATTTTATGAGAGAAATCAATTATTTTTAGATTTGGAAAATCTCACTGGTTGTGTCTATGAACTAGAGAGAAGTTAATTAAAATAGAAGTCATTTTTTAAAAAAAAAAACTTAATTTCATTAGGATATAAGAGGCTCACATAAACTGTTTCTTAGTTTTTATTGTTACTGTTTCATTTTGTTCTGCATAACTCTATGCAGTATACAAAGAAAGTATTTGCACTTGCCAGAAGAATTTAAGGCAAAAATTTCAACTGACTTGCTTAAGTTCACACATAGCCAAATAGTAGAAGTACAAGAGCTGTATGTAAGCCTCCTGGCCCCAAACCTGTGCTCTTTCTATTGGACTCCCCTCTGAAGCCTTGTTTGTTGTTATTAAAAAGTATTCGTAACTTTAACTCCACTTATTGCTTATTTACCACTAATTCTGAATATGGATGGCCTAAATTTTATGCTCATTAAATAAAATCCTCCTATGTATAAGTGTGGTATCATCTCCAGGTGCACCAATAAATTTACATTTTATTATCTGCATTTTGAAGGTCTTTTAATGAATCTTGTATTACTTTGATGTGAGTAAACCTCATGACTCAGGTTGCTATACCTATATAGTATAATGCCCATTTTTCATCGTTTTTCTAGGATGTTTTAGTTATTAGTCAATACTCTTTGAGTTGCAAGTGAGAAAACCAACTCAAGGTGTGCCTGGCTGGCTCAGTCCAGTGTCTGCATTAATAGGAATGAGTGAATAAGAAGGGCTTATGTGAGCAGCCTAGGTTACATGTCCATCCATTAATTCAGTTGTGCAGGGTGAGGTACTGTGACTGTCACCCCAAGCAGAATGACTTGGCTCCAAAGGAAGGGCCAAAGAGAATATTAATGGGAAGGCAAGCCGTGTAGTTGAAAATGGCAGATAGCCGCCATGAATATGGTTCTTGTGTTTAAATTATACTTCCTTTTTTTTTAATGTTTGTTTATTTTTGAGAGAGAGAGACAGAGCATGAGTGGGGGAGGGGCAGAGAGAGAGGGAGACACAGAATCTGAAGCAGGCTCCAGGCTCCGAGCTGTCAGCACAGAGCCTGGTGCGGGGCTCAAACTCACAAACCGTGAGATCATGACCTGAGCCAAAGTCAGACACCTAACCGACTGAGCCATCCAGGCGCCCCTAACTTATACTTCTAATTAGACATTTTGATCTTGACCAGATATAAAAGAGATAATTTAAAAGGCCTAGGTGGGTATTTTGTGGGAGATGACATTCATGCTTTGTAGTCGTTATTGTTGTATGTTTGGTTGTTTCTGCTTGTTTGTTTGGGAGCAGCATAATCGAAGGATGGGTTTAGGGTTTATTTCCAAGCCCTGCTTGTCATATGGTAGTGCTTTCCCAACTTGTTTGCTAATGTCCTGTGAAAGCCCAGGAAAGTGAATTAAACAACCAGGGGCTTAGGGAGGCAAGCAAACATCACATTTATTTGAGGACTCTTATGTTTTATTGAAAACATTCATCCATATTTTGTAATATACTCCATAATTTTCTTATTTAAGTTTAATAAAAGATAATACATTTAAAATACTAAACTAAACTGCTATCCTAGGAAGATGTGCTGTCTTCCTTTGATTTTGAATAAATAGTGCAGGGTGAGAAAAATGGGCTTTTGGAATACTTTTGGCTAAAATCAGGGTTTTTAACATTTTGTCCCACCCTTTGGAGAATTTAGGCATTGGGCATTAGCTGTTCCTTGGGTACATTGAAAGGTCTCAACTAAGAGCACAGCTTGGTGCTCTACTACTTAACGTTATTTGATACAAGTTTGGCTAACTCATAGTACTGGTGTGAGATTTAAATGAAATAATTCATGGACAATTGCTTGGAATGTGAAAAATACTTTTAATTGTTACCATTAACTTAGCTATTTACCTCTTTTCATTATCTCTACTTTTCAAGTTTGTATTTTGCTGTGTTCTTTCTCAAATGAGTGCAATTAGATCATTTAGCTTCTCTAATGAGTTTCCTTTAACGTTAGGCAGTTAACTAGAGAATATATGTGCATACATACATGTGTGTGTGTGCGCGCACACATAAAGGAGATGTGCATTGATCACATGCACATGCAGATTGGTACCAAAGATGAGGGAGTGGTATATTCATTATCAATACATTTTCTCTTTCTTAAAAGGAATTATGGCTCATCCCTTTTTGCCCAATGTGAAGCAGTGGAAAACAGCTGTCAGCAGGTTCTGTGGCTGTATGGAGAGGATAATCAGATAACTGAAGTTGGAACCATGAATCTTTTTCTTTACTGGATAAATGAAGATGGAGGTAATTCACTCAGATTTCAGCTCTTTGTTCTTTGTCAGTCATATTCAATAGGCCTGGAAGGAAAAGAACTAGGACCTTGGAACAAGGAATAAGTAGCACAAGTCCAAAGGCTAAGGACCACTGTGCTTTGTTGTTCAAGTAGAAATGAGTTTAAATTTACAGAATTTATAAAGGTTTTGGTTTCGGTTTTTGGCTCTAGATGTGCTTATCATTGAGATGCCAACTTAAGGAATTTAAATCCCCATGATTTGAAGATTCGTAGCCTTATCCCCTCTGCCATCTTCGTAACAGCTTTTCTATCTGAAATCCCCTGCATTTGGAGATAGGTCTCAGATCAATTCACCATATACTATATGTATAAAATGTAATAACAGGCATCGTCTACTGATTCTACTGATATGAGATTTAGTGTATTCTCTTGCTAGAAGTCTTTTAACAACTGATGCCTTTCTACATATTTCGATAATATATCAGGAGCCTTCCAGATTTACTCTGGAGCTCAATTTGATTAAAACACACTATTTTTATGGACAAATTTGTCCCTTTTAGGATTGTACTTAGATTCTGGTTCATTCAAGACTGTTAATAGGTATCTACTATAAAAACCAGTTATTTCTATATATCTAAATATCCTAAATGCTCATCTTTCTTTTCTATTTTTTTTTAATTAGTTGGCAGAAACCATATAGGTTTAGTGAAGCATTGGCAATGTCGATGGTATTGGATTAAATGGCCAATCATGGGGAAAAATACAGATAAATGCATTTATTTCCGAATTTTAATAGTCACAAAAAATTTTAACTATCTTTTTAGGCTTGTTTATGTTCTTATGCTGTTCATTTCACAGTACTGAGTATAGAGACTAGAAAAAGTTCCCAAACACTTATAAAGTCTGAGTGTTCATTTCAATTAAAATTTTAAGTAAAATTTTTATTTTGAAGTAGCTACAGTAACTTCTCTTGCTCTTTTGTTTTTTGGCTACTAATGTTGGAAAATGGTGATTCACATGTGGCTGACTTCAGAGCTATGCACTAATTTGAGCATTAGTTGTAGAAACTAGTAAGATGAGCCTTATATTCCAGTCAGAGGTAGAATAAATAGAAGGTGTGGTGAGTACACCTTGTCCTGGGGTTGACCATTGGTAATCCTTGGCATCTGAAAAGCCAGATACAGGTCATGCTGATTCTTCCATTCCTGTTGTTTATACTTGGCACTATTTAAAAATACAATTTATACTGGAATATTCGTGATTTCCAAATTTGAGTCATTGCCTATGACTACCTCAAAAGCTATGCTTGAAAGATGACAGCCAATGTTGCACTCTGCATTTAGGAGATAATAGGTTGATTCAACTCATTCTTTGCATCGCCTGCCCACTCCAACGCACTTGCCCCCCCACCCCCCCAAAAAAACCACACAACTCTAAACAAAAACAGTTACATCATACAGAAGTGGTACCATCATTATTTATGGATGGGAGATGTCAAGATTTAAGTACAGTTTGAATCAGAGCTCCATGATTTAACCAAGAACACAAGAAACTTGTCCTGGTGAAAAATTACTTCTTATCCAAACAATAATCATGAACCATTTCCGCCATGGCTTTTAAAGGTCAGAACGGAAATGAGTGAATTTGTCTTCTGACTCTTACAAAATATACAAGACCTTAAGAGTTGCTATTCACATTATGGTTGCCTGAGATAGCTTTAGTCCATCTTGAGGGTGTTCACCTAACATATCAAATAAAATTTGAAGTAAGGGGACAAGAGATGGAATAAATGTTTGGACAGTACCATGAGAGAAGTCAGTAGAATGTAAGGAATAACCTTTAGGCTAAAAACAAAAGAAGACGTCGAAAGAACTCTACTGTAACTTCACCATGTGGCTTTAGGAAAATACAAAGAATAATGAGTTGAAAATCAACAAAATACTGATTTTCACAAACTTTGCCTATTGGAGGTATGAGTAGAACTCTTTTAGTAAAAACCTACCTTCTTTCTATGAGCCCCCACACTCACTGCCCCTTTGGGACATGATGGCTGCTGCAGAAAGGTATATAAAATAGATAATCTGTGTTCACAGCACACTGCTGTGCACAATAACTATCTGTGGCAGTTGGCCTATAACCCATGTGGTTTTGGCTCTAGTAACAGCAACCCTGGTGTTAAGATCACACAGCAGCGATTCTCTGTTTTACTGTGTTGGTGAGTAATTTAACATGCACATTTGCTATTCACTGTTGGGACAAACAGTTTTATCTCGCACTGGACTTTGGAACTATCCTGAGAATAAGACCCAGTTGTGTGGTTGAGTTTAGAGTTAGTCTGGGAGAATGATCATGACAGTGAATGTTGATGTGGCTCAGTCTGCTCAGGCCCCATAAGCCTTCTCAGACATCAGGCATTTACAGACTTTGGAACATTCTTCCCTGGGATGTGGGTGTGGCTTGCTCTGTCACTGCTTTCAAGTCTTTGCCCACTTACCCCATTCTCAGTTAAGGCTTTCCTCGAGCATCATAATAAATTGCAAACTCCCTCCCCCCTGACCCCTAGCATTCCTCATTATCTTCCCTCTTTTTTTTTTTTCCTTTTTTTCTCCATAGTCTAACATACTATTTAACATAATAATTGTTCTCTACCTGTCAGAAAGTAAACAGGAATTATATCAGTTTTGTTCACTGCTTTATTCATAGTGCATAGATAAGCCAACTGCACACAGTGCCTACCTCGATAATGTATATTTGTTGAGTAGATAATAATTGTGTGTGCTTGGGCACTCATACAAACCCACATTCCCAGTTTTTATTAGAGATTGACTTTGGGATGTCACAGATGACTCCTGCCGTTATTGCTTCTAAATTCTTCAACTCCTAAAAATGATTTCTTTGTCAAAAACAAGTTGTGTTTGTAGGCTCTGTTTTCCTCATGTTGGGCAATCTGGAGCTAGTTCTGGCTCTTGTAAGCATGTTTGTGGTTGCAGAGGAAAATGAATATTTCTCACCCAAATGTTGTCATGTCATCATCTCTGTCTGGCAACCCGAGAAACAGATGTTCTGTGTCTTGACCTTAGGCTAGTGGTTACAGTTTTGGGTGTTAAGTATATTTCACAGAACTACACTTGCACATGCGAGGCCGCTGTTTTTATTTAACTTGATGTAGCCTTAGAGCTCAGCAAGCTTTAGGGAAGGTCCAGTTTGGAGGCACTGGAAGTATGTTTGTCTATATGTGTGGGGTATGTGTGTGCACATACACACACACACACACACACACACACACACACACACACACAGAAATCCCTACATTTATGTATCCAGCCAGCTAGCTATTGCAAAGCACAGGTTTATTTTGAGATCAACACTTCTAAACATGACAAAGAGTAGCCCTAAGAACATTGCCAAGAACAAATTTTCTTCTTTCCAGAAAGCGGTTTTCAGCAGATGATTTTTAGAAACAAACTTCAAAAAAATCATACTGCTGTCTCCTAGCAAAGAAGATTATTCATTTATTTATTTTTTTTATTCAGAAACACTTATTACATACCACCCTAGGCCAGGCACAATGCCAAGTTTTAGGGACACAGGAATGCATATAGAGTTTTGGTCTTCCAGACAGCTTGCTTTCTGGGGATGTCTGATGTAACCACAGTGGAGCAAGTGAACCCAGACCACAGTATATGAAAAGAAAGGACAGTGGTCTCAGTGTGGGGCCACTTAAGTTGTGATCCTGACTGTCCCCCAGTGTCACCAATCTTCAAGTCATTTATGTTTACAGAGCCTCTGTTTTTTTGTTTTTTGTTTTTCTGTAAAATAAGGATTGTATGAGGTGACTTTTGAAGTTCTTCTTCAGAAGGTTCGAGCCCCACGTTGGGTGTAGAGATTAAAAATAAAATCTTTAAAGAAAATAAAAATAAAAAATAAAATGGTTGGGAGGGAGCTTAAAGATACCAGTGTGATTTCTATAGTTTTTGCTACCTGGTGATCCTTTGAAGCATACCTGGAATATTTCTCTGCAAACACATAAGTAACACATCTGCTACAAGGTTCAGCATCTTTATAAAGTGATTTAAGGTTTAAGTTTCTTACTAGATTTAGATTTTTGGGTGCCAGACGTGGGGAGGAGAAGGGAATGTTGGGTACCAGAGATTTTTTGTAAGGAGAGCTTGTGTGGTTGTCGGATCACACAGACCATTATAGACAGATCACCATGCCAGCCCTCGTGTCAGTTAGGAATGCATGTGATCACTCTCAAAGATGACCAGTGTCTCACCTTGGCTCTCTGTGAATCACCCATGGAGTTTTGTTTTGGGTTTTGGATTTCTTTTTCTCTTCTTTTTTCTTTATTAGCCACATACATACTCGAGCCCATCCTGAGTCCATTAACATTTGGATCTCAAAGGGTGAAGTCAATATCTCCATATTTGATGTGGATATGCCTCCAGGTTTGAAAATCACTATAAGTAGACTTGTCTATGAAGGGTAGTCTGGAAGCAGTGACCAACCTAAATAAGCATACACACTTCTTGAGGATGGGTTTTCCTCCACAGTATTCTTACATGCTTTGGTAATGACCAGTGTTCCTGAGTAAGATCTATCTACATGATTCTAATTAGTAGCCAGTGTTAATCCTCTAAGGTAAATTTTAGCTTCAGAACTTTCCTCTTAGTATTTGTTAGTAGAACATCATCTCAGTTTTTCCTAGTTAAGGATAAATTGAAGATGATTAGATGAGTGACCTGCTTCCTTCTCCTTCTCCTTCTTCCTCTCCTTCTTTGTCTCCTTCTTCCTCTCCTCTTCCTCCTCTTCTTCTTCTTCCTCCTCTTCCTCTTCTTCTTCTTTTATTTTTTTAATGAAGATCTACCTGAAGTGTGAATCAATTTGGGAAGGTAGACAAGGCAGAACAGTAACATCATCTTCATGTTTATTACTAGCAAAGTTGCCAGAAACAGTTTTTAAAAAATGGTTGTTGATATAAGGCTAATGTAGTTAAAGTTTGAAAATATTCCAATTTCTACTTGACAGAAGAAGAACTGGCAACTCCTCCGCTAGATGGCATCATTCTTCCAGGAGTGACGAGGCAGAGCATTCTGGACCTGGCACGCAAGTGGGTGGGTGCCTTTCACGTGAACCACTTTAGAAGCATGAAACAGAAAGTCATCAAAATGAGCCCGGCTTCGTTCCATCCAGTGTTCTCTAATCTTTAAATCTTAACTTGAGTGGAAAGAACTCTTCTAGAAGGACTGTCTCACTAAGGCCAATATAGAAGTATTGTTTATAGGAAGGGCAGAGAGAAAACAGTTTGGCAAGTTATCCTAGTGAAGCAGTATTCTAGTGCTAATCACAAGCTCTGTAGCAGGTGTCTCCTGCCAACTCACCTGGTTTTTATACTTCATGTGCTTCCATTTCACCAGTCCTGAACTTTTCCAATCTCAGTGTGTTGTTTCCCATTCCAATAATTTGTAGTTCTTCCCTTCCTCTGTTTATTCCAGTGTAACCATGCTAGTCACAGAAATTAAAGAATTTTACTGACATAAATGTTTACTAACATAACTTTATTAGGTTGGCTGCCTTTTTTCTCCCTCCTTCCTGCCCCCTGTCCTCCCAAATTCACATACATGCTTATTTTAAAGTCAAAACACTCAAGCAAATGTAGTTGTTTTCAGTAGAGTTTCTGATCTGTGTGACACAGGCAAGCATGTTAAACCATTTGGTATTGAAATGACATTTATAACATACTCAAGATGAATATTCAATGAGTTGGTTATCTGGCAAAGGTTCTTGGATGGAACTTTTGACCCATGTGTTAAAACGGTCTCCACGGGACATGAAAAGACTTTGAGCATACTGTGGTCAAACAGTATTAATAGGACAAATGTTTAGAAACGCACATATTACCTAGGAGAGTACTAGCATACTTTCTCTGGAAAAAGCTTTGGAAATAAAGGAAATGTGCTATAAATAATTCTACAAAACCCTGAAGTAGACAAGACCCAACTGCCACATGCTGGCTGGCACATTGGGCATGACATTTACAAACTGTTGGTATAATTTCAAACAGCTTGCCCTGTCCTAAATATGTTTGCAGTTGGAAAGATGTATTTTCGAAGCTCAGTAATTTTTGTTTTATTAAAGAAAAAAATCAACCAAGTACAGAAGGTTTGATGACAAGTTGCAAGTGGAAATGCTTTCCCACACTAATGATTTGCTAGCATGAAATTAGTTATTATGGAGGAAGTTTTTCCTTGACTCCTTAGCTGTAATTTATTTTAAAAGCTATTTTAAAACAGTGAGACATAAATGCCAAGAGGCATGTGGGGGGTTACCATTACTTGCCAGACAGGGGAAATTGTCCAAAGATAAGTAAGGGTGAGCAGAGGAAAAACAATTCTGTTTATTTACAAGAGATTTTTTTTTTTTTTTTTCCAGAACACAGAGCTCATCTCATTTTCAGTTAACTTGGCTGATTTTCTGGAATTTATTTATTTATTTATTTACCTTTGAACAACATAATTGAAATTCCAGACTGAGATAAACTGAAACTTGCAAAGAGCCATATTTCTGTTGTAGACATATTTTCCTACTCTCCCAAATCATACTTACAGCATGATGCCTTCTTCTAATATTTTGAATCTTGCCAAGGGCTCTGAATTTCGTTTTTATCTATTGTGGATCTGTAAGTTTTAAAAAATACTCTTCTTAAAAAAAATTAAGGTCAACAAAGGATGGATAAATATTTTTTTAATAAGTTTGAGACAAACTTTGAACCTTAACCACTAACATAAAAGAATGAGAATTAATACAGATTAAAGAATGAGTTTCAAAAGATCATTTATTTAAGCAGATAGTTTAAAAGCATCAGCTTTTTTTCCCCCAATTTCCTATCTTTGAGCAAATAAAATGTTGAAATAGTTCAGCAGAGTCGATGAGGTTATGCCAGTAATTCTGTGATGAAACTCAACCCAATAAGATACTAAAGAGGAGCAAGGGGATTTCTGCTGTAAAGACAACTGAATCAGTGAATTGAGGAAAAAAAGGAATATCCCATGCAATTTCTCAAAGTCCAAATATACTTTCAGTGTTTTAAAATAATGAAATAGTTCAGGTAGTTAAACTCAGTCTATGTTTTCACTCCATAGAAGACCTAGTAGAGAGTGGAGGAAATTTAGAGCCAGTCAGATCACACCTGAGTTCAAATTCAGTTTCTGCTGTTTACTAGCTATGTGGATTTAGACATGTCGCTTAGCCTCCCTTTGAACCTTAATTTCTTCATCCGTATAATGGGGATGATAATACCCACCTTAAAAATGAGAGTAGGAGGCATGCAATGGGTGCTGAATAAATCATTATTAATATTATCTAAGAATATGTTCTCTTTTGTGGTAAATAGGGTTCAAGACACTGTTAACATAGAACACACATTAAGTAGCATGGGAAGTGCCTTATCTTGTGAGACTTTAGGCATGGCAACAAATAAAAGGCCAAAAAAGCTGGCATGCATTAAAATATACCCCGTATTTTATAGTGATGGTGTTACGTTATACTCTGATCGTCTTACTCTGATCATCTCGTTTAGCGATGCTGTGACCTTGGAGTAGATTGCTTAACACCTCAGCATGTTTACCAGTAAGGTAGTGGTGCTCTCTTCAGCTTTCCCTCAGAGGATGATTCTCACATGATTTGAATTCAGAGTGTCAGGTTGAAAGGTTAAGTACGACAGGGCTTTTTTTGCATGCCTTTTCCTTGCAAATGTTAATATTTCTATTTTTTATATTCCATACAGGGTGAATTTAAGGTGTCAGAGAGGTACCTCACCATGGGTGATTTGACAACAGCCCTGGAGGGGAACCGAGTGAGAGAGATGTTTGGCTCGGGTACAGCCTGCGTTGTTTGCCCAGTTTCTGATATACTGTACAAGGGTGAGGTAAGAGACAATCTCTTCACCTCCTGTCATTTCCAAGCATTTGCCTATAATTTATTTAATTCTTTAAATGTGTAAATGAAATGGTAGTTGGACCCAAGATGCAAAGGATTTTTTTCTTTAATAACTTGGCAGTTTGTCCCAATGAACCTGTATTACCAAATTACTTACTCTCATCTTTCCAGCAATTTTGTGCAAGCTCCAGTGTGGGAGGGAGTCAGTTTTGTCCTTGGAAATGTATCACATCTGTTTTATGTCAATTTAGGGATTGGAGATGTGCCAATAAGCGTCCGTTCTTATTTCTTCCTTTTAGCTTGCTAAGAAGGTTCTACAGGTAATTAGATTTCCGTTTCTGGTTTCCAAAAGTACTCCCAAACTATTAGAGTAGTAATGGCAAACAGTTATGGAAAATTCATTTGAATGATTAACTCCTACGTTTATTATTATTATTGCTTCTGTTGTTGTTATTACTATTTAAACCACTTTATGAAAAATTTTCATTTGGCTAAGTTGGTACATCAACTAAAATCCTCCAAAAAGAATTCAATCATTTAGTTGGAAGAAGTGTTCTCCTCCCAGTGAATTAGTCTGATTTTATATGTGGTATATTTCCACTCTTTGTTAGTTTTGTTGTTGGTGGTAGTGGTTTTTTTTTGTTTTTGTTTTTTTGCTTTGCCCTTTATCACAAAGCTTGGATATTTAACATCGTCGTCTAACTTTATAGCTTAAAGGCATGTGGGTATTATTCTTAGGATGTGAATTGGCTTGACTTAATCATATTAAATACAAACTTGATTGGTTTTTAAATTGAAAATAGATAAATAAAATAATTATTTTTCCTCCATTATTTTCCTTTTCTGATTTTAATGGTGGCTACTTCATTGCTTGAGATTTTCGAACTTGCTTGTAAGGAGTGGCTTTTAACATGATTCCATCTACAGATTGATTGTTTCAAGGGAGAATTATTTTACTATGTATCAATACTTTTACTGAGTATAAAGCTACTGTTTTGTGTTTCATTATTGTAGTATCTAGGTAAATGCATTATTGGTCCACTTTTTTAATGAACTAAAGTTGTCATGAAGTCACATTTTTTAAGTACAATCATTTCACCTCTAGAAATAAGTTTATAAAGCTCAACGTTTTGATATTGGTCTTGTCTCACAGGGCATGCAGAGCTAAAGGTACATCTAATTACCCTATTATCCTAAAGAGCATAAGAAGAAAAGAGTGACAGCATGGGCTATCTACTAAAATCAGACTATCAAAAGCCTGCAAGCCAGCCAGGCAGGAATGGACATGACTCAAGTGTAAATTAGGGGCAGGAAATCTCTCAGCCCCCAGTGTAATGATGCTGTCCAGCACTGTGGAGGTTTGACTTGGAACAGACATAGGTTTAGAAGCCTATTTTGTGAAGGCATAGACTTGCTTTCATATACGTCCCTGCAATGACTTGCTTTAATTTGTGGCAAAAGGTTTTCGAGTTCTCATTCCCTGCCAGAAGAATTAGGTAAGGAGGCCAATCATTCATCCTATAGATTCTCAGAATCCTGAAAGAGGTAGGATTCTTTATGTTTGGCCACTGTTTTAGGTATCCCTAGCTCTTTGGTCTCTTTGGTTCCTCATATCAGCCTGAAGACCAACATATAAACCAGTTGTGCCTTAAAATCAGTTGGTAGGCAAGAAACAAACTATCATCGGCTACTTTGTTTTTATTCAAATTCAGAATAGAAAAAGAGTCTTTGGCATAAGGGGTTGGCATACGTGATCAGGTTATCATAGTACCATTCCTTATTTCATTGGGATTGTCTTAATACAGTAGAATTGCTGAGTGTCTTGCTTATTGCATACATGGATATCCTCCAATTATCATGCCTGTGATATTCTTTCATAGACTGTACACATCCCAACTATGGAGAATGGTCCTAAACTTGCAAGTCGGATCTTGGAAAAATTGACTGATATTCAGGTAAGGGCTTCTTTTTTAAAAAAAAGGTCATCTTATTTCAGATGATTTCAATCAGAACTAAAACCAAATCATATTTCAGTGGAGAGAAGAGAGTAAACACTGCCATTTGGGGTTAACAAATTAAATTTGTAGAATAAAGCACAAAAGAAAAATATTACCTGTGATTCCAACACTGAAATATAACCACTGTTAATTTTTGATATCTCAAAAATATTTTCTGTTAATATACTTCTTGAAGTATTTTTCTAACAAAATAGTCATATGTGATTTGTTATCTGCTTTTTTTTCATCTAGCAAATCATTTGCTTTTTCGTATCAATAAATTTCTCCATTCCATGTATAAAATTTAATTGAATTCTGTGATATTGATGTACTATAACTTTTAAAGAATCATTATTATTGAACATTTATGTTGTTGGCAGTTTTTTTTTTGTTTGTTTTTGTTTTTTTTTACCTGTTACAAACAGTGCAATCTTTGATTATTTCCTTAGGATAAGTTCCTGAGATTGTAACTGTTGGGTCAAAAACAGTGCATACCTATTTTTTTTCTACTGCTAACCTTGTTCTGCCTGTTTTTTCCTGAGCAGCAGTTTACAGTGGTGTCTCATCAGACAGTTAAGCATATCTCTAGGCAGGCTTATCAAGTACCACGTAATGCCAGGTCATCAATAAAAGGACTATTCTATAACTTGCAAGCCCCTCACACGTTGTTGGACGATTTTGTTGAGCCCACATATCATCATTGCCAGTCAGTGAACGTACCCAAGGGGAGCTGAGATTCATACTGAAATGTGAAATGAAGTTTGATAGTTTGAGTGACACCAGATGGTTTAGGTCTTAAAACTATACAAAAAAAAAAAAAAAAAGTTGACAAAACAG
The DNA here is from genome assembly GCF_023721935.1 of Panthera uncia. Lineage (NCBI taxonomy): Eukaryota > Metazoa > Chordata > Mammalia > Carnivora > Felidae > Panthera > Panthera uncia. Next base: position 56,559,931 of record NC_064809.1, on the reverse strand, counting down.
CAGGCCCCTCCAGAGCAACTGAGGTCCTGGGATAGTAATAAGAATGGTATTTTTGGAAGACTTACTCAGCAACTTTTATGCAAAATTAATAACATTAAAAGGTAAGAATGATTGTGGTTTTTGAATCGATGAAATGTTGCTCTTTTCCTCTTCAGTAAAGGCTTTCTATAGAAATCTTTCAACTGGGGCCCCTGGGTGGCTCAGCCAGTTAAGGGTTTGACTCTTGATTTTGGCTCAAGTCATGATCTCATGGTTTGTGAGATTGAACCCCACATCAGGCTCTGTGCTGACAGCATGGAGCCTACTTGGGATTCTCTATTCCCCTTTCTCTGCCTCTCTCTCTCTCTCAGAATAAACATTTTAAAAAATTCTGCAAACTAAATAAAAGAATATCTTAATATTAGAAGACATATAATTTGTTGAGTCTTCTACTTTTATACATGGAAACAATTAAAAGTCATTGGAAAAAATTAAATTAATAAGAATAGTTGGATGTTTTGGTAATCTAAATTTTTTTACAGTTGAGTAAATCTGATGAAGGTAATAAGTTATTAGTGTTTTGCACAAATAAGAAACATAAATAGAATAAAAATATATAATTGGCCAAATTATGAAAGCCTTTATCCAAAACAGAAATTGAAAGATTTTTAAGAGGGAGGCAGTATTTGCAACAACATGGATTGAACTATAGTGTATTATGCTAAGCAAAATAAGTAACAGAAAGACAAATGTCGTATGATATCACCCATAAGATAAAAACAGATGGGAGACAGACTATAAGAGATTCTTTTTTTTTTTTTTTTTTTTTTTTTTTTAAGAATTTTAAAGTTTATTTATTTTTGATAGAGCACAAGCAGGGGAGGGGCAGAGAGAGAGGGAGACACAGAATCTGAAGCAGGCTCCAGGCTCTGAGCTGTCAGCACAGAGCCTGACGCGAGGCTCAAACCCACGAACTGTAAGATCGTGACCTGAGCCAAAGTCGGATGAGCCACTGACTGAGCCACCCAGGTGCCCCAAGATTCTTAAATACAGAGAACAAACTGAGGGTTGCTAGAGACATGTTGGATGGGGGGATGGGCTAAATGAGTGATGGGCATTAAGGAAGGCACTTGTTGGGATGAGCACTGAGTGTCATATATAAGTTATGAATCACTAAATTCTATTCCTGAAATCATTATTACACTATATGTTAACTAACTTGGATTTAAACAAAAAATAAAGAATAATAAAAAATAAATAAAACTTAAAAATTGGAAGGAAAAGGGGGGAGGTCGTGTTGCTATGGTAATAAGAAAATACCACTTTGGAACCTTTTCTTGAATACATACAGAGGGGAATCCTTCATTGTATCGGACTTAATACACAAAATGAGATTTCAGTATCTCTTGGAGATTATATGAAATAAGAAAATTACCCTTAATTTGATTTGGTTGTAAAGGATTAAAAGAAAAGAAAAAGTCAACTGTATTTGAAAGGGAAAATCAAACTGTATTAAATTTGAATTGGAAGAAAGATCTAAGTAGAGGTGTTTGATGGACATAATCATGAAGCTTTGCCTAAGGCAGGCAAAAGCAGAAATTTCCTCTCTCTTGAGATAGTGCCAAAGTATATGCATCAGAACTCTAAGTAAAAGAGAAGCCCAAAGACATATTCTGGGGGCAAAAGGACACGCCATTACAAAAGTTCTCAGCATTTTTACGGTAAGATTATGGATGTAAGATTAGTGAATAAGTGAATGTTTTTGATTAATTCATTCAATAGATATATGTCTTGAGCACAAACAGTGTGCAAGAGACTATTCCAGGTGCTGGTGATTTAATAGTAGTAGAAGGGATAAAAAAAATTGGAGAAGTCAAAGCTGTAGAGAAACAAAATACTCAATTTAAATGTGAGGCCACATGAATACTTTTAAGAATAAAAGATCCATATGAAGCAGAGAATGAGAAGAAACAACATTTTCCTTTTACCTGTATATATTCTCTATATAACTTAGTGCCTGTGGCTAAGAAGAAATTAATTTCTCTTTTTACCCTAGGTAGTAAAATGTAATGGTGGTAACACTGAAAATTAATGATACATTCAAAGCTTCCCTAGGAATAAGGAAACAAAAAGGGTGGAGACACAGGATACGTGAGATAATATAATGATTCTGAATTAAACCACAAACCAGAAGGACCAACTCTGCTCCAAATTGTTAAGTAACAGAGGACTATCTATTCAGAATCTAAGACCACATCCTTCTTTTTCAATTATTTTATGCCTGTGGGCATGGAACCTAAAGTTTCAAAATTATTCTCTTATAAGATAGCAAATTGGTGCTGTCACCCAAGCTACAGGTGCCTGTTTCTGTCCACGAAAAATAATTTAAGTAATTATTGAGGAAAAAGCATAGAATTGCATCATGTTTTACATTTGATCTCTTTGACATTACATGAAAAACATGGATATTTCGTAAGAAGTGCTCTGGTAAATTGAAGAGAGCAACAACAACCAATAAACCCAGAAGATTCTTGCCACTGTGACGTGGGGGGTGGAAATCCTTCTTAACCACAGATGTGATTGTCATTTAACTTGTGTGTTTCTGTATATGAGTAAGAACCTCTGAGGTTAAGTATTCATTCCCCTTGGCGAATTTTCCATAAAATTCCATGGATTTTAGATTGCCCTAAAAATACCTCTTAGGAGGGGAGTGTTTCAGTCTTTTTTTTTTTTTTTCCCTCTTTCTTTTTTCAAGTGACAAAGAAAAACACTTTTGTGTTACTTAACTAGACTTCAGCATGGAGAACATTAGCCATATTGCCTATGTTTCTTTTCTCTTGCATCGCTCTTTGTCAATCTGATTACTCACTATCGTATTCACCAATATGCCTGCTATTGGGATAATCTCTGTTCTCCAATTGACTCTGCTGTCTACTTCTTCCTGCCTTTCTGTACCTTCTACAGTTTGCCTACTTGAGAAGGTATTGGTTGTCTGTCAAGACACATCTCCTTGAGGAACTTTTAAAGTCTGTCTTGAGCAACATCCCTGTCCCCGGTACAAACACGTATTCATCCCCTCAAATATAACTTCTTCTTCCAGCTTCCAAAGTACCTGGGTTCCATATCGCATATGGCCTTTAAGTTGTATTCTAATTAGTCACACACTTGTCTTTGTTCTAAGGTTGTTTGAATGTAGGAATTGTTTTACTCCCTTCTTATAACCCCAGTATTCAGTACAAGGCCTGGGCTATCATACACACTCAGTAATGTTTCTTGAATAAATGAATAAAGGAACAAATAAGTGAGTGATATACCAGACAGATACTGAAGGACAAAAACATGTTGCTCTTATATATTAACACATTCTGAGGAGAAGTGGGAGGAAGGCCTTAAATAATATCAAATGACTTTTTTTTTTTAATTTTTTTAAACATTTATTTATTTTTGAGAGAGAGAGAGAGAGTGTGAGTGGGGGAGAAGCAGAGAGAGAGGGAGACATAGAATTTGAAGCAGATTCCAGGCTCTGAGCTGTCAGCACAGAGCTCTACACGGGGCTCGAACCCATGAACTGTGAGATCATGTCCTGAGCCGACTAAGCCACCCAGGCGCCCCACGTATTACTTTTCGAGAAAACTTTGAGAGAACCTGATTTTAGACATTTTTAAAGTGAAATGCACATACCAAGACTGCTGTCAGAATCAAATAAAAACCTGGAATCCAGGCCTTAAATATCAGGGCAGCATGTTTGTGTAACTAACAGGGCTGCTGTTGAGGTTTTAGAAAGTGGGAAGTAGTGATTGCAAAGACCTGAGAGGTGGAAGTCCTTTCCTGTTTTTTTTTTTTAATTGATTTATTTTATTTTTTAAATTTGCATCCAAGTTATTTAGCATATAGTATAATAGTGATTTCAGGAGTAGAATCCAGTGATTCATCCCCTACATATAACATCCAGTGCTCATCCCAACAAGTGTCCTCCTTACTGCCCCTTGCCCATTTAGCCCATCCCCCCTCCCACAACCCCTCCAGCAACCCTCAGTTCTCTATATTTAAGATTCTCTTATGTTTGTCCCCCTCCATATTTTTATATTATTTTTGCTTCCCTTCCCTTATATTCGTCTGTTTTGTATCTTAAATTCCACATATGACTGAAGTCGTATATTCGTCTTTCTCTAATTGCATTTAGCATAATACACTAGTTCCATCCATGTTGTTGCAAACGACAAGATTTCATTCTTTTTGATTGCTGAGTAATACTCCATTGTATCTCTCTGTCTCTCTCTCTCTCTCTCTCTCTCTCTTTCTCTCTACACACACGCACGCATACACACACCACATTTTCTTTATCCATTCATCTGTCAATGGACATTTGGGCTCTTTCCATACTTTGGCTATTGTCAATAATGCTGCTATAAACATTGGGGTGAATGTGCCTCTTCAAAACAGCATACCTGTATCCTTTGGATAAGTACCTAGTAGTGCATTTGCTGGGTCATAAGGTAGTTGTATTTTTAATTTTTTGAGGAATCTCCATAGTGTTTTCCAGAGTGGCTGCGCCAGTTTGCATTCCCACCAACAGTGCAAAAGGATTCTTTCACTGCGTCCTCGCCAACATCTATTGTTGCCTGAGTTGTTAATGTTAGCCATTCTGACAGGTGTAAGGTGGTATCTCATTGTGGTTTTGATTCATACTTCCCTGATGACGAGTGATGTTGAGCATTTTTTCATGGGTCTATTGGCCACCTGGATGTCCTTTTTGGAAAAGTGTCTATTGATGTCTTTTGCCTGTTTCTTCACTGGATTATTTGTTTTTTGGGTGTTGAGTTTGATAAGTTCTTTATAAGATTTCAGATACTAACCCTTTATCTAATATGTCATTTACAAGTATCTTTTCCCATTCTGTCGGTTGACTTTTAGTTTTGCTGATTGTTTCCTTCACCATGCAGAAGGTTTTTATCTTGAAGAGATTCCAATAGTTCGTTTTTGCTTTTGTTTCCCTTGCTTCTGGAGACATGTTGAATAAGAAGTTGTTGCAGCCAAGGTCAAAGAGGTGTTGTTGTTTTTTTAAATTTTTTTTTAATGTTTTATTTATTTTTGAGACAGAGACAGAGCATAAGCAGGGGAGGAGCAGAGAGAGAGGGAGACACAGAATCCGAAGCAGGCTTCAGGCTCTGAGCTGTCAGCACAGAGCCTGACACGGGGCTCGAACTCGCAAACTGCAAGATCATGACCTGAGCCGAAGTCGGACGCTTAACCGACTGAGCCACCCAAGTGCCCCAGTCAAAGAGGTTTTTGCCTGCTTTCTCCTCTAGGATTTTGATGGCTTCCTGTCTTACATTTAGGTCTTTCATCCATTTTGAGTTTATTTTTGTGTATCATGTAAGAAACTGGTCCAGGTTCATTTTTCTGCATGTTGCTGTCCAGTTTTCCCAACACAATTTGCTGGAGAGACTGTCTTTATTCCATTGGATATTCTTTCCTGCTTTGTCAAAGATTAGTTGGTCATATGTTTGTTGGTCCATTTCTGCATTCTGTATTCTGTTCCATTGATCTAAGTGTCTGTTTCTGTGCCAGTGCCATACTGTCTTCATGATTACAGCTTTGTGATGCATCTTGAAGTCCAGAATTGTGATGCCTCCAGCTTTGTTTTTCATTTTTAGGATTGCTTTGGCTATTTGGGGTCTTTTCTGGTTCCATACACATTTTAGGATTGTTTGCTCTAGCTCTGTGCAGAATGCTGGTGTTATTTTGATACAGATTGCATTGAATATGTAGATTGCTTTGGATAGTATCAACATTTTAACAATATTTTTCCAATCCATGAGCATGAAATATTTTTCCATTTTTTTGTGTGTGTGTCTTCTTCAATTTCTTTTCTAAGCTTTCTATAGTTTTCAGTGTATAGATTTTTCACCTCTTTGGTTAAGTTTAGAGAGGTAGGTGTCTTAAATAGTTTAGGAAAAGGAAAGCCCAGTGAGATAGGTGCAGGATCTGTATTGACTGTAGGCCACCAGATGGAATTTCTTTTAAAATTCTGTTTTCCCCACTAGTGGCTACAGTTTTGTAAGAATAAATGACCATTAGTGGTTATTGCATTTTTTTGTTTTCAGTGGAACAGCTTGATGGTTTTTAGTTACATAAGAGCCCTACTCCTTTTCCCTGCTGATGTCCCGAGTTATCCTTCTCTTTGTGTGCATACTAAGTGAACATTTCCAGATTGCCTTGATGACTCAGCCCCTTGACCAGCTTCCCAGCTGTACTTGTTCCCTAATACACACTTCTCCACGTTACAGGATTACAGAGCTTTGCCCATTGAATAGGATTTAGAACAAGAATGACAAATTGTCACCTGGTGGGCAGCACTGATTATAATTTTATTGGCATCACAGAGAATAAGTGCATGACATGTACATTGTCCTTTTGTGTTGCTAAGAACTTTCCTGCCTAATGTAAAAGGCATTTAACAAAGGCCATGTAAAATTATTTGCCATATGTATGTTGGATGTGAAGCAATGAACTTGTCATTAGTTGTATTTTGGTTTAGTGTTCTTCCTGGAATTCATGAAAGATGAAAATTCTGCATACCTCATTGATAATCTTCCACATGGGCTGAGTACCACCCCATGTGCTCAGTTGGATTTCCCATGTTGCTTTAACCTCATCTTAGATTCCAGTGAACAACATCAAGTCATTGTGACTTACAGCAGACCTGCCAAATGCTGAAGGAGTAAGCCTACTGCTGTGGTTCTGTAATGACCCTGATAATGATAGCCTTGCCCATGCAGACATGTGTTCTTTCCCCTCCTTCTCTAGGTACCTACTCCTGAGGAAAGAATATAATTTCTCTCTCTGCTAACATCTGTCATCTCTACTCTTGAATTATTTTGCCTTGAAAAATTGAATCAAGTTATTTATCATCTAAATGGAAAGTTTGATCGCTTACTGCTTAGGTCTAGATAGTTTGAATTACCTGTATTATCACATTTCTTAGATACATCTCAGAATGCTATAATTTTTACATAAAAGCATAAATTATAGGATGAGGAGGCCAATCTTAATATATATTATGAAGGTTCTTAGAGTGATATGGCCTATGACTGTCATTGTAACCCAAATAGATTTTTGACGGTTTATAAAACTGAAACAACTAATCGAAAGCGAATTCACTTTAATTGATGAGATTCAAGATGGAATTATGGCGGTCACGAATCACAATAATGTAGATCTGCTAAAATGTCAATATGATGACACTCAATTATTAATGGCATGAGTATCTAATGTATTAATGGGAATCCAAGTAAGAGAAACAAAACACGTATTTTGATCTTACCTTAAGTCATGTTGTACCATACATAAATCAAGCAGAATTTGGGAATTTTTATCTAGCATTTATCATGAATCAACAATTAATAGTGGGAAGCCACACTCTTGAAACAACTCTTTCTGATATAGATTCAGCAAGTCACTTATAGTCATTGGGCTTCCTTCATTCTCTTTTTTATGTAAACCAAAAGGTTGTAAGTAGACCCATTCTTGGCTCCCAATATTTTTACCGATTTGATAGATTCTGCTGCCAGAGGTCTTTAAAGCTCTTTAAGAGGAACCCAGCACATGGACAATATAACATAGGAGAAATAGCATCAGATAGAGGCAGGAGCCCTGGGCTTCAGATTAAGAGTTTCTAGAACCTTAATGTCCTTAGATGTAAAATAAGAAGCTTGGCTTTAAGAGTACATTGCTCTTCATACGTGATTTTTAAGCAGCAGAAATTTTCTACAAAGGAAATCTTTCCTAGAATCCCAACATACAAAACTGATTAAAGTGGAATTGTTCTAAAGTCCAGAGCTCCACTTATTTGACTCATCCTTGCATTTAATTAATTAATTTATTTTTTAAAGGTTTTATTTTTAAGTAATCTCTACACCCAACACGGGGCTCGAACTTATGACCCCGAGATCAAGAGTCACGTGCTCTATCGACTGAGCCGGCCAGGCTCCCCAAAGCCCCTACATTTTAGATGATCATTAAAGTTCTTTCCCATTTGGAACTGCTAATGTTTTATCTGAATTTCAACTGAAGTTATATTGGGAATGAAAAGCCGATTGATGTGAAAAGGGGACATCATCGCAGGAATTTAGGCAAGCACATGGTGGCAGACTCACTGGCATGGTGGGGGAAGGGAAGATATGTTCCAAGTCCATCTCCACAGACACAGCTATGTGAACATGTGGAGGGAACTCCAAATGGTAGTCAAGAACATGTCATTGGTGCGAGAGAGACCTTTGGCTAGGGTCTGGGCTCGGCTCTACCCTTTACGAATTACCTGAGTAAGTTGTTTAATCTCCCTAACACAGTTTTTCTCATCCATAAAATGAGATCGATAACGGTGCCTACTCTCTGGGGTTACTGTGAGGATAAATTTCGTAGTAAGTCTGTCAAGCTCCTGGCACGATAGCATTAGCACTGTGAGAGCTCATTTGAACACAGATATGTTTGATGAATGAATGAATGAATGCACGCATACATGAATGAATGAATAAAAGAACAAATTGATCAAAACTAGCTTTCTACTTTGGACATCTTGAATGTCTTTGTGTCAGTTAATTCAATTTTAAGTATTAAAATTCAGGTTTGTGAAAGCAAATTATTTGGAGATGCGAATAATCAAATTCTGATTGTGATGTAGTTCCATAACTTTTGAAGTAATAAGAAAAATTGAGATGCTAACATAACCTGAATGACTTTCATTTAGAGAACAGAGCGTTTGTCAATTTAATATTTTGTCCATGAACATAAAACCCTCTTGAGAAAGGGGGCTTTCAGAGCGGTGATTCTCAAACTTCACTGTCATTAGAATCCCCCGAAAGTGCTGGCTGAAGCATGGTTGCTGGGACCCATCCCCAGTAAAGTCTGAGGTATGGCTTGAGAATTTGCATTTCAGACATGCTGCCTGGTGATGCCGATGCTCCAGGTCTGGAGCACACACTCTGAGCATCGCTTCTTTAGAATAAAGATGATTGTAATTAAATTTAACTCAGTTACTTTATTTGGGGAGCAGAAACTAAATACAGAATGGTGATGAAAAGGCATTACTTAGAGACTTATTTCAGCTATAAATTTGAATTCAACCATAATTATAAAACTTGTGATTCTCTCCAGGTATTTGATTTATTTCTCTCTAATCCTATTTTTAACACGAATATGCTTTTACTGTTCAAAATAGGAACAGACCTTTTTGTATAACATTGGTTGTATCGCTGAACTTATTTGTAAGTGATTCTTGCACTGGTAGTGTTTACACTTAAACATGTTTTCTTGCTTTTGTTGTAGTACGGAAGAGAAGAGAGCAACTGGACAATCATAGTATCCTGAATGGAAAATACAGAATATCATCTGTGTGCTATGGAGACAAACTGTCGCAGTTGAATTACAATAGATTTCTTTGGCTACCTGTTTTTAGTTGTGCCTAATGTAGTTTGTGTTATCAGTTGTTACCAGGTGATTGTTTCCTCATGCCAGAGAAAATGAATTGCAATCATCAAGTGGTATTTTGTAAACTCAGTGTTAAAAGCTTACTTCACCTTCTCTTCGAAAGATGATAATGTAAGCCATACGGCATAGACTTTTCCTCAATAATCTTAGTGCCTCCCTTATTAGTTTCCTCAGATACAAAAATATTTTCTTCCTTAGTGTAAATTACGTTCTGCTCCTCAACCAAATGAGTTTCTTTGTGTTTAAAAACTGATCTGAGTAAATTTCATAGGTAATGTTTCCTGTGACATTATCTTCATCTTCAGAAAATGGTTGTGGGTTTTTTTTTTGTTTTGTTTTGTTTTTTGTTTAATAATCAAGACTGAAAAACTGGTATTTCTGCTTTCACATTTTTCTTTGCAGGCCCCTTAAATCCATCTTAAAGAGTAAATCTCCTTTCTTCCTGATGTCACAGTCTCCTCCAGGCTCTCCTTGTGCATCAGCAGGACCTGTGCACATCTCCACCATTGTCCTTTCCACATTGTATTGTAATTGGCTGTTTGTCAGCCTCCAACACAAGACGGAGGCTCTTGTGCCTTTGAGATCTTTGTATCCCCCTGCCTGGCACATAATAGGTACTCATTAAATAATGAATGAATGAACATTTAGCTTCTATAGAAGTGTACCTTCTTTGTTTCTATATTATGAAACCTCTTTATTAGAATTTGTGGTTGATTCTGACATTGTGTCCATTTACCTCACGTTGTCTTTATTTTCCAGGGACTGCTAAGTCATTAGAGATACTCAGAGGCATAGTTTGTTGGAGGGATTATTTCATATTTGAAGACTGCCTTGGAATTGAAATAGCAGCTCTAGAGAGGTCATGATATCATACCAACCAAATGGAAATGACCTTTGTGAAGTGTTAAATACATATATGTTACATGTTAAATACAAAATAAAGAATCATATTTAGCTTTTGGTAGAAAGCAAAGGGGTATACTTTGATATAGCTCATTTCTGTTGAATGGGGCTGGGAGGATCACATGGTTAGAGTACAGGAGAGCGATTCTAGATGATCTTTTCCTCATTTAGGAGCTGTGAGTTAAAATTGAATCCTGGTTTATAATTTAGGGGAAAGTCAGTCAAACCTTGCTAGAAAACGTTTACCCTTGGAAGGTCAACTCTCAGACATATTTTGGTTTCCCTCAGTTCTAGTAACTTTCATCTTGCTGATCATATTTCATTCTCTTTTCAGAGCAAGGGGAAAAAAGACCTTCTAAAAGTTTGATGTGTTAGAAAAATTTCCTTAAGGCATTTAGCAGCACATAGCAAATGGGGCTTTGATTCTTTTCCAAGACTTTTGGCCATAGGGTTCTTTTAGATAGGAATGGTAAAATGAAAATTAGGGAAGTATATAAGATGAAAAGGAATAGTAAAAATATCTTTTAGGGGGCTTTTAATTGGTGATCTGAAGTCTTGGAAGTCTGTTCTTTTCAGGCCTCAGGTGCTTTAACTGTCCTCTGCACACTTCACCAAGTAGTGTTCTAAGGGTATGCATTTACCTTGGCTAAATCCTGTGACCTTCTTTTTAAAGCAGTAGTCTAGAAAAGACTTGCAGGTAATTCTAACCTGTCAAGTAGCAGTTAATAACTAGACCTACATTTCTATGAGAAATGGAAGTCATTTGTTTGCCATAAATACATTTCACACTTTGCATCTCTAAATTTAGTATGGCAACACATGTCCGTTATAAAAGTTAGAGAACAACATGTCTTGACATTATGTCTCTATGATTTCTTTCATCAAACCTTAAGAGCATTTTAAGCCCTTTCTACCAGATGGAGTGAAAACTAAGGATATATATTTTAAAAAACTGGAGGTCTCCTAAAACTGAGAGAGCGCAATCTGCCATTTTCTTAAGTAATAAGACAGAAAATTGACCTTGACACTAACTTGTTAAATAGATTTAAAAGGAACATCTGCACATCTTTTTTCCTTGTGCACTATTTGTTTAATTGCAGTGGATTAATACAGCAAGAGTGACACATTATAACTAGGCAATTATCCATTCTTCAAGACTTAGTTATCCTAACACTAATTGATCATTTATGGTGTAAGATAGTCTAGCATTAGGAACATGTGAGGCTAATCTGCTCAAAAAGATCAACAAATTAATATTGTTGCTGATATTTGCATAATTGGCTGCAATTATTTAATGTTTAATTGGGTTGATCAAATGAGATTCAACAATTCACATGTGCATGAATATAAACAGAACTGGTGGCACTTAGAATGATAATGATTAACTTATTTTTCATGTTCTCTTCCTCCCACTTTTTTCATGTTTTACATTTCAGACCAAGTTTGTAAGCTTTTTCCTAAACACACTGGTAGAAACCGGGATTTTTTAAATTATTTTTTTAATGTTTATTTTTGAGACAGTATGAGCAGGGGAGGGGCAGAGAGAGATAGAGACAGAATCTGAAGCAGGCTCCAGGCTTTGAGTTGTCAGCACAGAGCCCAACGTGGTGCTTGAACTCACAGACTGTGAGATCATGACCTGAGCCGAAGTCGGATGCCCAACTGACTGAGCCACCCAGGTGCCCCGGTAGAAACCGGGATTTTAAAATGAAGTGTTCAGATATAAACAAAACTTGGGCATTTCCTAAAGATATTTGCTATTAGAATTTTTTTTATTGTTACAGTCATTTATTAAGGATTCAAATCATGGATACCCCAAAAGAAGCATCAACTGCAGGGGTGTGTACCATGCTCTGAAGGACCTGCAGCTGGCAGAAGTGAAATTAATAATACCTGTTTTAACCTTTGCTTTCAAAAGTGCAAAGTAAAAGTAAAAGGGAAAGAAATAAGCGAATGAGAAAACTTGTTAGGAATCATGTTTTTTTTTTTTCCCTCCCTGGTAAACACCCTCTATTCTTTTCTCAAAATGTTGCCATAAGGTAAAGGAAAAAAAAAAAAAAAGATGACAGACGATAGCAGCAGGAAAGTACAGTGAACACCACTTACATGCCGTGCAGCGTCAGCACTCCTGAAGTTTGGGGAAGCCTACGTGAGATGCCCTAGGATCAGGTTTATTGCTCGATGTTATTGTACCTAAACGAGTGGTCTTGCTTCCTTCAAATCGGCACTCTTGAACACTTGAGGCAATTAATGAGTATGTTTTGGTCAAAAGAATTATAGGAGCCTCTTATTAAAGCAGTAGATTCAACTCCATGTTAGGGGGTTTTTGCTATAAAATCAGCTTCCAGAATAAGCTTATTTATTCTCCCTATTCCCACACAGTGCTCAGTTACTGTATTCTTTTTCCTTAAAAAGTTCCTTTTTAAGAGCATACATTGAGTTTACCATTACGATTGGGAAAAATGTATTTTAGGCAGAAAATAACAATACTTGTTCACTTGTTTATATTTTCTAAAATATTTAGGGCAATCAATATTCATCAGATGGACTAAAGCAAAGGGCTTAGGGGTCAGAGAAACATTGTAAGGCTCACTTATTTTATATTCAGATGCTAAATGTGATCAAAGAATTCTTCCTTGTAATGTGGATTTCTTATGTGTATATTCAGAAACTTAAGTTACCAATAGTAATGCTCATGAATAATTAGTGGATAATTCATAATACCTGTCACTTTGTGTTTTTACAAGTAGAATTTGTTCACCTGTTTTCCAGATGTCTGCTCCCAACAGAGAGTACCAGCTTTTCAGTAAGGATTACCTATTAATTGACAAAGATCATAGAGATTATAGTTAATTTGATAAATGTTGGTTGAGTACCCACAAATTTGCGTCTAACACAGCTAGTGGTAGGGATTAGGAAGTTAGTTTTAGAAAATAGTATATAGACATTATCCTCGTGGAGTTTATACTCTACTAAAATTTTTAGATAAAAAAAGTTATTTAATGCAGTTAGATAATAGGAGATGATGGCTAGAACACATGTCTTATCAAGAAATCACAATGAACATTTCCATCTCATTTTTTAAGGAAATTCGTCCCTTTTTCCATTCCTTTCTTCTACTGCACAACTACTCGGTAGGATTAGTATTTAGAGGGTTATTCAACCACCGTCTACCTGGTGTGATTCCCTGTTGGTTTACCACTTACTTCCAACCTGCCTAGTACATTTGATAACTACATTCTCTGGAGCAATGTTAAATTGTCATGGTTCATCTAACAAAAGATCATCTGAAATTATAGCATCCTTGCTGATCTTAAACTCAAAGCCAGATATTATTGAAATAAAATGTTCCTAGAATGAGTTTTTCTGGAAAATGTCTATTATGAATCAAACTCTTTAGAGCTTTAGCTTGAAAATGATGGATCCAGCTACTCAGAAAATCACAAGTAGAGGACTAATATAACAATGACTTTTCATGGTTTGAGATTTTAAAAGAAAGGCCATTTAACGTATTGCAAAGAGATTCATGTTCATCATGGCCAAAACACGCTTTAAAAAAATTCAGAGGTAGAAGAAAGTGATTTTTCATCCTTAGTGTACATACCACATCAAAAGACTTCAGATATTAATTTGGGGAGCTTGATAAAAAAACATATCAACATGATGTAATAGTGTTTGTGGGTAAATAATTCTGTGGGATCAGATAGAAGTACATACATTTGCTTTCGTGAATGATTTGAATGAATGCTTCAAATGTGAATGATGAAGGCATGAAATTTGGTGTTAGAAAATGAAGCGGTCTTTAAAATCTGCTGGATGCAGTTGAAGTCTTAAGTAAGCCTTTTTCTGTCTGGAAGTATATGTTTCATACCTCTGTAGACCCTATGAATAAGGCTTAAAACTTAAGTTGTATAATGTTCCAATTTACAGAATCCACTGTTGGGATGTAAGACTTGACTGCAAGCTGTGGTATGAGAATGAATTAAGATGTAGTTTCAATGACAGATTTCTCTGCACATCCACTTTTATAATGGCTACGTTCTACTATTAAATTATGGGGCAAGAAACTTTTAATTAGAGAAGATGTCAGAAGAAGAACAACTGAAGGTAGAGGAAGAAACACAGGAAAAAAGTCAAACTTGCTTCTGTGTTGTCCAGAGAAGCCTTGTCCTTATTTGGCCAACCATAGGGGTCTTTAGCGTTCAACGTAGGTGCCAAATACCAATAGTGCCGAGGAGGAAGTGGCTAAGTATAAGGGCCAGTTCATTAGGTATTAGAATTAGGCCATGATCTCGAGATAATAACCTGACGGTCGTGTTATATGGAAACCACTGTACTACAAATTTAGAGAAGACTGTATAATTCCTTCAACTACTTAAGATTCGTGAAGCTTCTTGAGGCTGAAAAAATAAGTGACAAGGAGTACATTGTGACTTTTGCACAGCGCCCCCCCCCCCCCCGCGCGCGCCTTAGAAATACAGTTTACCGCCATCCCCTTTTCCTTGGTGAAGGCTACCTGATTTGGAAATTAGTTGAATATTGTCATTTAGTTTTTAACTAAAATGTGCAACATGCTGCAATTTCCCCAGGTTAATTTCACAACAGTCATTCTCAGGGTTAACAAAGGAATGCATATATCTGCCTCAATTTTTACGTCTTTGGTAAGTTTCTAAAAAGTGCAGGAATTCTCTCAAGAGTATGGCTATAAGATTTCGAATGAAGTCTTAAAAATAAGCTAGCTAATCTGTATGCATCTGTAAATTCTGCAGATGTTTCCCTGGTGACTTATGAGAATGAATGATTCTGACATGGACTCAAGTGGCTAATAAACAGAGCCTATGTCACTGCTGAAGAGTTTGCACTTGCTTAATAACGGTGACTGAGAGAAAATAAGTAGTTTGAGGAAGTAGTTTTTAAATTGGAGTTTATAGATAGAAACAGGAGAATATCAGCTTAGCTCTGGAATTTTTAGAATATGTGCTGTTACACCTAAATCTAATTGCAATGAAAAATCCCAACCATTGATTGTCTCAAAGTTCTCTAGTTGTGTAGTCATTCTTGAAATTCTCTTTAAGAAAAATCAAGTGCAGAGAAATACACTTTGTAAATAAGGCTTGGCTTTCATGAAAAAATTGTTTAAAGGTTACGTTAAAAGATTTAAACTCACTGAAAGTGTAATCAAAATGTGGAGAATAACGTGGGTAAAGGAAACTACCTCATTCTTTGAAGGTTTTGTAGAAGCACAATTAAACATCCTAAAATGGCTTTGTCACTTATGAACCATCTGGTGTGAAAGAACTCTATATTTGTAATGTCTAAAGGACCTGGAATAATTGTATTTTTGCTGGCAATAGACACATTCTTTATTGTTTGCAGGTCTCATGAAATCTTTAATTACGCACTTGTTCCTGTCATCAATAAAACAACTTAAAGGAATCCTGTTTGTGTAGTCTCTTGAAATTAACATTTGTTGGATGCATGAAAGTAATGCTTAATTACCATTTTCATGATGTTCTAAGGCTTTTGGTCATGGGAAGTAAATGTAGTGTGGTATTTTTAAACCAAAATGACACTGGGAGCATGAAAAGAATTGAGCACACCCAAAAAACCTATTAACTATTCACCTGGGTAGAATCTAAATCTATTTTCAAACATTTGGCTAGAAATACAGTGGGCTTTTCAGAATTGTCCTTTCCCCTGGGTATGGATCTGTCTTTAGTAAAATTTAGCTTTGTCTTTTAAAGTTTGCACAAAATAAGGGGAATAGATTACTTCTTTCCATTCACTGTCACAGTGAATCTATCTCACTGATACAACACACCCATATGTGGCTAAATAGCTGCAGAATTAAAGACACTGTATAAAATGAAAGGCATTCCATCTAAACTCAGAGAACATCAGCGATGTGTCCTTTTAGTCAAACCAGACTTTGTATAAACTGCCCTCATGTGCACATGTCTGAGAGAATAAAGCCAAATGCATTATATCTGAGGGTCACATATTTCATACTCATTTTCTTATGATTTGTCCCAATGATTGCCAAGTACAGCAAAACCTAAGGTTTTTTTCAAGGAGTTACTATAAACTGAAAAGTGTTGAAGTGCTCCGTGGCCCTCTTCTCCCAATGCTGTCAACCTGTGACAATATTAGCCTTTACCAAGATCTTTATCAAGGAGTTACATGCAGACTTTGAAAGGTCCACGTGAAGGTTATTAGTCAAATTCTCTCACGGCATCACTGCTCAGATCCCACAAGAGTGACAAAGACCTGTCATTCCTGAGGTTGAGGACATACATTCATTGGAGCTTATATGATTTATCAGTTGAGACAGCAGTCTCCTTCAGGGGAACAAGTGTCTCCTACATCAGTTTACTAACAAACAAAATAAAAGGCTTGGAGGAACAGGGAATTTTCAATCTTTGTAATTATTTTTCTGCTAAGCTGATTCAATTTGATTGTCAACATATTTTTAAAATCAAGAATCTGATTCCACAACAGTTGCCTTCTATCATGATAACTTTTGATGAAATGTTCTATTATAGCCTGACTTTATTTATAGTGCTGATGACTTACAGGATCACATTCTTGTAATCAAAATACCCACAGCCAAGATGTAGACACTTCTTATGTGTATGTAAGACAATCACTGGGTTTATTCTCCAGTCATGTCTGTATGCAACAGGGACAGTGCTGACTGAAACCCATGGTCATTCTCTCCAAAGGTTTTGTCACTAAGTCAAGAGGATTTTTGAAAAATCTGTGAGAATAACTCCTGAAAAAAGTTTAGTTACAAGACTCAGGCTGAAAGTATCCCAAACACAGTGTAGCTATATATATATCTTTTTTTTCTTTCTTTTTCTTTTTTTCTTTTTTCTTTTCTTTTTCTTTTGGAGAGAGCACAAGTGGGGAAGGGGCAGAAAGAGGGGAACAGAGGATCTGAAGCAGGCTCTGAGCAGATAGCAGAAAGCCCGATGTGGGGCTGGAACTCAAACCATGAGATCATGACCTGAGCTGAAGGCAGACTCTTAACCACCTGAGTGAGACAGCTAGGCGCCTCTAAGGTGTAGCTATTTTTAAACTGAACTGATTTAACTAAAAGGAAGCAAATAAACTGCTTTTGTTTTAAAGATAAGTATAATAATCTAGTAAACATTTCTCAATATTCATGATAATGATAAACAGATAATAGATACTTTTCATCTCTGGGTTCTTTTCAAGTTATGGCTGGAGGTAAAAAAAAAAACCTCTTTCTTAATATGCACGTTGCTTAATAATTAAGAGAATGGTTAAGGGCCATCACTGACCCTGAGACTTTAAGCCAATTATTTAAATTCATGGAAAAAATGGAGATCATAGCAGTACCAGCCTCATGGGTTATAAGGATTAATGAATTAATATTGTAAAAAGTTTACAATATTCATGAGTAAAGTATGAGCTAATGGAATTTTATTAAAAACAAATAATGAACCCAAAGACAGAGAGGGGCTAGTAAATACTTTAGAAAAATGTACAAAGAAGCTATGATGATCAGTTCTTCCTTCTATGCCTGGTGGAAGTGGTGAATGCTTCTAATTCAGACCAGTGGCACAGGACAAGAGGCATAATCCAGCTTCCCCAGGTTGCTTAGGGTGAATTAGAAATGTGTGATCTAGTCAAGCCTGGAGGTGAAATTCAGTGCTAGGCCAAGCAATGATTGATAAAAAAAATTATTAAGAAGGGTTTAGATGGTTTTAGTTTTTAGAAATACAAGTTAAGCTTCAAGTTCTACACGAATACAACTATGATGGTTAATTTTATGTGTCAACTTGACTAGGCTATAGAGCTCGGTTATTTGGCTAAACACCAGTCTAGATGTTGCTGTGCAGAAGGTATTTTTAAAGTTGTGATTAACATTTAAATTGGCAAAATTTGAGTAAAGCAGATTACCCTCCACAATGTGGGTGGGCCTCATCCAGTTGAAGAAGGCCTTACAAGTAAACATAGGTTTCCCATAGAAAAAGGAATTCATTCTTAAGACTGCAGCATAAAAACCCTGCCTGAGTCACCAGCCTGACTGGCCTGCCATGCTGATTTCAGACTCAAGACTGAAACATTGACTCGTACCGAGTTTTCTGCCTGTCAGCTTGCCCCACAGAGTTTGGACTTGCCAGACTCCACAACTGCATGAGCCAATTCCTTAAAAAAAATTTGCGCTCTCTCTGCATGTGTGTGTATTTTATATGTGTGTGTGTGTGTATATATGTGTGTATATATATATATGATACATATAAATGTTACATATTATATACTGTATATTGTATAAGTTCTATATATATGCATATATTGGTTCTGATTCCCTATAGAATCCTGAGTAATACAAAAACAAATAACATTCTTAACATTCCAAACTTAGTTTCCTCTTCTAAGGAAGAAAATCACATGTTTTATTATGTCCTTTTGACTCAGGTATCTAACCTAAGGCACGCCTTCATTCAGAAACTTGTTAATCATGTAAGGTGTCAATAGTCTGCTCTAATTGCAAACAGTACTTATGAGAAGGTAAGAATTTCAGGACAAGCGATGTCGTACAACCTAAAGAAACTAAATGAAGGCAGATTATCACAAGTGAAATTGCAGGCACCTGTGAGGGAAATATTTGAGGGTTGGGCCTTCATCAAATGCCCATATAATATTGTTAGTTCAGTGTTTCTGGCCCAAATCTATGCCCTGAGAATGTAATATGGCCAAAAAGTAGATGGAAAGAACCCCTTTCTGGTATAATTGAGGGATGGGCTTGTTTTGACGGGTAAACGGCCTTCTGATGATAAAAATCGGTTTCATACGTTTACTAGATGTATGGCTGCAATGATCATCGCAGGAGTCACCTAGATCCTGCTGACTTCACACAGCACGGCAAACAGTTTCAACCCCATATTTACTGATGCTTTCACTACCACGTTTAATTTAAGAATCATCTTTTATCGTCATTTGGACTTTTATTTACCTATCTTCCCAGTATATTAAACTTGTATTTGCAAGACAGTTTCTGTAAATTCCTGAATAAAGATAATAAATTGGTCTGCTTCTCCAATGAGATTTGAGAAGGCAATTTAAAAGGCAATAGGAAGCCAAATGAGGTTAAGTGATGGACACAGAGATCATCCAACATGATCTCCATCCTCACGACTTTGGTTGTTCTCTCAGAGGAGAGGAGGACTTCAAATTTCATATGAGAACGAACAGTATTTTTCTAGGGCTTGCTTTTGTCATAATCGTGAGGTTAATATTTGCATTTTTGCAAGAACATCCCCACCCTCCAACCTCCCCCACACGGCCAAGTCTAATGCAAACTTTCTTTAATGGCAATAATCCTCCTCCTCCTGATACTTTCTAACAATTATTTTGCTAATCGCTTGAATGGCTAGCTTTTAGTCAAATGTGTGGAGGGCACAATTTTACATTGGAGCTCCCTCTTTCATGTAGGTGACTATGAGAACTTGTAATTATGCCAATGTTTGCCTTTTCCACTTGCCGAGTAACTCTTCAAAGGATTACAACTTACTGGTTCTCCTGTCTTCCCAGAGGAAAAAAATCTTTACTAATTTGTAGACAGTATATACTAAGCAGCTTGCACAATGCCTAGTGTCCAGTAGGTACATAATATTTGGCAGCTTCACACCTTCCTTTATCAAAGCCCCACTTAGCTCCAAGTATTAAAGATGTCTTGTCTGAAGCCTAAATCTCACCAATTCCTGAGTTCATTGGAAATAGGTCTGATAGTGCATTAACAGCTGAGGTTCAGGGGCATGAAATTATCTTTGCCGCCCTAACCCCAGCGTCTGGTGTTTCTTGGATGAGCCCCTGATCCCACTGAACTTTCTTCCTCTCAACCTGCCTGTCCATCCATTCTGATTAACTGAATTTCTGCCCCAGTATAGTTCTTCTCTGTGACAGACACCCTGCTTGCAGCCCCAGCCCAGCTACCATTTCAAGCCTGGACTTTGTCTCTTCCCATCCTAACATGGACAAATCCAGCTTCAATAAAGATTGACACCTTTGGAATAAAATTATTGCTTCTTGTTCAATTATGGTTATTGCTGGACCCCATCAACTTGACTAACTCTTTGTTATTAAAAATGGCCTTGATTAGGGGCTCCTGGGTGGTTCAGTCTGTTAAGCGTCTGACTTCGGCTCAGGTCATGATCTCA
Source organism: Panthera uncia (assembly GCF_023721935.1). Taxonomy (NCBI): domain Eukaryota; kingdom Metazoa; phylum Chordata; class Mammalia; order Carnivora; family Felidae; genus Panthera; species Panthera uncia. Next base: position 56,539,373 of record NC_064809.1, on the reverse strand, counting down.
CCGTCCTTGAGTTTGGCCCCGAGTGCTGTGGGGCTCTGTGTGGACAGCTCAGAGCCTGGAGCCTTTTTCAGATTCTGTGTCTCCTTCTCTCTCTGCCCCTCCCTGACTCATGCTCTGTCTCTCTCTGTCTCGGAAAAATGAATAAACCTTAAAAAATAAAAATAAAAATAAATGGCCTTGATGAGCGGCGCCTGGGTGGCTCAGTTGGTTAAGTGTCTGACTTCAGCTCAGGTCATGATCTCATGGCTAGTGAGGTCAAGCCCCGAGTCAGGCTCTGTGATGATAGCTCAAAGACTGGAGTCTGCTTCACGTTCTATGTCTCCCTCTTTCTCTGCCCTTCCGCCTCTCTCTCAAAAATAAACATTAAATTTATTTTTTTAATGGCCTTGATTAGATAGGAGTTTGCCATAACCCCCTGGGCATGGTGATTTGGGCTGATCCCTTACTTCTCCCACAGTGTAGAGGCTTGCCTGGCACTGCTTTGTCTGCCAGCTTGCTCTCAGGATCTCGACTTGCAAAAGCTCTCTTCTTGCCCCAAAGAGACATAACCATTTAGCACTGAAAATCATCCTAGCTTCCTGTTGCCTGGGCTTAATTTAATCTAATTTAATTTAATTTTTTCAGAGAGTGTCTTGAAAAATCTAAAATAGCAAGTGCCAGATGAGTTTAGAAGTTATCTAAAGTCTTGCTACTCAAAGTATCATTACCAGACCAGCAGCATGGGCATTTCCTAGGCTCTGGTTAGAAATGGAGAATCTCAGGCCCCCCTACAGACCTAGAGTCAGAGTCTGCATTTTAACAAAAGGATTAATCTGCACATTCAAATTTCAAAGCACCGACCTGAATGGGAACAGAGCCACATCAAATACAGGTACTGCTAAGAAGTCCTTGCGAGGTCAGCAACAAGATTCATTTAAAAGGCAGAGTCAATTTTATAAAGAAAGACATTCATTCTGAAGCTGAAGTGATTTTACATCACTCAAGGTAGCCTGGAGTTTTTGCTCAAACCTGGACATATGCAGGTTCGATTATGAAATGTGCCTCCTAAGTTGCTAATTCCTTCTGACTTTTTTCCTGGCACTTCCTTTCTGTCTCAGCCTCATGTGAGTAAATTACCATGGTGGTCTCTGTGAAAATTACCACGCAGGAAACAACAGGAGATTCTTCATTACTGAATTCCTGCACACTATTTATTCTTTATATTTAGAGCCATTGGAGGGCCTCTGGGCATATATACACAATTAAAAAGATAAACAAGATTCCCAGCCAAGCTGCAGCTGTTCTTAGGTTTCTTGGAATACTAAGCCAGATAAGTGCTTCCTCTTACATTAAAGTAAGTTCTCTGCCAATGACAGTTGGCTGATGACCTGAGGAACTCAAGCATTCTTGTGAGGTACCACAGGTACAGCACTTGGCCCAGGTGACCTCAATGAGTTGCCCTTCCTCAGTTCTGCGTGGAGAAGCTTTCCTAGAATCTGAAATTAGGATGTTGAGAATCAAGTCAGTTGGGTTTAGCTCTTACCAAAAACGTGGTTCCTTGTTCTATTTGTAGAACAGAAGTAATTCTTAGATTGGGCTGGACTGCATCCAAATCAGCAAGATCTGAGGAATTTATTTCTTTTGAACTATTGCCAGAACAGGAGAAGCAGCTGACCCTTTAGGAGGTCATCCTAATGTCTAAAGTGTCAAGAATTTTTTTTTTCTCTAAAGTTATAGTCCCCTTTGACACCAAAGACATTTTCATATTCTACCTACAGACAGACATGTACAAACTGAAGAAAATCTAACTTTCCCCATATAATATCCTTCCAGATGATGTAATATTATCCAGCTGTCAGTAATTTTTGCTTCTCTAGGTGAAGTTCTAATTTTCCTCTTTGTATCTCATTTTTTGTCTTCAACTGTTGTGCCTATTCTCTTAAGCCTCGTGAAGCTCCCTGCTTCTCTCACCCTTCAGACTCTGCACCTGGACAGGGAGCTTTAGTAACATTCTGGTCAATGGAGAGGATACAGTTGTTACTTTCAGGGGCATTCCTTTTGTACTCCCTGATATAAAGCTCATTTTGCTACATTGCTTTGCTTCATCTAGATAACTACTTGCAGTTATTTCGTGTCTCTTTCTTTTTGGCCATGGTGGTTATCCTCACTGCCCCTTATCATCTTTGTTCAAGCTACTTCCTCCGGTTTGCCAATAAAGATCATTTTGAGGTCTACTTCTAACTCACGTGTGTTCCTCGGTCACAGAAATGAAATTTGATGCCACCAGTGACTAAGCAAAAAGGAAACTCAAAGAAGTTATGTAACACTGGGCTCAGACTGGGATCAGGAGTTCTGGATTTGAGATTCTTATCCCCATCTCCTCTACCAACCCCACCAACTGGCTACATGATCTGTAACAGATAAACTCTTCTAAAAAGAAGGGCTTCAACTAATTGACCCCTCAAGTCCCTTCTTGTTCTAGGCCTCCTCAATTATGAGAAATCCATCATTAAAGCACTCAATCTTTTCCACAATCCTTTCCAACCCTTCCCTCCTTCCTATTTTTCCTATTTTAAGAGCTTACTTGTTTGAAAACAACCTAGGAGAGAATCTGAAGGCAATTACCTATTTAAAAAAAACTACTAAGAAATATACAAAATCCAAAACATTATAGAGATGAATCCTTTATGATTCATGCCCCCACCTCACAACTTCAATAAGTGAAACATTGCTATGAAAGTATAATCTTCTGGATATCCTCTCATCTATAGCAATTCCCTCTCTAACCCTAGGAGGTCCCCTCTCTTCAGGAGTGTCACATAGTTTTAATGTAAGTCTAAGTCATAGTGTTATTCCTGCAAGAAATATTATATTCAAGTCTAATCTCTAATAATAAAATAAATAGGTTGTATCTACCTGTAGCAGAATTTTGGGCAGATGGAAAACATGTGGGGAGCAAGATGTCCTTCCCACTAGTAAGAGCTGGCTCTGAGAATCACAGTATACTTACATTTTGTCCTCTGTGCATCAACAAATGGATTTCCTGTGGTGTTGCTGGTGCTTTATTTACATAAATCGGGCTCTACAAATAGTGCTAATTCCAGAAAAAAGTATTGTTTCTAACCAAGTGACAGGGTTTCGTTTTGTTTTGATTAAACAAAAAAATTCATCCTTGATCTCTTTCACAAAAAGTCCCGGAGTAGTTTATAAAAAGGACAACTATAATGTCATTATTTTGAAATTAACTACAAAGACGAAAACAAGTTTAAAAGCAGATAAACAAATATATCAGCTCTTGGGGCTAATTCAAGGCTTGTAACCTGATTCTTCGCAAAGTCAACAGATTCTAACTAATTTGCAACTGGAAACATACCAACGCTTCAGAGGGAGACAAAGCCTTTTTTTAGTTCCTAAACAATAAAAATTCTCATAAGGGACAACTAAGTATGCTTATAAGAGATATAGTTTTAATCATCTTCCTTGAATTACAGTGAATGTAACAAGTGGAGAACCACGAAGCTAATTCATTAGCTAAATTGCTACGTCCCATATGATGTTAGAGCTTATTATAGACCTCGGAGCCACTCACATGCAGTTGGAACACTCAATACTAAATTCTCAAACTTCACCAAAGCACGTTGTGTTTTTAAACTCCTATTTGTCAGTCATAGAGAATAGTCAGGTATGGTAATAATTAGAACTCTTCACAAATACACTGGTTTTCCACCTTCTGGGTTCCTGTTAAGATTGCAATTCCCTGCCCCACTGAAGTTACACTTGGTCAGTGACTTGCTTCAGCCAATAAAATGTGAGTGGAAGTGACATGTGTCGTTTTCAAGTGGAAGCATTTAATTGGTGGTGCTCAACTGCAAACTTCCTTTTTCCTACTTCAGTGATTCTGGGGTCATGAGTTAGCATGAAGCCTCTGTCATCCTGGGTCCCTGGGAAACCAGAGTAAGCAGAGCCGCCCGCTGACCCACGTTGGCCATGTTGCATGAAAGAGAAATACACCTGGATGGAGTCACTGAGATGTGAGGGTTGCACATTTTCACTCTTTAACATAGTTCATCTTCGTTGTTATAGAAAAAAGAAATCCTCTAAAATATATTTGATTATTCTGCAAGTCAGATTTTATTTCTTGAGACCAGGTATGCCCGTTTCCTCCCATTGATGAGTGTAAGAAAGGCTGGTTACAGTGTCTATAAAGGGATATCACCACCAGTTTAGCCATAAATATGACTTACTTCCTGTTTCCTGTGAAAATGATTTACGTGTGAACTCTACATGAAAAATGACTCTAAGCAACACACTATCACTTTGGGAAGATCTTATGACTAGTCCCATAAGGACTAGTTGACTAGTTAAAGGAGAACAGCAGATCATTAACATCCAAAGCTGGAGGGTCAAGTGCCAAAGATAGAAGAAACACTGTGTTTGCCTCTGAGACAACTGGCCTCTGCCACTGACGTGGATGGACTGCTTCCTGCACCTCATCCTTACAGGCACTGAGCACTCTTTGGTGATAAAAGAAAGGGGGAAAAGGTATTCACACGAAGCATTTTTAATTATCTGTTAATTGGATGAAATGACAATTAAAGTGCCTAAAGGCCATATCCATATTCATAGATTGTCTTCAAAGGGTACAATTACTAAAGACGATGAAACAGATTATGAGTTAATATTGGATTGTGATTTGGGGCGGAGGAGGGTGAGGCGTGTTCAGATATCTTCCTCCAAATAGCTGCTAAGATTAATTTGTCTCTCCAGTTTTATTTTTTTTATTTATTTTTTAATTTTTTTAATGTTTATTTATTTTTGAGACAGAGAGAGACAGAGCATGAACGGGGGAGGGTCAGAGAGAGGGAGACACAGAATCGAAGCAGGCTCCAGGCTCTGAGCTGTCAACACAGAGCCTGACACGGGGCTCGAACTCACGGACCGTGAGATCATGACCTGAGCTGAAGTCGGACGCTTAACCGACTGAGCCACCCAGGCGCCCCGCCTCTCCAGTTTTATATGATAATGCGTGGTGGTACAATTTGCCTGAGAGCATGGCATGTCTGTCAAAAGAACAAGTTCCACAGCGAGCAGTCATTGGCGACTGGCACCTTTCCTGATTACTCTATGTATACACTAGTCCTGAGGTGCAGGATAAATTTCTTACTCAATATAAAAGTTTAGATAATATTTTCCGTGATGTTCATGTCTCGTATTATTTCCACCAGAAAGAAGTATTTCTGCTTGTGGTAAGGAGTAAGTGTAATATTCCCTTTGTGAATTTCCACAGGAACACAAAAGCAATATTTTTGAAAGTGGTAGCAAAATTTTCTTTCAGAGTTCCCAAAAAGAGTATGGAAAAGCAATTTGGGGATACCATGGTGCAGTCCCCCCTCTGCCCTGAAGAATATCTTGACATTTAAGATTTAGCGTTCAAGTGATGATACAGTACACATAAGTTCAAATTCCATGGGGCTCAAGAATGGATGGAAATTACAGACACTGTATTCTGTCTGCCCTTGTTCTGCTCAGCTGCTGAGGTTCGTGCAGGGGAAGATGTGGAAGGAGTCAAAAAAGCCACACATATCCCCAGGGCACCCTCTAAGTGCCTAAGTTTTTGTCACTATTTTCCTGCCACTTGAGATAATGTAAGGCAGCTGGTGAAATATAAATGCTCAGCGACCACAGTTTGGAGATTTCCAACAATAAAGTATTTCCAGTTACTTTGTTATGTGGCTCCATCTGAAAGAACAATTGACCTCTAAAACCTGTATTTTAAATTAATAGACTTTATTTTTTAGAGCTGTTGAGTTTACAGAAAAATTAAGCAAAGGTCTGAAGAGTTCTCATGTACTTCCCCCCCCCCCCATTATCAACATATTGCAACGGTGTGATGCATTAGTTACCATTGATGAATCAATATTGATACATTATTGTTAACTAAAATGTGTACTTTATTTAGTGTTCACCTTCTGTGTTGTATGGTTTTCTGGTATGACAAGTGTATAATGTCATGTATCCACCACATGGTATTATGCAGAATACTTTCACAGTGCTAACAATCCCCTGCAAGAGACATTGACTGTATAGCTATTTTAGAAGGATGTTCCCAGCCTCATTCCCCTTGGAACACAATCTAGTTGCTCAAGGCTGTATTTTGTACACCAATAAGTGCTCTGAGATAATGAGACCCGTGGCATGACAGTTAAGTAAATTAGCTCCGCTCTGCCACTGCCGAGTCATGTAGTCTTTCTCATCTGTACAATGGGGATAAGAACTGTACTTCATGAGTATTAAATGAGATTATACATGTAAAGAACTTAAAATAGTGCCAGGCAGATAGCAGGCACTCCACACATTTTAGCTGAAATCACTATTTAAAAATGAATATAGGTATACAACTAACACACACACACACACACACACACGCACACACACACAAGTATAAGTTAAACTAGGAGGATCTGAATAAGGTCAGTCGATTGTATCAATGCCAATATGCTGGTTATGCTAGAATCCTAAAGTATTGTAATGTAGTATTTATGACTGGGGGAAACAGGGTAAAGTGTACCCAGGACCTTGTGGTATTATTTCTCACTCTACAATTATGTCAATAATAATTTCAGCTTAAAATAATTAATGTTTATTTATTTTTGAGAAAGAGAGACAGAGTGGAAGCTGGGGAGGGGCAGAGAGAGGGAGACACAGAATCTGAAATAGGCTCCAGGCTCTGAGCTGTCAGCACAGAGCCCAATGCAGGGCTCAAACTCACAAACCATGAGATCATGACCTGAGCTGAAGTCAACCAACTGAGCCACCCAGGTGCCCCTCAGTTTAAAATAATTAAAGAAGGGACGGAGAGTGGTGTTGGAGGGGTTACCTAAGACTTATAAGGACATTAGAGGGGAATCAACAGCAATGTGAGATCCCACGCTCTGTCTGGGAACCAAAACTGGGTGACAAGACTTTTGGAAAGAGTTGGAGAAATTTGAATATGGAATGGGAGTTAAATGCTCTTAGGGAACTTTCTTTTTTATTTTTGTTAGGAGTGGTCCAGGTATTGTGGTTACGGAAGGAAAAAGAAATGAATTTAGCTCCTCAACTCTCCATGGCCTGGAGCCGCAAGTCTGTGACAAACTGATTCTTGGGAAACCTCCTAAGTTAACTTTTCACTTTAGGTTTATAACCACTGCCACACTTGCAGCGTCTGCTCAAATTTCTAGAAAAGAGACTCAACAGGCCACAGCAGGCCATTATTTTGCCCAAGACCTAAGCCTTTAGATACAGCAAACAAAAATTCTTTCTCTAAGAGAATCACCAGCTCTCCAGGACACATTCTCAACAAGGGATTATTAATCATACATCATGTGCAGACTTTCTCCCAAAATGAACTACCCAGATATGAAACAGAACAACAGGCTCTCCTGAGCATTTGGCTTCCTTGAATCTAGATGCCACAGATGTATTTCCTTACAAGAGAAATGAATAATTATTGCTTGGCACAGCGATGGCCTGTGTATTTTAGACAGCTTCCTTTCAACTTGACTTTAGCAGAGGCGTTTAATGTCCCTGTTTGTAAAACACTTGGTTCACATCAACAGCTGTATCTTGGGAGGTTCCTTATCGTCCAACTTTCTAGTTCTTGCAATTCATGCAAGCATTTCCAAGTATGGGGGGTTTGGGGAACACCTTTTCACCTGTGGAAGATACTCACGCTGCTCAGAAGTTTCACATAAGCAAACTGCGGCTTCAAAGAATTGTAGAAACATATGTTGTTTTCTTTTGTTTTTCTGCCAAAGAGCTTTTGTCGACCAAGTTCCTGGCTCCTTGATCATTTCTGACAGAACATCAGCAGCATGAACATGCTTGTGGTATTCCTGGAACTGTTACACTAAACCAAAAATTTAAGGGTCTTTTGGATTCAAATATAGGAATAAGCTCCTAAGGGCACCTGGGTGGCTCAGTCAGGTAAGCGTCTGACTTCAGCTCAGGTCATGATGTTGCAGTTCGTGAGTTCGAGCCCCGCATCCAGCTCTGTGCTGACAGCTCAGAGCCTGGAGCCTGCTTCAGATTCTGTGCCTCCCTGTCTCTCCCCCTTCCTACTCGTGCTCTGTCTCTCTCAAATGAATAAACATTTAAAAAAATTAAAGAAAGAGAGAATAAGCTCCTGTAGGTTTCTTTTTTTCTGAGTAGAAATATATATATACAATTATTATTATATGATTATTATATAGTATATATGTTTATATATATTTTTATATATGTATTTAACTTGCTTTTTAAAGTTTTAAGTAGGCTCCGTGTCCAATGTCGGGCTTGAACTCATGAACTGGAGATCAAGAGTCACAGGCTTTATGGACTCAGCCAGCTAGACACCCCAGCTATTCCTATTTTTTAAAGTATAATATATGTTTTTAAATGTATGCTTTACAGATCAGATATTTATGATGGGTGCCATCGCCCTGTTGTCCCAGGAGTAGCTGTGAACCCTCATGGAGTCATTTTTAATAGACTAAATAGAACAGTTAAAATATATGCAAGTAGCCCTAGCCACTGAATTTCATTTTTCTTTTGGTTAATATTGCTTCTTTCATCAGCTTTATCTATACATTACGGATTATTCCTCATTTGTTCTCAATGACAATATTGTCTCATTCATTAAAGTTGTTTCTTTTTCTTTTTCTTTCTCTTCTTTTCTTCCCTTTTTTTTTTTACATCTTGAGACTAAGGAGGTGTTTGCTTGGGTGATAGTTTAGCCATCACAATTTTCCTTCTTGTAAAGAAAGGCAGGGGAGGAGAGTGGGGAGTTGTTAACAAGTACTCTCTAAGTCCTGTTCAGATTCCATGTTCTATGAATCAACTCAGTGTTAGTCCAGAAGAATACCCATATCTATATCTATAGATATAGATATACATCTATAGATGTATGTATATCTGTAGATATAGATATACATCTATAGATGTATGTATATCTGTAGATATAGATATACATCTATAGATATATCTATATCTAATTATAATTTCTATCTTCCAAACTACCTTTCTCTACTTGAAATGTTCAGTTGGTTTAGCTTCCCTAGATTTAATTTTTTTTTCCTGGAACAAAGTAAAACCATTTTGGTAAATTTTGGCTCGCTTTACCTTGAAACCCATTGGAGTTGGAAGGTAATTATTTTCAGATAAATAAAATTACCATTTTCCTATGAGTAAGTGGACATGAAACATTGCTTTGAGAGATGGAAAAGGTACAACTTACAACCGTATTAAGTAAAAAAAAGAGTTCAACAAATTGCCAAATGATAGTAGCAGCATTAGTTATGCTAAGAAAAACATGGCTCTTTAAGGTAAATCTATCTTTGGCAGATGAAAGTAGGGAAAATAACTGTATAGCTTTCTCTTAGATCCTTTCATTGAGGGCATTAAATAACTCCAGTGGTTTCCCTACATATGCATACACACACACACACACACACACACACACACACACCTCCTATAGTATCACTTAGAAACTAAATATCTGGGTTAAAATATATCGATAGATGATAGATAGGTAGATAGATAGATGATAGATAGACAGATAGACAGATATAACGTGGTATAGTGTCATTTATAGTTTTAAAACTATGGACCATGTCAGGGTGCCTGGGTGGCTCAGTTGGTTAAGCGTCTGACTTCGGGGCAGGTCATGATCTCCCATTTTGTGGGTTTGAGCCCCGCATCAGGCTCTGCACTAACAGCTCAGAGCCTGGAGCCTGTTTTGGATTCTGTGTCTTCCTATCTTTCTGCTCCTCCCCCACTCATGCTCTGTCTCTGCCTCTCAAAAATAAATAAATATTTGGGGCGCCTGGGTGACTCAGTCAGTTGAGCGTCCGACTTCGGCTCAGGTCATGATCTCACTGTTCATGAGTTCAAGCCCCGCGTTGGGCTCTGTACTAACAGCTCAGAGCCTGGAGCCTGCTTTGGATTCTGTGTCTCCGTCTCTCTCTGCCCCTCCCCCACTCATGTTCTGTCTCTCGGTCTTTCAAAAATAAATAAACATTAAAAAATTAAAGTAAATAAATAAACATTAAAACAATTTTTTTAAACATGAGCCATGTCAGTTATACCTCATTGTGACCGAATAAACACATATTTTAAAAATATATAGACCAGTTTTTTTTCTCTGTGTTTAATACTGACCCTTTATGGCTTTTGTTAAACTGTTTGCTCTCATTTAAATTTCATTTGTTATAAGCTATATGACTGTTGGCCATACATGAGTGTTATTAGGTGGGTTTTTCCCCCATTATCACTTTTATTAGATTAGTTTAGTTTGGTTTTGGATGCAAGCTCCTAAAATCTTGTCCTTTCAGCACGGTCCTAAAAACTGCCATGTTCAGTGCTGCTGGAGTTTATCTTACAGCTCAGTATTTGGGCCTTTTTAAAGGTAAAAGAGTAATTGTGTTCTCTTCAAAGAGCAAAATCTGTCCTCATACAAAATTGGCCCTTTAGCAGGGAAATCTGCATTCTTCAATGTGAAGAAGATGACGAGCAATTTTATGGAGCATGGTTTCTGTACCTTCCCCCATGAGTTTAAATTAATGTTTTATTTTGAAGCCTTTCCAGGCAACCTCTGTTATTTTCATTTTTATCTTGTCCTTATTTTGGCTTTTCTAAAATAATCTAATTTCCATTGCTCGAGTAGCTTGAGCATACGTTTCCTGATAAAATGCACTTTCCAACTCTTACTCATTTCACTTAATGTTTAAAACTTGTCTTATCTCCAGCTATTAGAGTGGTCCTCATTGATTTTGGCTGCCAGAATCACTCAGGGTTATTCTCTACATCAGAGTTTGCATAGGGTTTTTGTTGTTGTTGAAATAGACATAAATTACTTTTTTACTTTCAAAAAGCCATGTAGGCCTTTTCTTCCTCTCTTAAATTAGCTCTGAGACCTGACTTATTTCTATCCAATACAAAGGAATATTACTCCTGCTATATTTTCATACCTCCTAATCAGTGACTTCTTTTAACATGCTTTTTCTACCTTTAAAGCCCTAGTCCTTGACAGTAAGTCCTTGAGAATTCTTATAGTCTAGTAAACAGAAAATGATGTCTTTTCCTCAAGAAACTAGTAATTTTTATAGGAAAGAAGGCTAGGGAAAGTTAAACATTACCTGAGCTTGTTAAGAATGGGTAGAAGTAATTTGGGATGCTTCTTAGATTATGTGGATTATGTGGATTTGCTACCGTAGTTTAGGAGTATAGTTGGACAGAAAACTTCCCAGAGATTTCTCACTTCCTTGTAATATGAGAATACTTCTTTAGTCAATTTCTTATATTTATCAATTTTGACTTTAAAACCCTAATATGACACTGGAAAGGACTGATATGATTATGACTATTGGATTGCATATGGGGACCTTCCCGTTTAATGGATGTGCATATTTTTTTCCTCCTTTGGGAACAGCAGAGATGTTCAGAAGATCTGGTTTTATCACTGTGATTTTGAAATTTCGTGTTAGTTGAGATGAACTCTCTTCTTTCTAGGTTTGAATGAGAAGTGATTAAGACAGAAAGGAACTGAACATCTGAGCAACAGATGTTCCACATGAAATCGTCAGCAGTAAACCAGGGAACACAGAAGGCGTCACATGCAATGCACACAGGTGGTGAGAATGAACAAATGGATGCCAGGGTGGGCGGAGGAGGAATGGAGAGGTAGGGCCAAGCGTGTGAGAAGAATGTTTCCATAAAGTGGTTGATGGATTGTGAAGAGGAGGGACTTTTCTTTTTTCCTTAGTTGAGGCTCTGTTTAGGTGTTAACCTAATTACGGCTTTCTTCCAGGCAGAATGAAAGGGTACATCCTTGCACAGAATGTTTGCCTAATGTCCGTAAGTTACAAGTTTTGTGGATAAGTATTTCAGAAAGAAAGCATTTTCTCTATTGGTTTTTCACTAAGACCTTGTTTGAGATATTTAGGGGTTCACTTACAAAACTTAAATAGTCTCTCTTTGGCATTCCTCTCTCCTTGCATCACCTAAGGCCCATACCGTTTTCTTGACTTGCTTTTGAGTACCTTTTGTATACCAGGTAGCAAACAAGTCCTCATGGCTTTAATTTTGCCTTAATTTTTTTAATACAGAATTGGTTTATGAGGGAGTTTTAGAAGTATTTTAACTAAACACCAGGAGCATGGATTAATTTCTGGAGGCAGATAAATAGGACCCTTTTGGCTATTGTTAAGGAAAGATTAGGGGTTCCTCTTTGGTTACTGAGAAGTATTAGTTGTGATCATTGCAATGTAACAGCCACTGTCTTACTATGTAGAAATAAATGGGAATTAATTTAAAATAGAAATACTGTGTTACATAAATAATTTTACTTATAAAATTTAATAGTTGATTATTTTTACACTAAATTTGATGATATATATATATCCAAATTTGCATACTATTACTCAGCTTATAGAAAAAGAAGAATAAAAAAACCAAATTCTAAAAGGGTGGGATCATACCTCTCAAGTGACTTAATAATGCTTAACCTTTGGGATGGAAACAAGGACAACTTGACCAAAGATAATGCAATCACCAGTTGCCTTTGAAGCCAGCAATGATTAAATGCAAAAACAAAAACAAAAACAAAGCATTATTCCTTGCATTTGACTGAAGACTGAGTGCTATAATGTTTCTTGCTCTAAGAAGTTAAACATTTGAAAAATAACATAGAGTGCTTCTCACAAATAAGATTTATATCCTCTGAATCCTTTTACTAGCTAGTTCTCAAGACAGGTGTTTTCTCTTTTACTGTTTCCTTATCAGCATTTAAATCATCTTAAACTTACTATTAAATCTTTTAAATTAGATGTAGCAATTTGAAATACCTCATATGACATTATAATTATTTTTGATAGTTTTAGTACACAGGCTTTGTGTGCACATGCGTCTAGAAGCGCTTCTTTAAAGAAATGAAATGTCTTCTTTTTAAAATGTTTACTTATCTACTTTTGAGAGAGAGAGAGAGCACGAGTGTGAGTGGGGAGGAGCAGAGAGAGAGGGAGACAGAATCCCAAGCAAGCCCCACACTGTCAGTGCAGAGCTTGACGCGGGGCTCGAACTCATGTGCCATGAGATCATGACCTGAGCTGAAATCAAGAGTCAGATGCTTAGCCAAGCGCACCAGGAGCACTTCTATTTTTTAAATATTTAGTGAAAAATTTTAGGAACAAACAGATCTCAGAAATTTTTATAGAGACATTTTGTGCATATAGGTTCCTAAGTACATTTGAAACTCTTCCTAATGCTAACATGGTTCGGTTTATCCTTTTGTGTGGTTTAATTTTTGCCTATACTTTACAATACATACAGGTAATTTGTCATTTCTCAAGAGCACTTAATTGCCAACTAGCTTAATTGCCAATTTAACATGGCTCTGTGAGTTCCCGGATATATTTCTAAAGTGTGCATAGCATAGAACTATGTATCAGTAAGTACATCAGTCTTCTTCCAAAGGGGATGGGATATCCATTTAATTCTAACTACATTTTATTTAGCATATGGACCCAGAGACAGATAATGATTTGGACTTATTTTAAAAAATCATGGTATAGTGCCTGTCTCATTTCCAAACATGACTGTTTTGGTATGTATTTGTGTAACGGGGCAGAGTGGGTAGGGCATAGAGGAGTGAGTTAAGTTGGTACCAATTACACATGGTCAAGAACCATCGACTCATATCTCAAGTGCCCCGAGGCGATGTTGCTATAACATTTTCTCAAAATGGACTTCTCTTTGCCTGAGAAGAGTAAAATAATATAGTGTAAGTTAGCTGAGGAAATTACTATGTGCTCATGAGCCCTGAGAGAAATCAGGTCATCTTCTACTACAGAAAGGTGGTAAGCCCTTATGAAACTTGATATGGTATTTCTCGCTTTTCGGTTATTTTCTCACCAGCCTTTAATTTTGTGGTAGGCAATGTGTAAACGTTTGGCTGTGGCAAATTTTGGAGTCTTAATAGCAGGGTAAGAACCAACAAGAGGAGAGAACATGGTGGGTGACTGAGCACAGTCAGAAGACACTGAAACGTGGGGAACAGACATGGGTACACTGGACTGTTGTTGGCATCTCAGCCTTACCACTGTCTGAATTTACATTCTTCTGCAGAGGAAATCTCGGAAAATACAATGCTCAGAACCCCTTTCCAATACGTTTCTAGGTTAGATTCTGTTAAGTGATATACATTTATATGAGGTTTCAAAGGTGCAGAAAGGGAGAGCCATTATTCTGTGGCAGCTGAGATCATCTACCGTGGCTTCCGGGGTCCCCCTAGGAGTTGCCCACTGTGGTGCTACAGGTAGCTGTAGATCATTGATGGAAGCTTTCCTGCGATCCCTGTACTTCCTTGTGTCCTGATCAAATATCTTGGCCAAGGTCAGACTGCTAAGTGAATGACCATGAATTCAAGCTCAGGAATTGAACTCGGGGGCCCATGCTTTGAGCCACTGTCTATAGTGACCTCTGCATAGGGAAGATGGGAGGTTACTCCACTCTCTTCAAGGGCACCTGTGTTTTCTTTTAAATTTTTAAAAAAATATCTTTTAAGTTTTATTTATTATTTTGAGAGAGAGAGAGAGAGAGGGAGAGAATGAGAAGGCAGGCGGGGCAGAGAGACGGAGAGAGAGGATCCCACACAGGCTTGGCTTGTCAGTGTGGAGCCCTGTGTAGGGCTCTATCTCACAAACTGTGAGATCATGACCTTAGCTGAAATCAAAAGCCAGATACTTAACCAACAGAGCCTCCCAGGTGCCCCTTTTTAAAAATATTTTTTTAAGTTTATTTACTATCTTGAGAGAGAGAGAGAGTGCATTGGTGCTTTCTTTTCATTTTTACCAAATCCTTAGGCCAAGTTTTGGTCATTCTTTAACTAAAAAACTTTAACCTATTTGATTGCCTCCATTTATCACATCAACCTATAACATGGTCTACTTTATTAAATACCTGAAGGGGTACATTATTTGAATTCATCCAAAAGCTTGAGCTTAAAGCACTTGTATTGGGTAGCTTTATTAGCACTTCCCAGACCTCATCATTCATCACAATCCCTGGGAGGGCATTCCAATAATAAATAATCCCATATCCTATATCAGACCTACTGAATGAGAATTTCTGGGCTTGGAACCGGACATCTGTCTTCTCAACAAGTATCCCTAGGTGATAATAATGCAGTCAGGTAGGTATGATCTCAGGTTTCAACAGAAGAGAAGTTTATTAGAGAGGTTTTACATATTCTACTTCAACAGAGCAACTCCAGTTTTAGGTTGTTTATACATTGAGGTTCCACCGGATTTTATTTGCTAAAAGAGTTCCACTGCCTTTTTTTTTTTTTTTTTTTTTTTTTTCTGAATAGCTCTCTTCAATTCTATATATCTTCCTGTCTAATTTCTCAGCAGCCACATGAAGTTGCAAATGCTTTTCTTTTGCAGCTCACCAGGACACTTTTTAACATTTTGCATTCCATTTCTTCCTGATTCTCACAGACAAGTAGAATTGAGCTGTAAATACTCCCAATTAGACAGACGCTCCTTTACTTTTCTCTCAGCACTGAAATCATTGCAGGCATATAATTACAAAATGGAAACACTGAAGAAAAAAAAACTCTCTCATTTTTCTTTGAACAGATTTCCATATATCTATGTGACCTTGTTTGTTTGTCATTTATATTAATATATTCTGAAAGAAAAAGGAGTATTTAATTTGCTTGACATAACATTCATGATCTGAGTCAGGTGTACTTAAAAGCTGCGATCACTATGCTAAAGTAATGGTTTCTGCCATTTAATGAATCTGTTAGGTTTTTTTCCCTCTTTTGTTTAATGATTGTGGACTGTCCCCCTAAGATTCTATGTTACTCGTCTTAAGGAATGAAGGAGGAGAGCAGGCGAGAGAACAATACCACATACAAATTTCTGATGATGGCTCGAGGTGTATTTCAAAGCACACATCAATAACATCATGTTCACATACAATGCATGGAATATTTCAGAATTTTTGCCCAATTAGAATTATACCAACTTGAAATAAATACATACTATTTTGAAACTATACTATGTGTTTATATCACTTTCTTTCATCTCTATCTCTATGTCTCTGAGAAAGCTGCAGGCACCCTGAAGGGCTTTAATTTCTCAAATGCCGCACCTATTGCCACCACCGTCCCCCTCTTTCTTTGTGCACCAAACCTGCACCTTTGAGCCGCTATCTACGACGCGTCATGCAAAGCACTTGATGTGCATCGTGTCAAACTATCTTCAATATAATGGCAGGATGTAGGTATCATACCTTCTCCCGCTGTACAGATAAGGAAGCTGAGACCTAAAGATGTTAAGAAACTTTCTCAAGGCCACACTGCTAGGAAGCAGAGGAAGTTGGATGTAACTCCCAGCTTCTAACTCTAGAAGCCATTTGTGTACCAGGATGCTGTTTTGCCCAGCCCTCTAGGGAAACCGAATGTCAAATGTCAGCTCAACAGTCATTAGCCAGATCTCTTCTACCCTCTGTCTTTTCCTTTTGCCTCCTTTCCAAGTTCAGGAGGCAGCATGCTGTGGTGGGGTAAGCACTGCCTCTACCACTTTGGCAGATTTATGAACTTGGGAGCTATACTAGTTATTTTAACTCTTTGAGCTTCAAGTCTTCTGAAAAAAATGGACACACCAACCCTACAGTGTTCTTAGTGAAGATTAAACAAAATAGCATGTGTGGATGTGCTAAACCCAGGGCCTAATCAATAGATGTGCAATAAACGCTAGCTTGTCTTCTTGCCTTCTTTGCTCTTTGTATCTTTGTTACTAGCTCTGCAAGACAAATAGACACAAAAACCCTAAGCTGCTTTTCATTCTATGTTCATTTTATCTCCATAATTGGAGGTGTTCAAGTTAAAAATGAATGGCTCCTGGACTGAATGTTATGGCTAGAATTCAAGCCATCTGGACTTAACCAACACTTAATTCATCTCAGCTCTCCAATTCTATGATTCCATGGCACATAACGGATCACAATGTGTCATTTTATTCTTTATTGAAGAATAGTTGACACACAATGTTGCATTAGTCTTAGGTGTGGAGCATATTGATTCGACACCTTTATACATTGTGCTGTGCTCACCACAAGTATAGCTACCATCTCTCACCATACAACATGATTCTAATACCACTGACTATATTCCCTACGCTGTAACGTTTAGCCTTCTGACTTATTTATTCCAAAACTGGAAGGCTGTATCGACCACTCACCTTCACCCATTTTGCCCATCCCCCCACCCTTCT
The DNA here is from genome assembly GCF_023721935.1 of Panthera uncia. Taxonomy (NCBI): domain Eukaryota; kingdom Metazoa; phylum Chordata; class Mammalia; order Carnivora; family Felidae; genus Panthera; species Panthera uncia. The sequence goes on along the minus strand of NC_064809.1, from coordinate 56,522,097 downwards.
TCCTTCTGGCAGCCATCAGTTTGTTCTGGGTCTGTTTCTGCTTTTTGTTTGTTTGTTCATTTGTTTTGCTTTTATACATTCCACATATACGTGAAGTCATATGTTACTTGTCTTTGACTTTTTCATGTACCATAATATACTCTAGGTCCGTCCATGTTGTCACAAATGGCATCTGATTTTTCATTTTTATTTTCAAAATTTATTAAAAAATATAACTATATCTATATATTTTTTACATTTATTTATTTTTGAGAGACAGAGAGAGACAGAGAGTGAGCGGCGGAGGGGCAGAGAAAGAGACACAGAATCCGCAGCAGGCTCCAGGCTCCGAGCTGTCAGCACAGGGCCCAATGCAGGGCTGAACCCACAAACTGTGAGATCATGACGTGAGCCGAAGTTGGACACTCAACTGACTGAGCCACCCAGGTGCCCCTATCTATATTTTTATACTGGGAGGGAGGGAGTAGAAAAGAAAGCAGCCCCTGTACTGGGTCCTATTCAGTCGCAGCTTCTTGTTCCATAGGGTTAAGGAAGACTGAGGAAATAAAGGTTGTTTGGAGGAATTCAGGTGCGGCTGCTTCATTTGTTGTGGTGGGTACAGGGATGAAGTGAAGTGTGAGGGTTCCTCACAGCCTCGGTCTTGTCCTGGAACCTGGGGCAAGTAAAGCGCCATTAAAAAAAAATTTTTTTTAAAGGTTTATCTATTTTTGAGAGACAAAGAGAGCATGAGCAGGAGAGGGGCAGACAGAGAGGGAGACACAGAATCTGAAGCAGGCTCCAGGCTCTGAGTTGTCAGCACAGAGCCTGATGCAGGGCTTGAACTCGCAAACTGGGAGATCATGACCTGAGCTGAAGTCAGCCGCTTAACCGACTGAGCCACCCAGGTGCCCCCAATTTTTTTAATGTTTATTTTTGAGAGAGACAGAGAGACAGAGAGACAGGGAGACAGAGACAGAGCTTGAGCAGGGGAGGGGCAGAGAGAGAGGGAGACACAGAATCTGAAGCAGGTTCCAGGCTCTGAGCTGTCAGCACAGAGACCAACGCGGGGCTCAAATCCACAAACCGCGAGATCGTGACCCCAGCGGAAGTTGGAGGCCGAACCGGCTGAGCCACCCAGGCGCCCCGAAAGCGCCATTTTTATTGCCGCCTCTTGGGACTGCCGAGGGCCACGCGGGGGTACGTGCCAGCCCAGCGAGTCTGCAAAGACGGCGAGCAGCAGCCTGACCGTCCTGGCCAGCTGGGCTCAGCTCTGGCGCGGTCTGTGCGCCAGCTCCAGGTAGGAGACTTCAACGGCGTTTTATTTTTAAAAGGTTTAATCACATGCGGGGTTCCTTGTTTCTGTTTTGTTTTATTTTGTTGACTGCCTCTTATCGTGTCAGAAACAGAGATTTGAAACCGAACTACCCCAGCTCAGCTGCACCAAAGTTGCAGTCAAGTGAATAGCAGTGCCTTCGTTTAATAGCCTGGTATTCAAATTGATAATAATGAAGCAGAATGAAAACACATGCTTTCATATCGATTCTAGTTTGGCTACTACCCAGATTGTGATCAGTAAGTCATGGAACGAAAGTCTGTGTTGCAAGAAATTCACTTAACTTTGACTAATTTGTTTATTATTTGGCACCTAAATTTTGTATTAGGGTCAACTCTAGCTGCCGTACCCAAAAATCTTAGTGTCTTAATCCAGTAGAAGTTTATCTCATTCTCAACGTTAAGCATAATGTGTATGTTCCTGGTCAGGAATAGTCTGCCACGTGGTCATTCCAGGGAAAGAGCCAGGTTGCTACCTCTCCTATTTTCATTATCATTTCGGGCTTTGGGTTTCTTCCCTGGATTCTTTGTAACTCAACCTCAGGACGAGAGAGCGTGGACAATCACTCAGGAAGTACTGAAGGACTAGAACTTGAAGCTGTTCCTATCACTTCTGCCTACATTTCATCACCCAGGATGCAGTCCCATAATCATCTCTACTAGTAGAACAGGCTGGGAAATGTACTCCAGCTATGTGTTTAGGAGGCAGGGGAGACAGATTTTGCTGAATATCCAGCAGTTTTTGCTATAGGTTATTTCCAGTGTTTTGCTGTAATAAACAACTGTGAGATGAACATCACTTTATTTCAATCTTTGTTCATATTCTTAAACTTTTCCTTAGAATACATTAGTTACAGTGGAAAATTTGGGTCAAAGACATGTTTTAACATTTGATATAATCAGCTACCCTTCTGAAAAGCTGGATCAATTTGCTGGACACTAGAATTACTTAGGGAACTTAGGAAGCTTTTAAAAATCCCGATGCCCAGGTTGCACTGTGGACCAATCAAATAAGAATTTCTGGGGGCAGAACCCAGGCATGAGTGTTTTTAATCACTCCAAGTGATTCCGGTGTGTAGCAAAGTTAGGGAACTACTGCCTTAGAGATTCCAGAGCAGGATACTGAAGGTGCCTATGATGTTGACAGAATGCCAGTCTAGAACTCACCACAACAGGCCCATCACATGTCAAAGAAATAGACTTATAGCTTGTATAAGCCTGTTATTTAGAGTCTCAGTTATAGCCACTGGACCTATATATTAAGTAATAAAGGTGGGTCACTGTCATTAAAACTGACTATATTCAACAGAGAAAAAACAAGAATCTTTTTCCCACTCACATTCTATAATAGTGATCATTTCTCCATATCCTTGTCAACAAGTATGCTGTTTAGAATCCTGGTCAATTAAGCATCATCAGTTTCTTCAACTGTAGAATAATACCTGTCTTACAGGATTGATGTCATTATCAACTTAGATGGTCGTGAACATTATTTGTAAGTTATAATTTCTGTATACATTCTAGTTATTTTGAGGATAATGATCTGATAGACCTTGAATAGTTACATTAATTTTCAAGTCCTTTTAAAAATTCGGTGCCTTTGTTTTATTACGAAATTTGAGAAATTATAAAAAGAGGCTGCTATGTTCCAAAGTGTCCATTCTTCCTATCCCAAAGTGAGGAACATCAAACACATCCAGAGTGAATATGGCCAGAACAAACTATTTTCTAGGTATTTCCTCCCCACCAGAAATCTTAAAAGTGGTCAGCACTAGTTATAAATCAGTGAGGACTATGAACAGTGTTGTCAGCCAAAAGCGGTCTCCAACTGCCACCAGTGTATCTGGTCAGAGAGGGAATGGGTTTCAGATGGAGCGTGTCCATGGAGCATCCCTCTGGCACCTGCTCTTTGCTTTCTCTAGATTAGTCTTGAAATGCCAGAAGCATCCCGAGCATCCAATAGCTCATGCGTCCGTATTACTGTTATAAATACAATAAAACTGGATGCTCAGTACTGATTATCAAAGTTGCCTATCACTAACATACTAATATTATTACTATAGAGAACAAATAATACTCACAACTAGCATTTCAGTGTTGTAAGGTAGGTGGGAAAGTTGTCTATATGTTCTAAAAGAGACATTCAAAGAAGAACCCCTCAGCGGAACAGGAATCAGCCACTGGAAATTAGTGACATTGATTGATTGTGTTAATATTTTTAGATGTGTGTATGCCTCTGTGTACATGCATGCATTGGTGACCAGATCACAGGGTGGGATGGAGTGAATGGCAAAGGTTGTGTGTGGGAAGAATAGAGGAAATAAGGACTGGCCCTTCCCCTAAGGAATATTTAACTTAGTTGGAATGTTCTTAAAAGATGGTCATTTTAAGAATGCCTACCTAATAGAAAATGAACAATTATAGGCTGGGTTCATAAAAACTAAATGATAACAATGACAAATATTGTAACACTGCAATGCAGCCTTCCTTTTCTTTGCCCTCAACATAAATAGCAATATACCACTGCCAACTATTAACTCCACCAAAAGTCAAGAGACTTACAATTTGGATATTTTTGTACAAGGTTTTTAATTAATGCTCTGTTAGACCCCATGGTAAGCAGAATAATGGCTCCCTGAAGATATCTGGATCCTGATACCTGGAACCTATGAATTTGTTATTTTGCATTAAAAAGGGGATTTGCAGATGTCATTAAGGTTAACGATTTTGAAGTACAGAGATTATTGTGGACAGACTGGGTTGGTGCCTCCAACTTAATCACATGAGTCCTTAAAAATAGAGAACCTTTTCCAGCTGAGGTCAGAATCAGAGGAGGATGTGACTATGAAAGCATGGTCAGAAAGCATGGAAGAATGCAATTGTTCTGGCTTTGATGATGAAGGAAGGGGGCTATGAGCCAAGGGATGTTGGTGCCTCTAAAAGCTATATCCTTTACAAACTAGAAAAGGCAAAGAAATGGGTTAATTCTCTCATAGAAAGAAATGCTATACTGCTAACCCCTTGATTTTATCCCAGTGAGACCCACTTCAGACTCCTAACCTACAAAATTCAAAGAATAAATTTGTGTTGTTTTGAGCCAGTAAATTTATGTTGATTTGTTACAGCAGTCATAGAAAACTGCTCTTTTTAAAAGCTCTACGTCAAGAATGACTGACTTTCCCCTTTATCATACAGTTGTTTTGTTCTTGAGCAATAGATGGTGCTAAGTATCCATGTTTCTAGTGTTGTTAGCCAGCTCCTCCAATCTAAAATAATTAGTACCATATGATAACGGTTGAAACAGTTTCTTGTGAAAGTCTACAAGTCACATTGTTTCACATTCAGAAAACCTTCAACAGATAGCAGTGAACGCCAGGATGTTGGAAAGTTGGTTGCTATAATTCATAAGTAACTACTTATTAAAAACCCAAAGAACAATGGAACATGTTTTCTCTTTGCCCTATCCAATTGCTTACATGACCTTGAAAATATTAAAAGGTGATCTCCACCCCCACCTTCAAAAGCAATGAACAAGTGAATTGGAGATTAGAAACTACAGAGAAAAGATGTCTGCAAAAGGAGTTATGTGGCTGTTTTTTTTTTTTTCATGTGTTTTCTTCATTTCACATGTGGTGTGGTGCAACACCTAAGAAAAGGCAGTGAAAGATGCCATTCACGTTTTTGCTTGCAAATTATTCTATTAAAATGTTTTGCTAGTGCCGACTCTGAACAAACGCAACATTATTTATATATAGGTCCTAGTGGACAAGATTGTATCTGTTTGGCTATTTTTTAATAGTCTGAAGTATGTATATATGTAGATTTTTGATATTTGATTATTACAGTTTTTAAAAGCGGGATCTGTAGTCTGATAATATTTTGTACCACACTTCTAAACTCAATTCTCTCCAGTCTAATTGGATAAAATGGATGGTTGACATATTGGATTTGGTGACTAGCGTTGTATAATCTAGCATTTTGGTACTCAAGGAAACCTATTACAAGAGGGAAAGAGGGTGCATTCTGAGGTGTTCAGGGAGCCATGTGTTGGGAAAGGTTCAGGAGCACCCAGCGATCTCAATATCAATACAATCACTACTTTTATCCCTTTCCTTTTCTAAACAATAAATTAAATATACTCATTTTCTGAAGATAAGCAAACACATCCCTCACTTTCAACTGAGAGTGAAGGCAGGAAATATATTCCCTCTCAGAGAAACCACAGACTCATGGGAACTGAACGTTGAAAGCTCTGAAATTCTGAGACCGTTGACCAGAAACATAGATAATGACAGAAATGTCAAGGGGACATCATGTAATGTCAAGGACACATTTCATTTCTGTTTAGGTAAATAACTTCTTAATCTTCTCTAAGCACAGTTCAAGACTTTATCTATTTGAAAACCTCTTCTGTCACTCAAGAGCCAATCCCAGGAAGTCTTCTCTCCTATTTTAGGTAAAACTAAGGAGCCAAGGGAAAGACAGTAGCTTTGCACAGTGACTACCCCAAGCCAGTATTTATTCTGAATACAATTGTTTTCTGCTTGGGCTGCTGAATTTGTAAAATTAAGAAAATATTTAAAGGGACTAAATCAGGTAACTGGAAATAAATACAAGTCATCAAGGGCTATACAAATAAAAATATTCTTTAATAATTAAAGTTAATTTTAAAAATCTATTTTAGGTAAAGAAGAAGCCAGAGCTATGATTTCCAGTTGAGGAACCAGGGAATTGGCAATAATTTTAACTTTCAGCTGTGTCATAAAACATAAGATCATTTTATTGTAAATCTTGGCAATAAATCTTTTTGTCCTGGGCAAAAGATTCTCACAACCTAATATTAGGAATTTATAGACATTATTTACATTGTATTTAAATACTTTTTAGAAATGGGGTGGGCAGCTGTGTGTGTGTGTGTGTGTGTGTGTGTGTGTGTGAGTGGCAGTGACCTAGGATGGGTAGGGTTGGGGGTACAGAGATAAGAAGGTGGAACAGTGACGCTGGTGGCTGAGAGGTTTTGAGAAATCAGTTTCATTTAAAACTGACTTAAATGACCACCAGAGGGACTCCAAAGTTCACTCATCGACACTGTACTTCAGGCAAGAAACACTTTGGAAGATTTAGATTTATGAATATATCATGCTAAGTAGTTAAAATATAGATAAAATACAGCAATACATATTGCCATTAATTCAGAGGAACAAACTCAGGTACTTAAAATTGAGAACTTTCAAAGACCACCAGTGGGGATAAAAAAGATCCTAGTTATTGATATGAAAGATCTATTAAACAGCTAAATTTAGTCCGTGTTCCCTGCTAACAATTTAAGACGCTGGTAGGCAGGCACTGTTTTATTTCACTACATTTCCAGTGTCTCTGTTCTGCCAGAAGGTGTTGCTATAATATAGCTGGGCTCAGAGGACAAAGTAATGTGGAATGAAATGTGGTCAGACTGGATAAAAATGTAAACCATATAAGTATATAGAATTCAGGCACAAAGATATCCATTATATGGGGAAAAGAGGGCTTTACTGTAAGTATGTGTCCCTGCTATAAATAGTTCAGCAAAATGTAAACATGAAATATTTCCCCAGTGATATTTGCAGCCATATAAACAGTAGCCCTACTTTTCTTTTCATTAACTCTCATTTCTTAATAAAGAGACTTCTGTAGAGTGAAATTTGGGCAAAAATAGCAATGATCTGTAACTTTTTTATAACAGGGTATAGCATACATGGAATAAAAACTGGAATTTAAAACCAGCAGATTTTTTTTTTTTACAAACACAGTTTTGCTTTAATGTATAAAGTCCCATATGTTATAGAAACAAGCACAGTGGGTACATGAAGGAAGACAAACTAACAAAGGATTGAAGGAACTGGAATATAGTCCTCTTTTTTTTTTTTTTAAGTTAGGATTTCTTCCAATATTGGTAAACAAAACTCAGACTGAATACTCCTAAAAATCTCACACAGTCACTCAAAATTTTAAAACTGATTATTAAAATAAATGTCTTTTAACTGAGTTAAAATGTAGTTTTACTCAGACTTAATCCAGAATATATTAATTTTACTGTCAGAATTCAGACCAGCACAACTGTTTTTTTTTTGTGTGTGTGTGAAGACATTTATGCCGTGCAAGACAAAATACATCAAACATTTTCAATATGGGACTGCAGTTAACCCCAACCTAACTCAACAAAGGTGAACACACCAAAAATAAACTAAGACACACAGAAAATGTGTGTCCAGCCTTCTTTATTTTATTTTTTTTAACGTTTATTTATTTTTGAGACAGAGAGAGACAGAGCATGAACGGGGGAGGGTCACAGAGAGAAGGAGACACAGAATCTGAAACAGGCTCCAGGCTCTGAGCTGTCAGCACAGAGACCGACACGGGGCTCGAACCCATGGACTGTGAGATCATGACCTGGGCCGAAGTCGGCCGCTTAACCGACTGAGCCACCCAGGCAACCCCAGCCTTCTTTAAAAGACTGGGTATCAACCTTCCTTCTCTCTGATTTTTTTTTTTTTACCAAATTGATAAAAGTAGAGCAATGGGATTTGTTGTGAATACCCTTTTCCACCTTGTTTTGCCCAGTTTATACTCCATTTGTATTGAAATTCAGCCCATGTATGATTCTGTCCAGAAAGTTTTCTTTGAATCCTAGGGCCAGACAAGCCTACCTCGTTTATATTACAGATCACGCCAGACCTATTTCCACCATCGCAATCATTGTGTTAAAAGCAAGGCCAGGCCTTGTTGGTCTACTGCTTAGCATTGTGCCTGCAAGTTGGATAAATGTCCATAGGGCTGAACTGAAATGATTTAAGACTAGATAATCCAAAAATAGTTCTTTGGCAGTCAGTTTTGGGTTTCCTTCAACCCCCCAATTGCAATGACCTCTGCAGAACTTTATGGGAAACTGAGAATCCTGCTCCTGAAAAAGAAGCAGGACAGACCCTGCAGGGAGAGGCCCAGTTGAGGAGATCTGCATCCAGATGTATTGGAGTGTCATGCTGTGAATCAAATGGCTGCAGGAGAATTCAGCAGGATTGTGGCTAGGGTTTGGGATTTCCTTGCTGATTTCTTCTTTAAGGGCAAATGGAAAGCGGGGAAGTATTAGGACTAGTCACCAGATTTCCAAGTTCTGAGAGTTCCACGGGAGAACTTTGGAAGTACGAAATACAGTCTGAGAATAAATTTAGTATGTTTTTAAATCTTAGGCTCTAAGGCTATGTAAGTGACAGGAGATAGAGGGAAGTACTCATATTATGAACGCAGTTCAAGAATGTTAAGCAAAACACCCATAAAATTGCCATAACAGGTTTTGGTTGTAGAGTTAAATGAAGTAATTATGAGACTTAGTACATTATCTTTTTCAAATCAAAGTCAGAGATGTTATTTATTATTTTAAATGTTTTATTTTTTCCATTTTTTACTTGTCTCAGGTACATTAGTTTTTCCCTCTTAGTTGTATTTGAGCACCCTTGTTTTTTTTTTTTTTTAATTGAGATATAATTGACATATAACATTATATTAGTCTTGGGTATACAACGTAATCATTCGATATATGAATATATTGCAAAATGGTCACCACAAGAGGTTAAGCACCCTTGTTTTTATCATCACCTCTGATGGGTGATGAAAAGACTCTTGATTAATGTAGAGAAAGCTTTAGTTCAAATGCTAAGCCATAAAGCATTTTAAAATGTAATATTTGTTTGTTTTCCTAAGTAACTATTTTCTATTTTATATGAATGAGTTAAAAATTATTGAATTATTCAGTGTTCTCATGGTGGCTTTCATTGATTCAAAAAGAAACTCAATAGTAGATTTGATTCTGTTCCGGAAGAAATAAACAGCTTAAGGTTATTTCCTAACTATTTCTAGGCACTTAAGTAGTGGTAAACTAATAATTTGAACAATAAGCAAGCAATATTTCCCTCCAAGTCAAGATTGGATCCTTAAACTGAGGCTGCAGCCAAAGGAGCAGATTTTTATATATACATGAAAGATACTAATAAGTAGCTAACTCTGTGCAGTACATAGTGAGATGGAATTTTTCTCTATCTTTATTTATTTAAGAGAGATCTGTATTCAGTAATTAAGATTGTGATGTGATCTGGTGGAACTCTACACATTAATTAGGTTCAGTAAAAATGGGCAAATCTGCACCTAGCTTTGTGTTAGGTGGTCCTGGATTATTCTTTCAACAGTTACATACTGAATGCCTACTATGTGCCAGGCACCATTCCAGGCCCTTGCAATACATGCAGGAACCAAAGAAACCTGACTTTGTGGGGCTCACATTCTAGCAGAGGAGTCAGGGGGTAGAGCCCATGTGGCAAGAGCTAGGTGAGCCAGGGGGAGAGAAGTAGGAAATAAGGTCAAAGGAGTTGGGTGGGGGGGGCACAGATCACGTGGGTCTCACATCCATTCTAAGTGCTTTGATTTAATGCTTAGCAAGATGAGAGCCACTGGAGAGTCTGAGCAGAGGAGTGATCTGTCTGGCTGCTGCATTGGGCATGGGCTGCAAGCAGCAGCAGGCCTGTTAGGAGGCTATTAGTAAACCAGAAGAGAGGTCATGATGACTTACCGGAGTGGTAGCTGTAGAGAAGGGAAGAAGTGTTTGGATTCTGTATATATATTGAAGGTAGAGCTAATAGGATTTCCTGCCAAATTAGATAAAGTCTGTGGGAGCAAATTAAGAATAATGCTAAGGTTTCTATCCTGTTCAGTCAGAATGTAAGGAATATGTCGAATAGAAAGAAAAGAATCAGTGACATATGAGTACAAACAACTCTTCTGAGTAGTGTTGGTAAAGACAGGAGCAAAGAAATGGCATGCTGAGCACAGGAGATATGGAGTCAGAAGAACACTTTTTTAGATGGGCAAAATAATGGCATGTTAATAGGCTCATGGGGATGGTACAGTAGGGAGGGATAATTTAATGATGCAGGAGAGAGGGGAGAATTTCTGCAGTAATGTTTTTAGTAGGCTTGAGACACTGGGATCCAGGGTCTAGGTGGAGGGTTTGGCTTTAATAGGAGAACAGACAGTGCATCTATGGTGACTGGCAGGAAGGTAGTAGATGTAACTGAGGCAAGAGTGGAACTCAAATAAAGGTCTGCCAGACTCAGATAGCAAGCTTTATCTACTATGCTACAAGAAAGAAAGAAAAAAGTAGAGCTAATCATGGCATTAAACCTCCTGCTCAGATGATTTATGAACCCTTCATAGTCAGTGGAACACAGAGAAGAGTCACAATGTGTTGGAAAAGATAGGTGTCACAAGACCTCATTTGACCCTCCACTGGGTGTGTGATGTATCATTTAGAAAGTGAGGATAACATTACCTGCAGTACCGTTATTCTAGGGTTGTTGTGAGGATCAAGTGAAACTATATACAAGAAAGTGCTCCAAGCTATAAAGAACTGTGCAAAACACACTCTAATACTCAGGAGTATTAGCTGTCCCATGTCCTTTGCACTTCCTGTTCCCTCTGCCTGAACTACTCTTTCCCTATTTCTTTTTTTTTTTTTATGTTTATTTATTTGAGAGAGAAAAAGAGAGAGAGCACACAAGCAGGGGAGGGGCAGAGAGAGAGGGAGAGAGAGAGAATCCCAAGCAGGCTCTGTACTGCCAGCACAGAGCCAGACACAGGGCTTGATCCCACAACTGTGAGATCATGACCTGAGCCAAAATCAAGAGTCAGACGCTTAACTGTCTGAGCCACCCAGGCACCCCGATAAGTCTTACTCTATTTCTTTGCATGTCTCCCTTCATTTTATCCTTTTCCTCTCAGCTCAGAGAGGTCTTAGACCACACTAAAGAGGACGCCAGACCCCACATTGACTCAGTCATTCTCTATCCCATTTTTATATTTTAGTATCTTCTAGCACTTATATTTTAAGTCATCTTATGTAATTATTTGTTTATATGCGTGGATATTTGTGTCAATGTATATTGGTTGTCTGTCTTTTCCTGCTGAAACATAGCCTCCATAGAGGGGGGTGGTCTTTTTCACCATTTTCCCCCAGAACCTAGAATGGTGCATTGCACATAGTGGGTCTTCAAGGCATGTATATTTGGATGAATGATTGAATGCTATCATTCAAATTAGAGATAACTTTCCAAAATAAAATAGCAATGTAAAGAAAACACTGAAAAGTTGTCACCAATTTAAGTTTCATTATTTAGCTGCACAGCAACAATGAATGACTCCAATTTAGTGTAAGCTTCCGAAATAGGTCCCTGACAATTCTATACAGTGATTTCCCTCCAGGAGAAGAATCGTATTTGATATGCTTAACAACTGTATTAAATCCTCACTGTGATGAGCATGAGAGAGTTGTAGCAAATTGCATGTCTTAGGAAACATTCAATAAATATTAAGCAAAGAAAGGAGCTCTGTCTCTTGTTTTAACAGAGTTCGAATTTCCCTTCTTAGAGCACGTTAATGCCCTTTAATTGTTTTACTTGGTTATAGTAAAGAAATGCTATGATGCAAGAGAATGTCTAAGAGTGAGAATGTGCTCAGAGTCTGGGCCCAAAACCCAGTGAGCTGTCTCCTTTCTGAAACGGCTTTCAGAGATAGTCTTTGGACCTCCCTACTCCATACCAAGAGTTCATGTGATTGTGTATGACTTATACCATCCATGTGAATTGTACTCTCCAGAATGGGAGAATTATATGCTGTGGTCATTAGGCTTTTGATTTTAAAGATCCAGTTATTTTCCAGCTAGCGTGTTCCACACACCTGAAATAGTTGCAGCAAAATTAACACACAGTTTTTGCTAATGGGTAGACAGGTAGGCATGGTAGGAAATGACCCAGTATAATGAATAATAGATGACTGTCCAGTTATAAATTTGAATTGTGGGCTAGCTTTTATTCCCAACATTTCTTTACTTCTTGTGTTAATTGATGTTGTGTGACTTCTGGTTATTTTTTGTAGCAGAAAAAATTTCCTCTTATTCCAAATACTATAGCTCTCTTGCATGCCTTTATTTCTTCTTCTCTACCACCATTCTTTCCTTCCTCCCTTCTTCTTTCTCTTCTTTCCTCCCTTCTAGTCTTTCTCAAATGTTCTTTCTGCATAATGAGGCCTTTCAAGGAGGCTATAGTCCATCCTTCCTAGAACTTGCCAAAAAAAGAGAGAATAAATCCAAAGTAATAGAAAGCTCACTTCCTACATTTCTGTTAGAAAGAGATTTCCATCATCTGTTTGCTTCTCTGTGTTTGCAATCAGAGTCCTGTGTGCAGCTGCAGAGATAAGAATTGTGAGTTGTGCTGCAGAGTAGACTCTGTCCATGATGATGGGCCATCAAGCAGCTATATGAGCAACAACAGATCATTTTCGTTTTCTTCCCTACCTAGTGCATCAGAGACTAAAAGGGTAGACATTCTTTTTGAATTATCTTAATTTACCAAGAAGATATTTGCAAGGAAGTCCACGTGGATTTGAAACAATGAAAATCAAGTTCATTTTCTCATGGCACTGTAAAATACGACTCCCTCGTCATCATCACCCATATTTCTAGCCCTTTGTATACCCTATATGGACCCTCATCTCTAATTATAACTGTTTACCCACCTTCCTCACTGACTGTGAGTTCTTAAAGGGTAAGGTATCCTAGTTGCTTTTGAATTTCCAAGGTATATATAGTGTGTATCATTTAAAAATTGTTGGCAAGTAAATGTTTGAACAGTGAATGAATCGGCGAATCAATGAATGAGTTGCATTAGAATATACTTCTTATTGAATTGTATTGAATTCTATGCTTTAAAAAAAACCTCACAGTCGGTCATTATGCCTTAAGATTATATATCCTTGCTGCTGCTCCCTGAATAGCTGGACCTGGAAGACTCTATACTGCCTGTTAGCAGAGGATGGTATGTGAAGGGTGTAAGCTACAGACCAATTCTCATCAAGTAGCCTTCCAAGAAACTTAAATGTATGACCACCAACACTCAGTGAAAAGTTCTAGAAACTTAAAGTACATTTACATAGAACATTACTATTTCCAGACTGCTTTTATTCACAAAGAAAAGGGTTTATGTTCAGGTGTACGTCAACGTGAATGACATATTCTTGTGTAAACACTGAGCTCCTGATGACTTCTCCTTCATTTTAAAGAAGAAAAAGTCAAGTCAAGATAATTTATGCAATTCTTCTTTGAACAATCAGTTGTGGTTGATGCCAAGGGTGCATGGTTTCCGGCGATGGAGTCAAACTATTAGAACATGGGATAGGTATGATTCAGGAGCGTTTACCATGTTACCATTTCTATTTCGTGCTCCAGGTTTGAGAAGGGTCACTACTTGGACAGTAAATGAAACCAGGGCATGCTGGAAGAAACTGGTGGATGAATGGCTGAAGTATGGCTATGCTTTTTCTTGTCATCAAATAGCAATTTGGGTGTAGACCGTATATTTTAAAAGGGAAGGGGGCAAAAACAAGCTAGGACTAATTTACAACAAAGTCACGGAACATACACAACGTGTTCATAACTGGATCATGAATTTGTTGCCTGATCTTGGCAACAGGAAGCCAGTGTGTTTCACCACCAGGTCTTCCACATTCAGAAGATGTAGGGGTGGATGCACCACTGGCCATATAAGGAATGAAAGTAATGATGTTAAATTTTTAAAAGAGAATATATTGTAAACTGTGACTTCTTCATTGCTTTTGATGGAAAGTTCTGTTTATTTATCACTTCTGTCCAAACAAAACAGAATCCAAGCCAGTGAGGATGAGGATGGAATTCATGCACAAACAGTGCAGCTTTTCTTGAATTTCAATAGGGTAAAGCAATCTAGATTTTCCTGCCGAAGTTGGTATTTATGTCTTTCTCATAAAACTCAAGGAGGACCCTAATTTATGCAGTGCAGATTGTAAGATTAATTGAAGGATGATGAATCAGAGAATCTGGCACGGGGCATCCTGGGGAATCGTGTGATGGGTATAAACTGAAATTCTATCACATGGCTAATGATTAAAAATCAACTAATTTCCTTCTATTCTCCTCCTTTCTTCAGTTTTACCTTGAAATAGCAGCAACAAAGTTTATATTCACCTTTCCTGAGGACAAATGATCAGTAAGGGAAAGAGTGTTCAAATATATATATTTACCCAATTTGGATATGAGTACTTTTTATTTTTAGGAAAAGCCTTAATTATGATGGTAATTTTTTTAAGCAATGGTTTCTGAAGCCCTCTAGGGAAACATATCCTATGTACATAAAGTCTTGATCAGATTTGCAGGGAAGATAATTTTATGTTAATGTGGTTCATATAGCCACAGTTATCCAGGTTATTGAATGAGCCTTCCATTTTCTTTTGCCTGAAAATAGGACAGAGTGTCTTTGTTACACGGTTCCCCTTGAGTCTCATGATGAGTGGGATAACTAAGTGAACTACACACTTAAACATTCCCTAAGCCCCATCTGCTGAAATATATATTCTAGACATTGGCAGTGGCATTCACTTGTAGTCAACTCCTGATTGGTCATTTGAGTGGGGGAATATTGATGATTAATCTAAGAATTTTTTTTTTCTCCTCACTCAAGATCTTTAATCAGAGAGAAAAATACATTGAAGTCTAGAACATGGTCCAAAATAGCTACCATAATAGAAATTTTTTTGACATCTTTTTTGCATAGTATATGAAAATTATGCTTTTAGTTATCTCATATATCTACTTGCAGTTCAATGTCTAAACAGATACATGAATTTCTTTAGTTTATTGTAAAGTGCTGTGTGAATGCAGCTCAAGTCCATTCCAACTAGATATCTCTCCTTAAGTTCAAAAGCAGAGCCTGAGACAAGGATTTCAGCACAGGTAGTTTATTTGGTAGGCAAGAGAGTAGTGAGAGTGAGACAGGAAGAAGAAAAGCAGATACAGGATGAGTCACTGAGCCATTTGCTGTTGCAGGCCATGGGGCTCAACCCTTCATGAGTAATACTCCTCAGAATTGTTCCTCTGAAGGACAGGGAGCTGGTGCACTTATCCCTTGTTAGTTGCAGATTCTTCCCAGGGGCATTAACTTCCCTGAACTTCTTGGTTTGCCCTGCTTGCAGCTGATCAAGATCCTGAGGCTTGGGAAAGGTCTTGAGACATAAAATTGAGAGATGCGGTGGGTCCTTAGTCCAGGATGCCATTAGTTTGCATGAGGGCTGTCACTTGAATTCCAAGGTGAGTTCAGAGGATATACTGGGAAATACCAATAGCATGTACTTCATCCTCCTATGTAGAAATTTTGAGCCACAGTTCAAAAATAAAATAAATTTTAATGTATTTTTCTCAGTGAACATTCTAGTAAAATTGATGCTCCTGGGAGCATGTTTATGCTGTGGTTTGAGTAGACCTGGCATACCTATTTAGAAGCCCAGAAGTAAATTCTAATTTGGAAATCATAGTAGGAGATGTGCAACTTGTCTACGAGTTCTCCAGCTTGGTGGGGACAGGCAATGCTCAGTGGTTTCAAAAGAAGAGAAGGTAGCATCACACTTGTTTTTCATCTGTTTTCCTAGCTTCTCCAGATTTCATTAATCTCTGTTTTAGCTCTTCCTGTAGAATGGAGTCATTACATTTTCTTTATGTAGTTATCACTTAGAACTCTGAAGTGCTTGAGACATGACTGTGCATCACACACTCATAGAACAGCAGAAGCTTGGCTCACTCTCTGTAATTCCAAGTCCAGTGCATTTTCTGCTAACCAGAGCAACCCCAGAGAAACAAAAATTGGTTGAAAGTTGGAAAACTTATGTCCAGTTGAAGATCTTTTTGATCAAATAGTGTATTACACACATTACAATTTACTTACGGGCGGGGGAGCTATGTCAAACATAAAGAACCCAGGAAATGATTCTGAGGAAAGGATTTTGGGTCTGATCTTTATCTATCACTTAAGAGCAGAAGAGACAACATTTGCTGAGTGCTTGCTCTATGGAAAGCATTAATTTAAGTCTTTTATATACAGTTGATCCTTATTATCTTCAGTAGTTACATTTTATAAAGTTGCCATGATCAATGAATTTGTGAATACTGAATAATTGCTCCTAGGGGAAACACAAGGTTAGGTTCCTATGAGCCTCTGGCCACAACACTTTTGTCAATTGGTAATATATAACCTTGTTTTATGTGTGTTTATGTTTAAAGATGTCTTATTTAATATATGTTGTTGATTCACTAACATGAAAATCATGGCCAACAGCACTATAATTCATGCCTGAATGAAGCTTATCTAATACATGTATTTTCTCTGTGAGGCACATCACAGCCTTCTTGTGTTTAGGAACAGTAGACCGCACTTCAGCCCTACACTTCGGCAGGAGAGAGTTATAAATGGTGAAATTACCAACAAAAACCACACAAATGCAAAAACATGGCATTAAATAGACCATGGGAAGGACACGTATTGAAAGAGAGCTAAAAAGGAGAAAGCAGAGCATTGCCATTTTGAACTTCAGATGGGAACACAAGCTTCAGGCGACTCGAATTTTGTGCTGCTCTGTGCGTGTCTGTCGATGATCACAGAGCTACCATGAGTATCGGTTTTGGTGTTATAAATACATTGTAATGAGTAGGGAAATCCACAAATAATGAGGATCACAAATAGTGATTGCACAAATAATGAGGATTGAGTATACATATGTCATTTAATCTTCACAAAAACTCTGGGCAATATGTTGCCTTTCCTCAGGTTTGTAGGAGAATAAAGTCCACCAACTGGCCCCCAAAACACAAAGCTACTGTGTGGGCAATAGGAATCTTACATCCGTTGTATATTATCTTTTCAGCTCAAATTATTCAATATGCATCTTAAAGATAATGTCTCTTTCAAAAACATGAACACAATAAATTATCGCACTGAAAGTACTTACCAGTTCCTTAATACACAAAAACAGTGAGTGTTAACATTTCTCCAATTGTTTTAGAAATCGTTTTTTACAGTTGGTTTGTTTGAGTCAGGATCCAATAGGGTCCACATGTAGCAGTTGGATGGCGTGTCTCTTATTCTCTTTTATCCCATAAGTTCTACCATTTTCTTTTTTTTTTTTTTTTTAATTTTTTTTTTCAACGTTTTTTTATTTATTTTTGGGACAGAGAGAGACAGAGCATGAACGGGGGAGGGGCAGAGAGAGAGGGAGACACAGAATCGGAAACAGGCTCCAGGCTCCGAGCCATCGGCCCAGAGCCTGACGCGGGGCTCGAACTCACGGACCGCGAGATCGTGACCTGGCTGAAGTCGTTGGCTTAACCGACTGCGCCACCCAGGCGCCCCCCATTTTCTTTTTTTTAACTCCCTTGCTATCTAGTAATTGAAAGAGTGTTACTTTTCCATTTGCATTTTTTCGCTAATAGCCGCGAATCTCATAAAGGATTGGAAACTCAACTTTAGTAATTATGAAAGATCTTGTTAACATAGTTAGCACACATGCCTGTTCTCTGATTTGCTGTTTGTTTTCAGTTTTCCATTCTACTCTTGTCCCTTCATTAAGCTTCTTTCAATCCATTTATATTTTTTAATCTCACTGTATTCCATGTATTATTACAAACGACCTAAAAAAATTTTTTTTTTCATGTGCAAGGATATTCCTATCAACATGTATATGTGGAGACAAACCTGAGTCTGCTTGGCTTTAAAGGCCTGTTTTGCTTTTTTTTTTCATTTTCTTTTTTTTAAGTTTATTTATTTTGAGAGAGAGCACATGGAGGGGGCAGAGAGAGAGAATCTGAAGCAAGCTCCACACTGCCAGCACAGAGCCCAGCTTGGGGACTTGATCATGAGATCATGACCTGAGCTGATATCAAGAGTTGGCTGCTTAACCAACTGAGCCACCCACACACCCCTAAAGCCTGTTTTTCTATTCTGCTTGTTTATTGCTGAGCTTTATTTTTCCCCCAAATTCATCTGGTAAACAGGTATGCTAATATTTGCTCTCCTCTCAGAGTTGCACTGGGGAGAAAGGAGATGATATATGGGTCTGACACACGTAATTAAATAATAAATGCTTGCTGAGTGAATGAGTAAATGAATGATTAAATAGGAATGCTTCTGAAACCGTAAAAAATGCTATATAAATGTTGTTAAAAATTATAAATGACTGGATGAAGCAGCCTGGATAGAGGAAAGAAAATCTCTCTCAGGCTAAGATTTTGATTGCTCACTTGGAAAGCTAACTTTATTAATGAAGTGGATTATGTAAGGTTTTGGGTTCTTTCTTCTCTCTTGCCATTTCCCTGCCAATTAGTATGAATAGGAGAGGATGAGCAGAGAAAGGAGGTGAAAGGTCAGCTTGCTTTGACCTCTTGAGGATCTGGATTTTTTTTTCCTTTAATGATTATTTAATGTTTATTTTTGAGAGAGAGAGAGAGAGAGTGTGGGGGGTGGAGGAGGGGCAGAGAGAGAGAGAGAGAGAAAGAGAGAGAGAGGAGCAGAGGATCTGAAGCGGGCTGACAGCCGATAGTATAATGTGGGGCTCAAACTGACAAACTGTGAGATCATGACTTGAGCCAAAATTGGACGCTCAATAGACTGAGCCACCCGGCTCCTGGAGGATTTGTTTTGTCAGAGAAAACATATACATTTATTGAGATTGTTCGTTGTTGCTCTCTTTGAATTTTAACTACTTTTTTTCTGTCATTTACACTAAAATGCAAACTCCATGAAGGCAAGAGTTTTTGTCGTTTTGTGTGCTGCTCTATTCCTTACCTAAAATAGGGCTTAATTCATAGTGCACAATAAATATTTGTTAAATAAATTCCTACCTGATACATTGATTAGAATTAGACCTGTTCCTAAATGCTGTCTTAGCCAGTTTGGCCTGCTGTAACAAATTACCATAGACTGGGTGGCTTAAACAAAATATATTTAGTTCTCACAGTTCTAGAGGCTGGGAAGTCCAAGATGAAAGTGTGGCAGATTCAGTATCCAGTGAGGGTCTTCTTCCTGATTTACAGATGGCTGTCTTCTCATCGTATCCTCATGTGGCAGGGAGCAGAGAGAGGAACAGACTCTTGTGTCTTTTATCAGGGCACTAATCCCATTCATGAGGGCTCCACCCTCATGACCTAAACACTCCCCAAAGGTCCCCTCTTCTAATACCATCACATTGGGGGTTAGGATTTCAATACAGTAAAACCTTGGATTGTGAATAACTTATTCTGCGAATGTTCCACAAGATGAACAAACATTTCTAATAACTTTTAACTTGATAAAAAAGCAATGTCTTGCAACATGAGTAATACGCAACACATACTGTCACATAATCACAAATAAGTCAATCGTTTTTTTCTCTGCGGGATTGTGGGTGATTGTCTCTCATGATCTCGGGCCGCAGAGTTTGGCAGTAATCAGTGAGTTTTCAGAACACTGGAAGGTGCCCACAACTGGCACTAGTGTATTTTTTGTCACTTCAAAGCACCTATGGACAGTGCTTTGCTTTTCCATACAAGAGGAAACATAAGAATGCTTTGCTTCCTTCTAGGTCAGGCTGTCTGTATATATAGACCCTTCCTCTGCTGCCTATTGTCAGTTCCATTAAATACAGTATATGACAAGAGTTTGTTACCCCTGTACTATATTAACACATCCATGAGAGTGGCCTCCATGCAGAAAAAGATTCCATTGAGCCAATAGATAGCAGTGATTCTGCTGGCAATATGAAAGTCTTCTTCCACAATAACCCTCTTCTCATGTCTACCTTATACTAGCCAAGAGGGTTTTCAAAGATAAATACAGGTTAATTTGTTTACTGTTCTTTATATTTTGTATTTTCTTTATTATTTTGTATTATGTTACAGTATTGCAATCATTTTTATATGAATATTTTTGGGTTGTGGAACAAATCATCTGAATGTCAATCATTTCTTTGGGAAATCCACTTTGATAAACAGGTGCTTTGGATTACAATGTATTATGCTCGTAAACCAAGGTTTTACTTTATATGAACTTGGGGGAGACACAAACATTCAGTACATAGCAAATGCAATGGATGGGCTAGTCACAGTGCCAGCCAAGTCTACCTTCCTTGCTAAGAGAAATTGTTACATCCATGGTTCTCTCTACTGAAAAAAAATAGTTTGAGCTTTTTCTTAAGCAGGGGTGGCCATATTTTATGCCTTATATCTCCTCTACCTTCCATCTAGACAAGCCAAAGATAGGTACCTGAACCAAAATTAGCCAAATCAACAGTATTGCCAGTGACACATGAGATGATGATCTGTGACAACATCTCTTTCTAAAGGAGATTGATGGCAGTCAAAACATGACGGACCAAGAAAAAACTAGAGCTATGAGTAAATCAGGTATGTGTATGCAGAAGCCATCAAAAATTGGAGCCATGATATGGAAAAAAAAACAAAACCAGCATTTGTTCAAGGGCAACAATTTAAGTTTGTAATGACACGCAGAGGAAGTAAAGGCAGAGAAGGGTTGAGTAACTTAGAGCAAGGTTTTGATAAACCTCTGGCTTTAGAGGTGGGTCTTAGGTCAGATTCCTGGAAATACTGGAGATGATTTGTGCCATCACAAATGACACAGTTGGAGGGTTAGTGGGGAAATCATCTATAAGGGAGAAAGGAAAGCTGTGTTAGATAGAGGAAGAGACTGAATTCAGATAGAGTGGCACCAGGGCGCCTTCTGATCCCATGGAAGCTCTGGAACTGGGGTGACGCATCAAAGTTGTGCCTAAGTGAGGCAGGAGGGCGAGCCTTTGAACCCTCCCGCGGACCAATCCTTGCATAGTTGGGCTACTTCCTAGAAGGGTGTGTAACTTTGAGCAACATGGCTCTCTTTTGCCAAGGGTGATTTCTGGAGAGGGACTCAATTATCAGCTCTCAGCAGCCAATGTAGAAGGGGTATGGGAATGAGAACCTCAGTCCTAAAAGCGGGGTCTGGGCAGTGAATGCTGGCATCCACAACATGAAATGACAAAATAGTTCTAGCTCTAGAGCTGTCTGAGACCCTTTTGGTTTTCAAATTATGCTTTCAACTCTGTGAAGCCCAGGTACAGGATTGTTTTGGGATCCCCAAAGATTCAGTTGTTGAGTATATATCTCCATATAACAATGTCTCCCCCCATTTCTTCAGGTAACTTGGCTTTTACCTAACGTAAGGAGAGAATCCAATCTATTAAGTACTAAGGGGGAAAAACATGGACATTAAAGGCTTAAGGCTGGAAGAATATAATTAATCAGCTTTAATATTAATAGACCCACTAATATTAAATCAATATTAAACTTTACTAGTTATGAATGAATTCACTGAAATCTATGAATCCTATACCTACATAATGGATATTGATTCTTTCTTTATGAGAATTTCAGAGTGTGGAATATCCATGAGGGCAAGGTTTGGATTAATTTCTGTGAGTAAAAAAAGATCATTCTAAGATAGTTGCCAAGTCCCTGAAGATACACAGAGTGAAGCAACAAAATAGTTTTAGGAGAAGACTGTCAGTACGGCCTCCAGGCACTGGGATGACCTTTAGATTTGGGAAGGCCCAGATGTGACTTCTGGCTCTGCCACTGTGTCACCTTGGGTAAGCCTCTGAACCCCTGTAAATCACCATTGTTCATTTCTAAAATTGAGATTGCAGTATATTCCTCAAAGCATTGTTGTGAGAGCTCCATGAAGTCACACTAAATTTCCCAAGATAGGTCTCCCCCTGTGGTAGCCAGTTTCTACACGCTAGCCATCCTTTCAGATTTAGTGCTGTCCGTCCTTACTGCCTGGGATCCCGATTCATCCTGTTAGCAGTTGAATGCAGTTAATACTCAGAAAATTGATTTTTTCTTATCCTGCAACCAGATTCCAGTGGCTCTAGAGTTGCTTTGGGAATATATGGTGGGAGGGAACGAGGACCAAGCTAGAATCTTTACTTAAGCCATAGCCTTCCTGTAAATCAAACCCAGCTGAGGAATTTCCTTGTCTGGAGCAATCTCTTAAGAGTGGATCAGACTGAGGGCTTCTGCTGATGGCTCAACTCTAGGAGGATTCGATTACTTTAGCATCATGTATGGCATACGGTAGGTGCTCAAAACATATTGGATCTCCCTTCCCTCTTTTGGCCCAGGTATACTTCTTGAACTCTTCATAATCCCAGGAAGATTCCTTGAAATTTTACTGAACTCACAGAGAGTTCTTCAAAGCAGAATACCAATGATTGATGGAAATTCCATAAATTGTCAGCTTCTAAGGTTTCCCTGCTGGGCCCTCCAGGTGCTAAATTATTACAGTCCTGTAGTCAGAGTTGGATCCCAAGGAGTGGGAACTTCTGTTGCAAGTTCAACTCCAGGGAATAATATTTCTGGTTTTAGGTCAGTCCTGTAACAAAAACTGTAAAACCCCCAGCAGAATGTGGTGGCAAGGACCGGCACCCTGGGGGGCCATTCCAACTGCCTGCATTCGGGTCTGTAGTCTCCAAGCACGAAAAATAATCCTGAATTAGATGTGTTCTTATAATCTAGGGAAGGCCTTTAAAAAATGTTGGAACAGATAGTGTCCCAAATTGGTTCCGTAATTAAGGTATGCAGAGCTCGGCTTCAAAGATCCCTTACGTCTGTTTTAGGGGATGCTGTTAGTGAGCAGATAATTGTATATAGTAGCTGTAGAGCCATTAGAGGAGCTTAATCTACACAGAAGGCTTTGGATATTAGGTGCTTCTGGGACATCGCTTCTACAGTAATGTCTCATCTGCAGATATTACCCCAAATGTACACTTTTCTCCATTATATTTTATTTTTTAAAGCCAGAGAGTTTGCATTTGGGTACAGTTTTGTAACAGGATGAATAGGTACCCAAAAGATACTTTGATTGCTATGAAAGGTAAAAACATAATGAGAAAACTAATAAAGATTGCAAGGATACAACTCTCCTGACCTGTTAAGCTTGTGTGAGGGGTGGAGAAACAGTCCCAGGATGGCCTCAGAGAGGGAACATTACATTTGGTTCAGAGTCAGCCATGTGTCAGCCACTGTTTTAGGCCCCCTATCTTATCCTTAAGAAGTCAGGACAGTAGAAGGTGCAAAATTCAAAATGAGTCTAGGAGTTCTGTTTTTGCTGAGGGTTTTGGGAGAGAAGAGATTAAACAAACATGGGACTATGGCTAAGAGAAAAAGATTGAGGACAAGTATTCCTTTTGGACACTCAGCTTCCTGCTTATATCAACCAAAAATCTTTATCCTTGATTTGTAATACATATTCTTTTATAACTAATAATTCTCAAACAGCTGAGAAGTAAAACCAAACCACCTCAAACAGTGACAGGTTTAGTGAGAAAAAGAATCAAAATTCCTTTCTCAGCTACTTTAATTAGTATCGGAATTTATTATTATTATTATTATTATTATTAATGTCTGCTTGTGTTCAACTTCCTCTCACCCCCAAAGCACATATACACTTTTAACTTTTATAGTCTAATCTATTGCAGAACGGGCCACATACAAAGACTTGGTTAAAAAACCTCCTCCCAGCCTGTTGCAATATTTATAAAGCCCTTGCTTTTTAACACACTGTGAGAAGGGCTTAGTAAAACAAAGGGCATCATAATTTATTGTTTTAAGATTATTGATTCAATAAATTAACAATAATTTCCATGAAGGGTAGGAACTCTGGTGCCATAAAAGTTTATTTATTCCTACTTTAACTAGCATTGATTAGAGTATTCAAATCGTGCCAGCGCTCTATAATCACTCTTTATAGGTGAAATGCCCTCCGCTGTGCAGGAGACAGTAAAATAAACATTCAACCAGAAGTGACAATGGCTCCTTTAAAAACCAGAAACACTAGATTTTTTTTTTCAAGAGGGAAGGAATAGTTCAGATAGCGCTTTTAATATGTGCCGTGTGCATGTTAGGCCCTGCTCCCTGATGTATTGCAAGGACATAGTTTTAAGAGGCTATTACAATTGTTAGCAAACAGGTAGAAACTAAATGGTGATATTCATATCCATACTTCAAACAAAGAGATCTTTTTGTTGTTGTTTGGGTTTCAGGTATCATTATATATTGTATTTAAGAACTAGGTGGATTTTTTTTTTCCCCGGCAGGTATTGTTTCAGTGCTTTTGTTCCTCAAGCAGTGTGACTAAACGTCCAAGGTGACTCGCTGAGGGCATTATAAAACTGTTAATAACTTGAACAAACAGGTACTGCCTTTTATTCCGCAGCCACGGGGCAGATTAGTTTGAAGTAACTTATCTGAAGAAATGAGAACAATGGGCAAGCTCGCTCATCAGGCACCACAGACCTGAACTCGGATTTCTCCTGTCCTCAGGATCAGTTCTTTATAGCACACCAATAGGATAGGGTCATGTTTCCTTTTCACGTACTCACCCATGCTGTTTTGTCCTTTGCTTTGACTTCTGTTTAATGTGTTTTATTTTTGAGCTTTCATCCTATATTTTCCTATGTAATTTCTTTTCTTTTCCACCAACAAGAAATCTTTAACTGAAATATGATTTAGAACCAGGCATTTGCAGTAATTAATAAAATGAAATGAAATAAAATACAATAAAGCTCTTAGTAACCAAAGGCTTATGATTTACATAGGCTTTAAATGATTGTTGGTGTTAAATTGTTTCTCAGAATGCAACTCAGGAATTTGAAGTTGTCAGATTAACTGCTGTATTTACTGGTCTGTTTGATTAGGTGAGCATAGTTTATATTCCCTCTTGGAAACCTAAATAGCAACCATTTCCTACCAAAACAGCACTGAGAACAAAGGCCCCATTCATAGGGCAGTGGGCATTGCTCTATAGGCCTTTGTATCTGAAACAACATGGTTACTAAGCACTTCGAAAGGAAAAGGTGCAACTAATTTTTTAAATGTACACGTAATAGGCAGAAAAAGAATCACATAGCACACCAAACAAATACATTCTATCAAAAATGAATGGAGTGCTTTTGGTGCTTCTGGCCTTCTTTCCAAAGCTATAATAAAAAAAAAGGTACTGTGGTCATTTTTGAAGGACAACAGAAAAGCAATATTGGCAGGGATAATCTGGTCTCATCATTTTAAACACTCTAAGGATTGATTAACGTTCTTGTAGTCCATAACCATCTCTTTGAGAACCTTCCGTAGGCCAGGCTCCGCACTGGGCACTGAGGGGCATAAAGGCCAGTAAGTTCCCTCTCTTCCTTTCTCCATAGTCCTGTAGCTCATATTCTAGAATTTGGACAACATCATGACATTGATGATTTCCACAGCAAAAATGAAGTGTAGAGGAGGGTGGCTTCTTGGAGATGATGACCCCTAAGCTGATTCCTAAAGGCAGGGGCTGGGGCAGCAATACATGTAGAGGTGACAACACCTTCTAAGGTTGGGGAATGCCAGGGTCTGTATAGGAAGCTGCAAGAGGTTCCTGATAACTGAATCATCAACAGTAGGTTAGGACTAAAGAAGATGAAGAGGAAGGAGAAAGCTGAATCCACAGAGCACCTGCAGTGTGTGCTAAATAATCTGGAATTGATCCTGTAGGAGACTGTGAGACTTTGAAGGGTAGGGAGGAGGAGAAAGCTAGCCAGGCTGTACAGTTCCAACTCCAAATCAATTAACCGGTCAGTTGTGCATTTAGGGTCCCAAAGCGAATCTCATCACACTGATAATATATATTTTCTTGACCTGCCTTTCCTGCCTTCATTGTCTACAGTGTTTGAATTCACCTGATAGCCACTCAATATTTTACTTGTCTTGAAAAGTTAATGCATCATTTGTTGAGAGAAGTCATTTGTCACCCACAAAGACACACACCAATCATTTTATCGAAAGGCTTTCAAAAGGATAAATATGTGATAACTCCAAGTCCTTAGCATCTGGGGCATGTAGCCGTATGGAGTTTAAAGGAAACTCAGGAGCATCCCTCTGGGGCATGGGGGTAATGCAAACTTGCATAATGGAGGTTCTCAAAACCTAGGTAAACACAGCCTAGCCTCCTCCATTTCAGCTGCCATATCCTGGCGGCTCTTTTCCCTTTCAATTGCATGGAGATGAAGGAGATATTTGAGTGAAGCAAATGGTCTCACAGTTACATATATTGGAAAAACACATTCCCTTTGCATATCTGCTATGTCATTCAGATGTAAAGTATTTAACTTTTGATCCCAAACTGATCACAGCAGCTAGTCTAGTGGCTTGGCAGGACAGCTGTGTGCAATTGCCAAGACTTCCAAGTTTTTAACCTCTTTAGCTGAATTGTCACTCTGCAATGGAGAACTACATAGAGAGTAGAATGGGAAATTGCGAATTAGTCAGGACAGACTCGATTTACCTCTATCTCATGGTACTCACCACTTCCATGAGGATAAGATCATCCCCGGGGGCTTGTTAGGTATGCAGATTATTAGGTACGCCCTCTGTAAATTTTGGTTCAGTGGGTCTGGTTTGGGGTCCAGAAATCTGTTTTTGTCAAGCACTCCAGGTGTTCCTGATCTTCAGGGAACTTTGGGAAACATTGCAAAAATGATTAAGTAAATTGAATAAAACAGCATTCTTCAACTCACCGTATACTATTTAAGCTTAAGAGGAACACTGTAATATAGGACCTTACCAAGCATCAAAATAATGAGGAAATAGTTGGGGCTGCATATTCTATAATTTTGCAAGCCACTTTAGTAGAAGGAATGACGACAATATAAAAAGCAACTGTGCCAAATTTTTTATTGGGTCTCCAGATTGCTTCACTAAAGTAAGTACCGCCAATTAGGTCGGGGTAAAAAATGTGGGTCAGGCTATATTTTCCTTTCATTACAAAGTGAAATAAATTTGTTACTGGTACTACAGTTAAGAAAAATAAATCTTTTGTTTCTTCCAAATATACTTTATTACGTGCTTATGACAACGAAGGTCTTCTTTTGGGTCTGTGGTACCCACCATGTAATCTTCCTCGTGTACACCATCTCTGCATACAATCTTGTAAAAATCAAACTCATTTAAGGCAGAAAAACGTGCTTTCCAGGAATGGTTTTCAAACTGTTATTCTAGCAGCTGGACATTTTGCCCAAACCCGGGTATATAAATGAGTAGAAGCAGCTATGTTTTCACCAGGGGCTGGAGGAGTGGGGGGCTAGGAGAGGTCTACAGGCTTCCCAGCTCTAGAACAGCACTTTCCAAATGCACCAGCCTCCCTTGGTAGGAGAGGAGAATTCAAGGCATTAGGATAAAACAAGTTGATATTACATGAAAAACGACATTCTGGTAGCTTCTGAAATGCCTCCACAGACAGGGCGGAGCAGAGCTTGAAAAACTCTGCTAGGGTTTTTCCTCAAGGGCGGTAGCCTTGGTTCACTCAGTCAACGCCATGCCTACCACATGCCAGATACTAACGAGAGGTCTATTGTAGCGCATTTCTATCATATGCTATCATAGAAATTTTCAAAGTTTGTATCCTTTCACAAAGAATGATTATGATTTCCATAGAGCACATAGGACCTGTGGACGGAAATGGAAGAGAATGTTTCTGCTCAATTAACAAAATGTGCATGCACTTTCAGAATAATGTCCCACCAGTAACCTCGATAGCCTAACTTTGTGTGTGGGCAGCCTCTGGTGTGCAGCAAGATGGACTGGGATTAGAAGGCATGACTGTTTCTGTTTAACTTGCTCTGCACAGCGCTGTCTGCAGGTGGGCACTCAACAAAAGCTGCCAGTCTTAGCATCCAGAGATGTGGTTGTGATCAGTCATCATATTATTAAATTATTCATCTCATATTAAGTGACCACAATTTCAACATTGGCTTCTCTTGATAGATGTACAATTCATATAGACCATTGGAACTATATTCAGGGCGTGCTGTGATTTCGTCTGCAATGTCACTCATAGTGGAAAAAATATGCCACACTTTTTTAAGCAAACAGGCTTCTTTTCACAGTGGACAGAGAATACCGTTAAACAGAGGAAACACAATATCCCTTTTCATAGCAAGAGATCAAATGTCTGCAGAAGAGTTTAATTTATACTTCTCCATGTGCCAGAGCCCAGTCTGAGACATAGCAGCATTTCAGTACTTTCAATCAGGTCATAGTTTCCACCATGAATGACTTCATCCCTTTTAAAATAGAATAAATGGAATTCCACAGTATACTATGGGTAGGGATTATAGGAAATTAAAAGACGTATAGTGCTCAGCACACTAAATAATTGTGACATTGAGCTGGGAAAATAACACTTATGCGGCAAGTCCTTCTTGGGTGTTATTTGTTAGATTTTGCTCCAGCTTTCCAGGAGAGCGGAAGAGAAGTATTGCAGTGTGGGCCAGGAAGAGAATTCTAAGCCATGCCTGCTCAAAGTTTTCCCTTTTGAAAATATATGTGAGCATGAAGTTAGATCAGTGGTGTGACTTGATTTCGTTGTCCACCAGCCCTACTGTCTGACTCTCTCTGGATTTAGTTCTCTGGTTTCACTGTCTTGGTGATGAGGACTCTACAGAATGAAGCCCAGCGGCCTGCAGCTTGGGGTAGATGCAGTGAGAGAGGGGCGGGAGGAATCCTGCTCAGCCACAAGAAGGCCCTGCAGTTTAAAGATGACAGTGGACTCTGTGAATGCCCTGAATGCAACCATCGTATGTGAGCTGGTATAAAAACTAGAATTTGTTGCTTTATATAGAAACTACCTAGAAGAGAAAGTGAGGGTGGTCAAAAGTAAGAGGGAGGCAGATTCTTCTCTGGAGGACTTTTTCTTCCCAATGTACTTTCAGGCTGACTTTTGACCTTATTTAATATGGTTTTGTAAGTGAAGTAATTTGATGTGTTTCTTGAACAAATGAATATACACGCTAGACCCGCCTGCAGCGGTATATTACACATAAGCTTTCTGTTGATGAGTGATGAAAATACAATATTTTCATTCTGTTGTGCTCTCTTTACAATCACGTTTGTGGCATTAAATGGTTGCGGTGTTGAGATTTGCACGCCTTTTAAAAAGAGCCCAGTGAGCAGGCCTTCCCTTTGGGAAGATTACTGCTGGAAAAATGGGGGTTCTGAGAGAGAGTGAATACAAATCCATTGCAGGTGAGCCAGCACAATTTAATCACATAATATATTTATAATATATCCCCAGGAATTCATGTTTGCTTTGAATCTGCCTACCAGATAGGCCACAAGGAGATAGAAATGACTTACGGTGGTTTCTAGTGCCTAGAGCTGAGTGTATGCTATGTTTCTGTTCACACATAATCAACAAACAAAGGAGGAGGTGCAGCTGCTCAAAAGAGTTTAAGGGAGGGCCGATGTACAGGTGGGAGTTTTTAAATCTTGACATACTGATAAGATTTCTGCATGGCTTCAAAGCTTGTTAAAAAAAATGACCTACATTGCCAGTATTTCTTTGAAATTCCTAATCTGTTGCTAAAACAGAGCAAACCAAGTTCTCTTTTGTGAACTTGAGTAAACACATTCTTCATCACCATCAAAGATGTGGCAAGAAGAGGGAAGGACCTGCCTTTGTGATTCAAGAGTCCTCTACCAGTGTTCTGTGCATATTTGTGGGTACAGTCATATCTTTCAAAGAACGACCCAAACCAAATACTTCTGGTAATCTCCAGGCTTTTAATATGTGACAAAGCAGGGTAATGGGTTCAGGCGTGTTATTTGGAGCCTTTCTGTGAGTGTAGTACCCGATCAATAGCTACGCTTGCTCTTCTGGGGCACCTGCTTATGGAAGGAGTTCAGAATATTGGAGAAATAAGCATTACACAAACAGATGGGGAAGCTAAAGCAATGAAAAGCTCTTGACCTGGCCAGAGTCAATATGAATGGTCAATAGAGAAGCAGAGAGCTTGCATTGTCAAGCTCTTTGTTAGGGTATCATTTACAGAATCTGATGCCTTTGAGTTGGTGAGAAGGGTGATCAGGGAGAGTTTTAAGGCCATAGAGACTAATGTGTTCCACCTCAGAGAACAGAGTCTTTCCATTTACCCATATTACAGTTATTCTTACTCTGTGAAAGTTTAAAACAGGAGAAATGAGCCTCAGTCTTGTTAGTAGTGTCTATGGCACTCTTAAAAAAATGGGAATCAAATTGAAAATGGGTTGGTGATGGAAACGGTGTTAGTCAGAGTCCCCCTAAGAAAGAGAAGCAATAAAATAATTGTGTGTGTGTGTGTGTGTGTGTGTGTGTGTGTGTGTGTGTTGTGGGAGAGAGAGAAAGAGATTCATTTTCAGAAATTTATCCATGCCATTGTGGAGGCAAGTTCAAAATCTGCAATGTAGGCTAACACGCTGGAGACCCAGAAAAGAGGTGATGTTGTAGTTTGAGCCTAAAGGTAGTCTGCTGTCAGGATTCCCTTTTCATTAGGGGTCAGTCTTTTTCTATTAAAGCCTTTAACTGATTGGATGAGGCCCATCCACATTATGGAGAGTAATCTGCTTTCCTCAGAGTTTACTAAGTGAAATTTTACTCTCATCTTAAAAACCTCCATGAAAACATTTAGAATAATGTTCAACCACATATTTGAGCACCATAGCCCAGCCAAGTGGACAGACAAAATTAACAATCACAGAAAACAGGCAGGCTAAGTATTGAAGGGTGCCAGAGACCTGGCTGCAGGGACAACACCCTTATCTGATCACATAGGACATAGGCAAATATATTCTCTGATGGCAACAGATACAGATACTTTTCCTTTTTATTGACGATGGTGGGAAGTTTTCTGAAAGTCACTTGGAGTAAATTTCATACCCAAAAGGAAGTAATATCATGGGGAAAAGGAATGCTATAAAATATAGCATCAGAGAATGATTACAAACTCTCATATAGTGTACAAACACATATATAAATCTACAAAGCATTGGCCCAAAATTTGAAGTAAACAAGCCATATCCAAATGAAACCAGACAAGTGAAAATATAAAATTCAAATAAATGTTCAAAACATATAAAAATCCATTAACAAGTATATGATTGGGCTTCTACTATAATGTGACACATTATCAGGTCCTAATCAATCATTCCCCTTGATAAGGTTGGCAAAGTTTTAAACATTTTTTTAGTGTTGTAGGTAGAACGATAAACTTTGGAGGTTATTGTTTTAAGAAATCCCATAGCTAAGTAACTAGCCCTAACTAAGTGCATCACTCTATGTATGTTATCTCTGTATCACCTTTACCCCAAAAGATGCATACGCCTCAGCCACTGTCTCATTGGGTAGGTTGCATATGCTCACAGAGATATGTATTTTTCTTTTTCCTGTACACATATATATCCATATCAATATATAAACATATGAGGATATGCACCTGATTTCTATTATGATTATACTAATCATCAATAGATTATTTTTTAGTGCCTACTATGTGCTAGGCCCTGTGCTAATCTCTAGGAATATAACAAGGAACATGTTGACCATGATTTACTTTGTGGACAAATTGGAGTTTATACTCTGGTGAAAGAGGGAGTTAAAAACAGACAAGTAAAACAGTTACAATTAGCATTTAAGTGTTATGAAGATAAAGGAAAGAAGCTTAAGATAGAAAATAAGGAGACATACTTTTAATAGGGAGTTCAAGAAGGAAATCTCAGAGAAGGTAATATTTAGTTTGAAGTCTAGAGGATAAGAGTATAACAGAAGAGAAAATAGTCATTTAAAAATGTAGGATACTAGAGTGGTTGGCTCATAGTAAGTGCAGGGGAAGTAAGAGCTGAGACTGGGGAAGTAAACAGGACCTCACAAACCTTGATAAGGGCTTTGACTTTTGTTCTAAGAGCTATGGGAAGATTTGAAAGCAGTGGACTGACATGAGACAAAATTTGCATTTTAATAAGATGACCGATTGCTGCTGTATTGAGCATGGCTTGGTGAGGGGTAAGTATGGAAGACGTGAGATCAATTGATCTTTAAATAGTCACTTTAATGAGATGACAGCATACTAGTCTAAAGTGAGGGCAGAAGAGATGTAGAAAAACAAACTGATTAATATGTATTTTGGAGATAGATTGGACAAGACTTACTGTTGTATGAATGTGGTGCAGGAGGAAAAGGAAAAATTAAAGATGACATCTGTATTTCTCAGTTGAGCAGCTGAGTGATTGGTGGTGCCATTTACTGAGGAGAAGATTGGAGCTTATGATGAGGGAATAGGTTTGAGGAGGAAATCAAGAGTTCCATTTTGGATTTATTAAGTTTGAAATGTCTATAAGATATCCTATTTAAGTAAGCAATGTTGTGTGTGTATATGGAGGTCAGAAGTAGGGTATCATTTTAAAGTCATCACAATTAAAATGGTATTTAAACCCAGGAAATGATGAGATATGTGAGTAGGTTAGAGAAGGTAAGAGGCTTCTCATTTGGCTTTGAGTTTTATTTAGAGAGTAGTTATAGAAGAATCCAGCAAAAGAGAATAGGAACAGCCAGAGAAAAAAGGGCAAATCAAAACAATGTGATGCTTCAAAAACTAAGAAAAGAGATAATTTCGGGACAATGGCAGTATTTACCTGTAACAAACACTGCTGCAAAATTGCATATATGGAGAATACCTTGTAAGAGTTCATTGAATTTGGAGTCATGGAGGTCATTGATGATGTTGACAAGTGATCATGCCCTTCCTTCAAAAGTACTTGGAGCAGAAATCAGATTGCAGAGAATTAAAGTATAAATGGGACGTAGGAAGTGGAGAGCAATATACATAGATCATTCTTTTGAGAGATTCAGGTATTCAGAAGGAGAGCAGAAAAATGGCGTGGTAATTGTAGGAAAAAAGATGCAATTTCATTCATTAATGGTAGATACCAAGAATGTATATTTTCACTAGCATTGATTTCTGATGCATAAAAAACTATAGCCGAAAGAACCAACAATTAACACTTGAGATTAAAGAAGAGAAAGAATCAAGGGCACACATGGATAAAATGATGGCAATATGTAATATGACTCATATGGAAAAAACCTGTAGTAAACATTCTAATATACTTTTCCCTTTTTAACTCAAAGCCATTCTAATCAGGTTGTTCAAAGTTTAATAGAATAACTCAACCTATGAAATGATTTCATGTCATTGTGGTATAACCTTTCAGGGAAAGAGAGATCATTATTGAGAAAGTAACTCAACTATAGTATTTCTTTAAAAAATGTAAATGTATCTTTAATTTCCTGATTCTTTCCTTCTGAGTCTGGAATGCCCAGTTGATCCGCCTCAAGAGGCATAAATGGCAGAAAAATCTCTCCCCATCCTCTGTAAAAACCAGCCCACTGTAGCCTGTGGAATTCAGGATCTCAGGCTTTCATGATTTCACATGCTGATTTTAAAATAACTCTGTATTAGACAAAATTTCAATCTCCCAACTCAGTTCAATCAATGCAATTTATTTGTTTAAAACTGAACTTGATACTTATCGGGATAAAAGGCAAAAGACATACTCAAGTCAATTCAGGGTCTCCTTCATTTGCCTTGGGATTGTCTTTAGGATCAGGAAGGATTATGTAGCTCCAAAATGTGGGGATAGAAGTGAACATGTGCTCTTCTTGTTTGCAGTTGATTCATGTGATGTTCTCCTGAGGCACCTTCATTGCTATCCAGCTAGTGGTCATTAGGCCACACAGATCACTCTATAAACACCTTGTCCCTTTTAGGCCCTGGGCTTTTGGTGCAATATCTGAGCTTCTCTTGAGTACTGGGAAGCATTCCACTGATGCCATATAACTGAGCTGCAGCAAACTCAGTGGGGCTGCCTCACTGCCAAGTGTAGAGACACCTGTATAGGACTTTCTGCACTGGGGTGTTGGACTATAGGAAACAGAAAACAGATTTGTCTGTGTTCTCACATTCCTCAAATCTATCTGGGGATTTCTACCCACTTCCTCCTAAGACTGACTTGTGTTAAGTAAGGTAGACAAGCCAAGAGGCCCCTTTATCTAGCACTCTATATCTAAGCCCTGTATTTCAGATTCCTCTCTTTTCCGAGTCAGAAAAATACTCATTTAGTTGGAATGCAGGGTAGCCTTGGTCTTTTTCTTCCAAATCTGTGGTTTATGGCCTAATCTAAACTTTGTAACTATTTAAAAACAACTTTATTGAGATATAATTCCGGGACCATATAACTCATCCATTTTCAGTGGACAATTCAGTGGTTTTTAGCATATTTATAGAGTTATACAAACACCACCACAATTTATAACCTAAGTGTTTGAAACTTCCCAAAGCCAAGGTTTTGATTCCTTTTTAAATTCTTTGCATTGCCTTTCCTGAGGCACTGGAAAGTTGCCTGAATGATGGAAAGAAAAAGCAGTAAGAGAAAATGTGAGTGGGGAAGCCTTGATTAATATACGAAGATGTTAATCTGCCACAATACGCATGGATCTTGGAGGTCCGCAGTTGGGCTTCGTGATGTTCTTTGGTGTGGTTGGAGCTAACCTATGTAACTACTTGTGTCATATGCACATAGAACTGTGCATACAACATGGTTTGGCTTGTTTGTGTAAGATCTTCATCTTTCTCTACTTTTGCTCATTCTGCCTTTAAGTTTATAGATATTTCTAAATTCAGAAAAGGAAGTTGCACACTGAGCTGTCACTAGGACATTTCTTCCATCTGTATATTTCTTTTTATTTTTTATTTTTTTTAACGTTTATTTATTTTTGAGACAGAGAGAGACAGAGCATGAACGGGGGAGGGTCAGAGAGAGAGGGAGACACAGAATCTGAAACGGGCTCCAGGCTCTGAGCAGTCAGCACAGAGCCCGACGCGGGGCTTGAACTCACAGACCACGAGATCGTGACTTGAGCCGAAGTCGGACGCTCAACCGACTGAGCCACCCAGGCGCCCCCCATCTGTATATTTCTATAACATTAGCCCCGATTGTATCTCATATGGCATCTATTCCAAGTTCAAATTTAACTGTGTTTTCTTCTACATCCAGGGGTTACCACCATGTTAGAAGAGTAGTTTGGCTTGGGGTTACTTTTGCCTCTGTGATAAGGATTTGGGGGGTACCACTGATTCAAGGCACAGTAAAATTTCAGGAGCCCGCAAGTCATGAACACACACATGTGTTGAAAGATATGCCTGAAAATGTAATGTGTTTTTTAGTTAAGCAATTTCATTCCATGGTTCAATCACGAAGAGCCACAGCAGAAAATCTTGCCCATACCTTTACAATTTGTTAATTTTCATAGATCCAGGTAAATCCAAGTATAGAATATATCTAGAATACATCTTGATGATATAAACTGAAAAACTGAAATGTTGTCACAAAATTTTGCTTACCTTGTCTCCCATCACAATGTGGCTGACAAAAAGAAAGGAAAAAAACAACAACTTTCTTTCTATGGAACTTTAGTGCTTAAATTTCTCATTTTACTTGAAAAAGGAAAATGGAGAAAGAAGTGAAAAGAAATCTTGGAAAAACTGCCCATCCATTAGCATTTTCTTGGATCCTAAAGAAACTTCTGGCCACATTCAGTTTTTTGTTTTTGTTTTCCTTTTGTCAGAGGTAGAGGCCAGCACTGCAGGTAAAATATTTTGCTCTTTGTTTTGCCAATATTTATTCCTTATGCCTGTTGTGCCTCTCTGTCATATCTCAGGATAGAAATTCCCTTATGAGCAACATGATTAGAAATGCAATGAGCACTATTAAATATATTTGAATACAGGCAGCAAAATTGCCATGCAGCCCATCTCAGGAGACCATCCAAAAGTATTATGTGTGCTCACGAATGAATCCTGCCCGTACACAGTCCCTTCATTTGGGCTCCTATTTTGTCCTGCCTTTCATGACTAACTCCTTCAATGTAAGTTTAGCTTCTTGGTCCCCCAGCAACCTGAATGCTAAACTAATGCCAACATCAGGAAGCAAGCACAGATGGGAAAGTGAGGGGTGAGAATGAAGAATCAGAGAGACCAAAAAGAAAGGAATGAGAAACAAAGGGAAAGCTGAGGTTTGATGATCTTCTTTCCTGTGGTCTGTCTGGAGACAGGCCTCTGACATACATAACTACTCTGTCACAGTGGCTCTAACACTGAGGGTTCAACTTTCACCAGTGAAAACAATTGCCAGCGTACCTGTGGTTATTTGAAGATTATGTGTGATATTTGATGATCTTCTAGCATGGGCAGCCAGGATTCTATTTTTTATAAGCCCTGTGCGATGGAAAAATCCAGATATTAAGTTGAAAACTGCTGAAGAGCAATAATCTAGTAACAATAGCCAACATTTACTGACTACTGACCGTGCTTTGTGCCAAAAGATAATGACCTGCTAACTCTACTACTGTCTCATTTAATGCTTACAGCAATTATATATAAGAGATGCTCTATTATCATCCCCATTTCATAGCTAAGAAGCTAAGGCTCCCGGAGATGAAATATTATGCCCAAGGTCACACAGTCACTCAGAGGCCCTAGAGCCTACAAACTCTCACAACCGCCCCCTTGCCACTTCTTCATAGCTTGCTGCTTCTCATTCTGAAGAATTAAAAAAAGAAAAAAAGGAGTATTTCTTTCAGCCAAAGGTGCTACAGATTGAGCAGTATAAACTCCTGGAATGGAAAATTTTTGAAAGCTCCCAACTAATTTTCCATTTATCTGACACTGGAATGCCACATGGGAACCCATGAGCTTGATAAACTATGGGAGAGCCAGCAGAGCCACTGTCCCGCTTTCACCTGCCAGTCCTTCTGACACAGCAAGGTCCTATTTGAGCCTGTGGGCAGCCAGGGACATATCTTTCGAAATCAAAGCACTCTTCCCTGCCTATATTCAGCCCTCTTGTGAGGTATTAGCACAACATAGCTTCATTATTTATTTAAAAATCACTCCTTGCCCCCAACCAGCAAGATCCCAGACTTCAGTAGCTTTTGGGCAGCTGAAAACTGGATGTGTATCTCCAAAGATATCATAAAAATGTGGATGACTGAGGTTGGAAGTGTGCATACATGCGCACACATACTTTGCCTTATGAAAGTAATCTCTTATGAGTGTCAAATGGTTGCTGGCCAAGAGAAACAGAAATGAGGAGGTATCCAGGACAGATAAAACTGAGCTGATTACAATGGAAACATTTATATGTATTTACTGAAAAATGCTCAGGCCACTTCCTACTTGTAATTTTTTTCCCTTTTCATTAAAGTATGATATCCATATAAAAAAGTGTGTAAATCATGAATGTACAGCTTGACAAATTTGCACAAAATGAACATACCAATGCAGCCGGTACCCAGATTAAGAAAGCAAACATTGCCAGGGCTCCAGAAACCTCCCGGTCCCCCTCCCAGTCACTGTCTACCCAAAGTAATCA
This sequence comes from Panthera uncia, assembly GCF_023721935.1. NCBI lineage: Eukaryota > Metazoa > Chordata > Mammalia > Carnivora > Felidae > Panthera > Panthera uncia. Next base: position 56,484,551 of record NC_064809.1, on the reverse strand, counting down.
CTGTCTTGACTTCTAACCCATAGATTAGTTCTGTTTATTTTTTGACTCTACCTAAATGGAATCACACAGTATAGACTTTTTTTGTGTGTGCCTGCTTTCTTTTGCTGAACGTTAGGCCTATGTATTTGTATGTAGAAATAGTTTATTCATTCTCATCTTATAGTATTTCATTTTGTAAATACACCCCAACTGTTTTGTCTATTCTATTGTTGATAGGCCTTTGGATAGTTTTCAGTTTGAAGCTATTATGAAGAGAGTTGCTATGACATTTTTGTACATGTCTTTTGGTAAACATATGTTTCCACTTCTGCAGGGAAAGCCATAAATGTTAAAAACAGATTTCTTACCTGTTTTATACTATTTTCTGGGTGATATTTATCCCATGCGCTTCTGACTCTATTATTAAAGCAATACAATTGTGTTCTCCTCTTTTTCATCTTGCCTCCTTCTGAACTTTGTTTTCCCTCTTCCTGAACTTTCTTTCTTCCTAAAACAAAACTGACCTCAGACACTGGAAAAATCTAAAATGCATAGCTCCAAGCTCATCATCTGAGCATGTAATAATGAGTGTGTTGTTTTAAATTACTTTTCATCATGGTCCATGCTGCCTTCAAAGGTCAGGCCTTCATCCCTTGTGTGTTCTGTGGGAGTACATGGTGCATGTGACCCAAAGAAGAGCCGTTTCCAGAAAAATTCAAAAACATTTCTGATCATCTCACAAAAGTTTTTTTCCTAAGGTAAAAGAATCTACATTTGATTCTCTGAATCTAGCTCATTTTAATATGAGCCATTTTTGTATGCATAGGACTGCTGACACTAGCAAGTTTTATGGTACTGATTACTATGGAAACATTTATCTATAAATATAAAATCCTTTAAAGCTTAGCCTTTTATCTTTATAGAAAAAGGCCTGTTTATGTCACTTCTAAGATTCCAGCTTTAATGTAGACATGAGCTATTCTAATGCCAAACAAGATAACCTCAGCGTTGGAGCCGTGTGAGCTTTGAAAAGTGGAATTTGTGCTAAAACTATTATTTTTTGATAAAATATTAATAATGAAAAAAATATTTAAAGAAGCTCACTTAAACCCAGAGCTCTGGTTTGCTAAATTCTTTTATTGAATTGAACATGTCTCTTATTTTTTTCCCCTTCCGATGTGTTCGCCTTCATTCCTTGTGCATGGCTATGTTGTTTATGCGTATGTGTGTTGTAATGATGGCCAACACGGAAATAATTCATTCATTAACCTTTTCCTCTGACACATTTATGGATTTTTCTTCTTCAAAGCTCATGTCAAATCAGATGTGATGAGGTAATATCTTTGTATCATTATCACTTTCTTTCTTTTTCCTCTTTTACTAAAAAAATCACTTTAAATAACTAGAGATTTCTAATAGGAAAATGCAAAATGAAGGAGTAGTGATGGCCATACAGCATTCTGTGTTTCTTGTTTCTTTGTGGGGATAGGTAAGTGAATTGAGATGGAAGGTGGAGATCCTTGGGTCTGTCTCCTTCCAAGTGCATCTACCCCTGAGCAAGGTAATTGTTGTCTTCATGTTTTTTTCCATACGAATTGGAAAATCCAGGAATTATGAGTCTTGCCCATTGAGAACATCTCTCTCTATCTCCACCTGAACATCTAAATTTATCATTATTATTTCTTAAATATCTTTATGCTTCAAGTCTGCCTCTAATCCACCAATTCAAGTTATGCCTAAGTAATTAGTGTCCAGTTAGTTAAAACCTTCTGAGACACTTCCAAATCTCCATTCTCTAACAGAAACCCTTATTCTTAAAAAGTTACAATACAACAAAATATATAATTGTCAAGCTTTCAAGCAGTGCTTTATCAGTGCAGTTGCACAAAACCCTAGAAAAGACAGAAGCAAAGAGGAGACGGGGAGAGAGATGTGGGAGAAAGGCGTGTTCTGCAATCTTGCATGCCCACTAGCTGTCACCGAGGAGTTCAAGTGCTACATGACAGACTCCAGAGGAACCACTTCTCATCATGGCTCCAAGGATGGGGATGAGATGCCAAAACAATGTGGACATCACAACTGACCCAGTTAACATTTTAATGGCCAAATTCCTACTTATTTATCTTGTTGGTATATAAGTATAGGGTTAAGAAATTTCTTTGAGACACAATCAACTAAACCATTTTAGATGTGGTCAGGACCAGTTTCATTGCTACATGAATCTTCAGTCTGAAGGAAGGAAGAGCCCATTGACAGAATCTAGGGGAAATTATTATGGCAACATGGAACTGTAGAATCACAGGGAAGAGGGCCAGAGACTTATCTGTTCTGACCACCCATGTCTTAGCTGTAATGTTTTAGACACAAAGGGAAAGAACATATTTAATAGATACTAAACAATGAGGGCCACAGAGTCAAATCTCTTTTCATCATTTTCCTTTGATCTGCTACTTTGTAGCACAAGGAAGAGGGATTCCACTATGGAATATTTGTCTAATGCTGCAGATAACAACACATATGGGCTGTGAGTTGCTATTAAGTGGCACAGAAAGGGCTGACTCTGAAAAAGGATTACGACCCAAAGAATGCTCACTGGCACCCTCCTACCTTCCCTGTGTGTCTTTGACCTTTCCCTCCACACTCCTCACCATCCCCCCTTTCCCTACTCCACACCAAGATTTGCAGTGCCCCAGGCTTAATCCAGTCCTGAGTTCTTTACCTATTACATATAAATAATAATTTTATGCACTTCCCACTGTTGAGAAAATTACATAAACTAATGTCTATGATGTTTTTAGTTATTCCCACATCCGACATATATTAAGGCCTCAATGAGGGATAGTTTTTATTATTTTTGCTAGCTGCTTATATGTAACCCATATAGGGTATGTTGAATGTGAACTAGGACTTGAGGGCAGGAAAGGCAAGTAATAGAGGGGTGAAAACTTGTAAACAGTGAGCTGCCTATTGAACAATTATTCATGGGGCATCTACTGGGTAACAAGCCCTCTGCTTCAGGGCTAGGAATAGAGGATTTAAAAGCATTCATTTTTCGGGGCTCCTGGGTGGCTCAGTCGGTTGAGCATCTGACTTCAGCTCAGGTCATGATCTCGCAGTCTGTGAGTTTGAGCCCGTGTTGGGCTCTGTGCTGACAGCTCAGAGCCTGGAGCCTGCTTCGGATTCTGTGTCTCCCTCTCTGTCTGCCCCTCCCCCACTCATGCTCTGTCTCTCTCTCTCTCTGTCAAAAATAAATATTAAAAAAAATTTTTTTTAAAAAACATTCATTTTTCTTAACTCGACAGAGCAAATGGCATCATGAAGGAAACCAGCCATGACTGATAACCACGTGAGTATATGTATAATTACAATTGTAATAAGGGCAATGAAGAAAAAATATAAGGGGCATGTGTATGTACAACATGCAGCTCTATTTTCAAAAGTGAGGATCAGAGAAACCTTTGTGACAAGTGCCACTGAAGTTGATTTAGGCACAGAAGAGGTGGTGGGGTGGGAGAAGACTCTTCCTGGGAGCCGAGATGGGTACTCCTTGGGAAACTGGCCTTGGGTAAAGTGGAAGGAATCATGGAGAGAATTGGCCTGTGTGAGGACGTGTACCGGCTTCCCTCCTCTACCAAGGAGGAGTAGCCCCAGTATCATGCTACAGTGACTCTCAGGTTGAATTGCAGAGGACCGGGGCCCTTCTTTTCCTCCTCACACAGCAGGCAACTGGTCCCCTTTCCATTCCCTTGATTCAGAGACACTGGATGAACTTCTGGGCTTCTGAGGCCAAGCTTTGACCTGAAAACACCTTTCAATCCCAAACCATATGAAACTGCAAGATTTGCTAAACCTGCTCTGAACCTGACTTTATTGTTATTTTTTTAACTGAACTGTGAATGAAATTAAACCATTTCAAAGAAAAACTGGCTCTGTTTGAGCCAGACCTAAGCTCATGTGTTTTTTTTTTTTGTTTTTTTCCAAAAACTAATAAACCAGAACTAAGTCAGAACAATGAAATATTTTATAACCTGAATCTAAACAATGATTTCATTTAGTTTGAGCACCTGTCCTGAAGAAATAGCAATTATGGGGCAATTGGAAGATTTTTATGTTTGGATTCATTGCCATCAGAATCATGCTACTTGTTGTTTGGGAAGTTTCAGAATTAGCTTTCATTTTTCTGAAGAAATTTTTGGCAAGGAATATGTATTTTTTGTTGTCAGTCTAGGAATTCTACAGTTTCCTCTGTAATTTTCAAGAAGCTCTAATTCCTGCATCAAGATTTATGTCAAAGTTAAAAAATAAAAATTTAAGGTTTGATTCCTTCCTGCCGTTCCTTCTTGCTTTCCATAGTCATTGTGTTTTGATTTTGATCTGGTAAAGGAAAAGGATTTGCAAGTATTTTATTTCTAGTCAAAAGATTCTTATGTGAAGAGACATGGAAAAACCAGATATGTGGCAGTGTAGGGATATGGAAAAAAGTTTTGACCGAAAACATGAAGTCCCTGTGAGAAAGCCATGACTGACAGTGACAGCCCTTCTGGGTGTGGGTACCACAGTGAGAAGCATCTTCTGCCTTCGGTGCCAATAAGAGCTAGTTCTACAGAGGCAGTGATTTCCACTTAATGCTTCATCATTTGTGAGGCATTTCATAACTTGCCTTCAGGTTTTAAATGCTGTGTCTTGGGTAAAAGCATGCAATTTCCCCTTCCCGTGAGCCTCAGTTGACTGAGCCATACGGCTTAATGACCACTTCTCATTTACTAATGGTGACAAAGAAATTTCAAGTTGAGTTACTTTGCATTTCTAATGATCTAAACTAGTTTTTGACTTTTGAACTAAGTGGAGTTCTGTGTGGGATTTCACAGAGTCATTTGGATTCAATTGCAAACAACAAAACCAGTTACACAAACACAACTCTGCCAACCCCTCCCCCCCACCCAGAGTCTCTCATATTGAAATGAAAAATAATGTTTTTTAGTCCATTAAGGTCTAGAATTTTAAAATATTTTACCATTTAGTCGTCACAATAGTGTTGTGACATGAATTTTATTATCCCAATTTTTCAAATAAGGAAACTGAACTTGTTTGGGGTGCAGTATTTCTTTCCATATCACAGCTCATAAGGGGAAGGGCCAGGATTTGGCTTGTTTTTCTGATTCTGCAGCTTATTTTTCAAGAGGCCATATGCATAAATAACACCAGTACAAAGCAAATAGCATAGAAAGCCTTTTATCAAAAGTTTGCCACCATCACAACTGTGTCCTCCATCTGTAGAATGTGGTGTCCCCATAGCACGTTGTGTCATCTTGGTTTGGAGTGCTGATAAGGTTGGACTTAGATTTCCTCTGTCATTATCTTCTGTGCTAGAGAGGACCAGAGTGGTAGGAACTTATTCCAAAAAAGTGTCCTCCTCACCCCCTCACTTCAGTTTGAACTCTTAACCTTGTGGCAATGTGTGGATACTTAGATGGAAACAACTGTGTCCTGGGGCAGGGAAGTCTGAGGCTTCTCTCCCTTTGTTCCCAAGCTATGTATGCCACCTGCTTATTGTCAGACCTGATGAGCCATCACTTTCTGGTTTTCTTTTGCTCGATCTCTTCAATGAAGGTCATGCTTCTCAGGTCTTACTGCATCTCAGTGACGTGGTGAGCTTTACTTAGGCAATCTCTGAAGTCTTCAAACATCTTAGGTGGGACCAAAGTGCTAAATAAAATCTAGCATTTTATTAAAAAAATTTTCTGGGCAGTTAGTTAAATGCATAAGTCTAACGCAATAATCTCATGACACTCTTCACTCACCTACAGTAATGAATTGAAAATTTTTATAGATGATTAACATCAATTTCACAAACTCAGAACTAAAAGAAATTTAATATTTGCCTTTCCAACCTTTGTTGTTTATGTTTGTAAATCCAACGTTATAGTGATTGGAAAGTAAAGTTCCCAGCCTTAGTAATGTTTGGGTTAAATCTTTCTTTGGACTTTAAAGTTACCACCTGTTTGAGATGAGTGGACTGGGAAGACCATTTATGCTCCTGCTAGTAGAGAGATGGGGACATTTACATGAAACTGTCTTAAAGGATTTTTCTGTAAACATTGATATGAAGTGATTATCATTTCTCTCCTTAGGTATTTTATTTTTAACATTTTAAAATTTATTTTTAATAACATTTTATTTTATTTTTTAAATATCTCCACAATCAGTGTGGGGCTTGAACTCCCAACCCCCACTCAAAAGTCACATTCTCTGCCAACTGAGAGCCAGCCAGGAGCCCCTGTCTTTTAAGTATTTTAGGTGTGGGTTTTGAATGATAGCTCTGAGGCAGCCAAGAGAATGGGCCACTCTTCCACCACTGCTCATGCACAAATGCCTACATATTAATTCCACGGGAATATTGAGAAGGTGAGGTCTCCTTCACTCAGTAAAGTGTAAGTAATATAATATAAGTAATAGCATTGCTTTTCATTTGGGGTTGCCAGATACTTTTCCAACATCACGTCCTCATTAAGAATGAGCCAGTCAAGAAAGTACAAAGAGTTGAGTTTTTAAGTGACAAATATAGTCCTGAACTCCAATTTATACACCCTGTCCCCTCCCATTCAGCTGACTTCTAAAGCTCAGAGATACGTGGTAATGAGACAGGAAAATTAAAAAAAAAAAAAAAAAGATAATGACTTACACATATCACATACTCAATAAAAGTTTTTTTGAGTTAAATTGAATTAAACAGTGACCAAACTAATCCAGATTAAAACATTCCATCCTTTAGCAGTTTCATTTTTGTTGTTGTTGATTTTGGACTCACTTCAGAGAAAAAGAACAAAGTATCCTTTTAGGACCTTATTTTTTAAAGTCTTTTCTTTTTTTTTTTTTTAAATCAAATGTAGAGGCTGGAAGAATTCGAAATTGTGCTTCTGTTGCCTTCAGCTCAACAAATGACAAATCACTTGATGAGAAATTTATCAAAACCACCAAAAAATCCCTTCTCTTTCTCATGCTCCTTCTGTCCACATCTTTCTCATTCACTGCAGCATTTCACTTCTAGTCTTAATGGAAAAGACTTCTTTCTTTAAAATAAGCTTGGTGGTTTTGGCTCCTACCTTAAATAGGAGAAACATAAAGCATTTTGTATTTTCTAGGGAAGTTATCTTCAAGAGATGAAAAGTTAGTGGCCAACATCGCCGGAATTGGTGGTAGTGTGGGGTCAGTAATGACTTCTTGAGCATCAATTTTCTCATCTGTAAAATAAAGGATTAGAATAAAGTCTGCTCATGCCTTATCGTTCACTGAGGTTAGGTCAAGATTGTGAAACCCCAAAAGGCTGAAGTTCAAAGGCCTCCCCAGGGAAAAATATGCAGAGGAAATGCCACTTGGTATCCAAAGCCGCTGCACTCCTAGGAGGGAATTTGTTGGGGTATTGTTTATTATTGGAAAGAGGATTGTGAGACTTGAGAAATCTGAGAGAGATCTGAGGTCATATCTATGCACACAGTTGGATATTTTTAAATAGCAGGATAGGGATTTTTTATTAGTATTTTTTTTTTTTTGTAGTGCCATTCATCGGTCTACTATGTAACAGCATATGCATTTTCAACTAATTAGATGACATCGTGTGGACATAACCTTAGACTTGCCTAATTAAGATTTGCTTTATACAAAAAACTGAACTTTTTATTTATCCTTCTTTCTTTATCACACAAGAATCTCAGACTGTAGGAACTTAAATGTACCCCAGAGATTTAGTCCACTCCCATCATTTCCTTGTTGAGGAACCTGTCAAGAAAGAGAAGTAGAACTTAGATTTCCTTTCACACAGTTTTAAGCTTGATTCTGTAGGTGACTCTGGCAACATGTCTTAAGTTTATGGTGGGAGATTTTTATATCCACAAAACTGTCAGATTGAATTCAAGCATCCTTGCTTTAGAAAAATTAAATTCTTCATAGTAAGAAGTTTTAGTTGAAACTTTCAGATACTTGATTCTAATAATTAACTCTATCTATATATAATCTATCATTTATCATCTATCATACTTCGAAGATTAAATGAGATCACATTTGTTTTGATGTCTACTAGTGGGCACCCAACACATGTTAAGTTCCCCCTTTCCTGCAAACAACCCATGCCCTAGCATGTACAAATGAGTGTGTTCTTTCCTTCATTTAAAACCACAGAAGAGATCTGATTCTTAGTATCATCATAAAGACAGCAGCAAATATTTAGAACATGTTTCAATGGTAGCAGGCAGAGAAACGTATTGTGAATTGATCCTATTTCTCAGATATCTTGGGTCTTCATTTTTGCTTTGTGTGTGGAGAGATCATGGCTTGCAAACAATTTAACATATGTTTTTTGATTCATGTAAAGTGTGTAATGGTTAATTGAAGAGTTGGGGTATGGATAGAAAATTATTTTCTTTGGCCAAACTTTGCCTTTCACTGTACTATATAATACTTTTCCCTTTTGCATTCCTAATAGCAGCCTGGACATACTGTATAATTTACCAGTCAATTCTGAATATTAAAATTTGTTCAGACTTATTTAAGATTTCAATCTCATATTCAATTCAAAGCTCTTTCCCTCCTAGTTGCACCCTAGATTCTGAAGTAAGGAGTGAAGTGAAGAGGAATAGATGGTATGGTACTGGATAGACCCCCTCTCCCGCTTCCAAGTTAGTTCCTGAGATCTGCATGCAGTAAGGAGGAAGGATGCAGGGGAAGAAGTAAGTCTCCACCACAGTGCTCTCTCCATGAGATTTACTGCCCATACCCTCCTTTTATCTTCAGTTATTTTCCTGTATGGACTAGGGGAGGAGAGGTTGTGGTGGTGATTGTTGGTGAGAGGGCCAGTTCTGTCTCTCCTACTACTCCCAACTCCAATTGTTAGGAGTTCAATAGCAGCTATCTAGGGACTGAAGGGTATTTTACAGTCTTACCCTGAGCTTTGAACCTTAGCTACAATTCTGTACAAAAAAGTCCTTCCTTCCCACTCAACATTCTATGAGAAGAGCAAAGTAATTCCTGAGACAAATTTATATTTATGTGTACCTTGTGTGCATCTGTGTGTGTGTTTCCAGTGGATTATCTATAGGATAAAAGGATATAACTTAAAATGCTTGATGAGACTCTTATTGAGGACTATATTGCATATGAAGGAAAGTACAAGATCTGCACATCCACTGGGTTTCCTGAGCCCAGTATTTCCTATAGTTCTTAACTTTTGATTCTCAATCTCTCTCTCTCTCTCTCTCTCTCTCTCTCTCTCTCTCACACACACACACACACACACACACACACACTACAAACTGTTCCTTCCCTAGTTTTTTCCCTTCAGAAAATAATGCCACCATGCACTGTGAATGACCATAGCCACAGGTTTTAGAGATGCAACAGTAACATCAAGTTCGTTGAACTTAAAGAGTATTCCAAGGCCACATTTGATGCCCACCACAGTTTTGGCTACTTAGATTTGGTTGTTTTACCATAATGGATAAGAGAGGTGTGTGTGTGTGTGTGTGTGTGTGTGTGTGTATAATAAAACATATATATAATAAAACATATATATACACATATATATTTATAAAACATATATATAAACATATATATATTTGTTTTGTTTGAGAATAGCCATTTTCAATTATTGATATGGCAGGCATCAAATCCACAGGAATGCTAAAGGATCCTGGGTGACAAAACATTACTTGTAAGCTCAAGGAAACTATTGATTAAAGAGTGAAATTTTATATTGTTTTATTTTAGTAGAACCAAACATTAAAAGAAAGTGTGTATTTAAGAGATAGTTTGAACATAGAAGTCAATCTAATGTGGCCTTCTCTCTACCATACTGAAATCAATTTGAATTAGTGGATATTTACTAAACTTTATCATGGGCAAAGCTTTGATATTTTAATCTCTGGGAAAAATAAGTTACTAGCTTTAAAAGATAATTTTACAGACTGTCTTTTTTGATTATGTGAAAGAAATATATTTTTGTTATAACTCACTTATGGAAAAATGATAAGAATTGCATGACAGCTCTAGAAACCTATTTCTTCTACAATATTTTTCAAAATCTCTAAGCAGTACTATGTTTTATTTCTACTCTGCTGGAGAAAAGTTAAGTGAGTCAATTAGCAATTGTACCAATAGACTTCATAAAGTTTCAGCTATCTTGACTTTGTCAAAGTGTGGCTTCTTAAGATTGGTCTTTCAAATAAAAATAAACAAATGTTTATTGAAACTTTTCTTAAAATTGGACCCCTAGACTACATCAATACTTTAACAGCAAAGTCAAAGGTGATAAAAAATGTTTGGACCGCCCAAATTTACTGTGTAACTCATCTTCAAAACCTGGTCAAGAGTGGTTCTTAGGAGCACAGTTGAGAATTGAGAATTCAATAGATCAGTCTTACTGAATCTTCCAGCCACTTTATGTTTATGGTTTCTGCATCTCTAGGGATGTAGAAGCAGTTTGTCTTTAGTGTCTGTCCACTATCATTTTGTTGTGGTTTTTCTAGGCATTTTACTCGAAGTATGTTTTACAGTCGTCCTGCATTCTGGCCGCCAAAACCAGGTGGTATAATGCAGGCTAGATATTGCTCTAATAGTACTCTTTCTTTTCCTTTTGTTCTGCCTCTCTTTACTTATCCCTCTATAAACGCATGAACTATGAAACTATAAACCCATGGAATTATCATCATTTCTGGGTAATTCTTATAATTAGATGGAGAGAGGGTATTGTTTTGATTACCTTGAAGTATGAATGACCACTGGCTGCCTAGTGTATTCCATTTCCAGGAGCACTTTTGTTTACAAGTCAGCCTTTTAAACCTAAAATGAGGAAGCTCAGATGGTGGGATTGTCAGGCAATAGAACAAGAGAAGCTTCAAATCTTATTCCAAGAGAAAAGCTGTATTTCATTGGCATTTTCTCCCTTGCTATTTTACTTACCTTAATGAAATGTTTCTATCTTAAAAGTAGTTCTAGACATCAACAGAAAACACACATTAATCGTGCATCTATTCAAATTCTTACATCCTTACAGAAGGTCATAAATGTGTGTGGTGTCAAGAACTGTGAAGAACCTGAGTTTACTTTACTTGCAAGCTAGCAATTTAGCCTATAACAGTTCCACGGATGCTGGTAAAAGACACAAAACCCTGGGGTGAGAAACGAAGGACAGTTAATACAGCAACATGCAAGCCAGAGCATCAGCATTTTTGCATTAGCTTCCTGAGCTCCAACTCTCACAGAATGATGCAAAGAGGGCCAGATGACACCTTCAGGTCAGTGAGTTGTGTTACAGAAGAGGAGCCTGTGCATAGAGAGCTTGGATCTTTTGTAATGGGAGGTAAATATTTATGCTTTTGTTCTGGAGGGAGACATTATCTTTCTTATGAGTCTTCACTAAACAAATTTCTTATGTTTTTTGCTATACCAAAAGCCCTATGTCAAGTGACAAGGCCATCATTACTGGTACCTTCTATTTCAACTTTAGGCACCTGTTGAGTCTGCAACCACAGACACATTGCTTCCCAGCTGGAGCTGCAAGGTTTGCCTTCTCTGGGTAGTTCAGCCTTGACTTGTACACCATCAGCCTTCTTTGAGGATTCACCTTACTCTGGAGAAATGGCTGGCTGTTACTAAGAAAACATCTTAAATTCTTTGTTCAGATTCATTCTAAGGACTAGGGGAATTTTCCAAAGCAACAATATTGACCACAAGAATTTGTGTAGATTTCTTGGGTCAGTTTCACCCTCTCCAGTGGGTCATCTTCAACAGCAATGTAAAGGCAACCAGGGCAAAAAGGATCCAATTCTCCTGGAAGTCTGTCTCAGGGAAAGTCTACCTGAAAAGGTCAAAGGTCCCCATTATCAGTCAGAACCTACACAAAAAACTCTGAGACATTTACTGTCATTTCCAAATAGTTTTAATGTTGTTATGATGGGGGGTGGAATGGACTATCTGATGGCCAACTGTTGCCATTTTTCCTTAACAGATTTTAGGCAACCTGCCCCCCTCCCCGCCATTCCTTTCCAGATTTTCAACATATTGGGCCAGGTGTTAATGATGTGCCTGACGTCTATCTATATGGTCAAAAATTTCCCTCCTTTCACGTTTAGTGTCGTTGTTATATCTCTGTAATGTTTGTCTGAAAGAGGGAACACCAGGATGAGTCTTAGTGCTGTTTGTTACAATATGGAGAATCTGAGGCTGACCATTAAATAGGATAAGACGTCCTCCCTCACCCCCAGCCTAGAAGAGAATTAACAATAAGCAGAGCAGCATTTGGGCAACTCTTTTTGAACTACTTCCTGTATGCAGCCTTCAGTCACTTTCTAAATGCCCCCTCATTTACAGTCAATAAAGAGAAAGCACATTTATTGCCCTATACATCATACAATTTGGCCAATGTATTCACTACTGAGGATATGGACTCCCTTGGGTCCCTTGACTTGGCCTGTGAAACCCCCACCCTTCCTCTTCTGTGAAGCCACCTCTCATTCAGCATCCTATCCTCATCTCTGAAACTGCCAAACATTGTGAAAGGTCTGGGATTTTACCCCACTTGCAATTGAACAAATTGGCCTGCCACTGTATTATAGATGCTGGTAGAAAACACAAGACTCCTGGGTCAGAGATAGAGAACAATTTGTTGCTCATCTTAATAGAAGTAGTCAGAGTATTGGCATTTTTGTGCCAGTTCCTCCAGCTCTAATTTGCACAGGCTGATGTGAAGAAGGTCAGATGACACCTGTACACGCAGTAGGTTATGTCACAGGAGAGGAATTCTGGGCTTAGGGAACCAAAATGTTTTATAATAGTCAGTAAGCAAACCTGCTTCTTGCTCTGAGGAGAAACACTGCTTCTGTACTCAAAGCCTGTTTGGGATACAAACTTCCTTGAAAAGGTAGTCTGGAACAAAAGTCAGTCAATGCTTCTCTTTCAAGATGTTCAAGATATTCATAAATGCAATAGACCCATAGAATATTGTTTCTCTATCTTAGGAAGGAAGGGGAAATAGTTTAAGCACAAGTAGACCTTGTTTCATGATTATGAAGACCCAGCTGAAAACAATGGCGTAGGAAAAAAGCCTTAGAACACATTAATGGTTGAGTTTTTCTTTCTTTTTTGATAGTTGGAAAATGCATTTCAATAAACAATATATTTAGCAGTTTATTATTAAGTTACAATTACAGGTTTATAAAAGATTTGCACTAAGATTTCTTCTGACAGTTTTCATATGACACATTCTCATGAATTGTCAGTCTTTCTAATGAGGGAGATGAGATCATAACATTTTAGTGAATGAACCTGGACTCAACCCGTCTTAGTGTATTGCTTAGATTGCAAAGAACCATTGAACTTTGCAACAAAAGTGCGATCAGTACATGTGCATTGGACGTATTGATTTTAGCCTATAGGGCAGCAGTGGCAATCTGACTCTTATTTTCCTCTTAAGAAACATGATAGGTTACAATCTGATTTGTCAATTATACCTTAATAAAACTGAAAAGAAGAATAATGATATAATTTTGTCTTATGAATAAAAAGGAGAATACCTTTTCCTCACCTTGAGACCTCAAACATGTATTTGTTTATATTCAGAAGAGACTTTCCAAAACCTGGATAAGTCGTGAAAGATTTAGATAATGGCAAAGTGTAGGGCAAGTATTTGTTTGCCAGGTAGGTAGATTTCATGCACATTCTAGCCATGTTGCTTATAGGGAATTTTCCATTGCTGGGTTAGAGTCTTATAGTACTAATTTGCTTTGGGTCTTTCAAATTTGGACATTCCTAATTCCTTTGTAAACTTGGGCAAGTTATGTAAGCCCTGAGCCTTTTGTTGTTGTTGTTGTTGTTGTTGTTGTTTCTATAAAAAGAGAGGTTTTTTTTTCTATGAACCAGAGGGTACATAAAGTATTTTTTAAATCCTTGTACAGTGCATAGTATATAAGTTCTCAATTATAAGTCTGTCCCCTTCTTTCCAATGGCATTTAAATACATATAGATAGAAGGTCCTCATTCTTTCCTGTCACGTTATTCATTGGCTCACATATTTCTCACTGATCCAGGAGCAGAAATGATTTCTCACTGAAGGACCTTGCCTTCTACCAGAGAACAGACTTTTATGCTCACTTATTTGATATTCTCTTGTTTATCATGACCCCCAGGATTGTATCCATGTTGAATAATGAAGACTTACTATGTAGACACCAGACAAGTCCTGGGATCGATTCCATGTGAGAGTTTCTAACAGAGGGGAGTGTGTCAAAAAGCTAAAGAACAGATTTGAAAAGCCTAAAATCCTTAGAATCTCAGCTTCAGATCCTGGCAGGATTGAATTAGCTTTTTTCCTCTGGAGTAGTTAAACTTAGTTTCATGTGTTTTGTCTGAGTACTGCGTGTGGGAGTGGGAATCTATATCATTCAGATGGAAGCTTTCATCTGTTTCAAGCCTGTATGTATATTAAAACAGCCATGAAATTTTATATGTGCTCAAAGCCTAAAAATATCACCACAGACCTTAAGAGAATCAGACAGTGGGCTGCAGAAAGATTTAATATTCAGTACTTCTCCTTTCTATCTCTTTTTGCATTATTTTTATAAAAAGTTAGGTTGACAGGAGCTCTAGAAACATACTTTGAAAACTGGCAATTGTTCACTTAATGCATTGCATTAAGATGACAATAACACACACTTTAAAATAAAACAAAATCACAACTTTTTCCTCAATAGCGGAGTTTTAGGGCCCAATTTGCCCAAACAAGAGCCCGAAATCTCCTTTTTATTTAGCTGCTTTTAAAAAGAACAAAACCAAAACCTGCTCCAGTAGTGTTGTCAACATAATATTGAGTTCCTTCAGTCTAAACACACAGAGAGTAGGAGGAGGAAAGATGCTTCAGAGGGACAAATGGCCTCAGTGGATGGACGTCTGTCCTGAAAATAGGTATTTTGGTGTCTTACATTGAGGTGGTGTTCTAGTTCCCAAGATTCTCTATCATTGGTACTTTAAGTAATTTATCAAGTTCAGACTGCCTTGTTTGCCACAGTGCAATATGTAAGTGTCTGTCAATATTCTAAAGCAATAAATATGGCTTCATGAAGTACAGCTGAATGCATGTTTTCCTCAGAACAGGATTTCAGTATGCTGGAGAGCCACTTTTTCGCCATCTGAGATATCCTAAAGCCATCTACACATGAATCTTGTGCTCCCAGGCCAGTGCCTCATGCGGAAGGAGCTACAGATATGTCAGTGAACACATCTACCCCTTTGCTCCATGATCTTGGGAGAAACATGCCTTTGGTGCACTCAACCCTATGACCCCCACATCTTCCCTTTCTGTCTACTCCTCCCCATGAAAGCAACAGCTACGACATATTGATACCTATTTTTGGTAAATGTCATGGTTTTTCACATCACTAAGCATGAAAATTTCTCTCTCAATATTTGAATCACTTCATTTATAGTCAAGGACACTTTCTCAAAATGAACATTTTAAAGCCAACCAATTTGACTATACATCTGGGTTTGAACCCAAGAGAGGCAGAAACACTATAGCTAATCAAACTAATTTGTATTACTATTCTTGTCTGGTGGTCTCACTTTGAGGAAACCACAAGGATGTCATTTTGGAAAGTCACAGCTTTAGGGGAGGGGCCATGTTAGAGATGCTGGATCTTTGGGTGGTCAATGGTTGTATAAATCACAAAATTATGATAAAAGATATTTGGCATACTTTTTTTTTTCAATATATGAAGTTTATTGCATACTTTTTTTTCTTAACACATTTGCTTTTTCAGAGCAGTAATTTTGAAGCATGACAGTTGTAAAGAACGAATTCAATGTGAGTGACATCATCCAAAAAAAAAAAAAAACCCACTAAATTTAGGGATTAGGAAAAATCCTAATAAATGGGACCTAGTCCTATTTATGCAATTTTTTGGTTTTGTTGTGTTGGGAAAATTAAATACCAATATGATATCAATCCCTTCTCTATAAAATAAGGAACTGGCTTAGATCAGAGTTCTCAAAACTTGTACTTTAGGCTTGTCAACTTGTCTGCAAAAGTAAAATTATTAAATAAAATTAATTGAAAAACGCTGC
The DNA here is from genome assembly GCF_023721935.1 of Panthera uncia. Lineage (NCBI taxonomy): Eukaryota > Metazoa > Chordata > Mammalia > Carnivora > Felidae > Panthera > Panthera uncia. Next base: position 56,468,465 of record NC_064809.1, on the reverse strand, counting down.
ATAATATGCACTCCAAATTTATATTAGCACAGTAAGGAGTGTGATAGGTTCTTTGGGTAAAGACCCCAGCTTAACTTTGGTTCAGTATTTTCCAAACATTTTTTTTTTTTCTAGTGGCACACACATCATAATATCTTTTGGGAATAGAGTATAACAAATATCTTTTGAAAGTTCTGGATTCAGTAATCTCTAAAACCCTTTCCGGCTAGCCTTCAATTATACTAGTAACTCTGCTTTTGTTATTTATTTTTTTTTTAAAGATTTTGCCAGTAAGCGGGTTTTTCTTTCTTGATTTTTGGTAATTACTCAGATAAAGAATAACAAGAGATGAAATACTTTGGTTGCCTAAGGATTCATTAGAATGAGTCATTGGTCCTTCTGCTTCATGTAAGGTACTTTCCAGTATTAAAGTTTATGATTCTAAGATTCTAATTTGCGACCATGGACAATTTTTCCTATCACTTTTAGGTGAAAGATCACTTTACTTTTTACCTTCTAGATACCTTATGATACACCCATTAGCCTGCACAAATGTTTACTTTCCCCCCCAAACAATGATCTCAACACAATGATAGATTTATCTCTGAGTGATGGAGACACTTTGTAGTTTCATGGCTAGTACTTCAAATGTTTCTGAAAAATTATGTTTCTCATTACATAATATCTTTAAATTTTAGGCTATGTGTTGGTGGTACAAGGTTACAAAGGCATTACAATTTCTGGTTGCTTTTTTAGGGCATTACATCAGAGTCTATGTATTGGTGATTTTATTTTTTGTTGGAATGCTTTTTTGTCTAAACAACTAACATCTTTTGTTCAGACAAGACAAATGAAAAGGAAAGAGCGCGTGTCTGCATCTTTAAGAAGATGTAGCATTCATTTACAAAGAAGTGCATTTTGGTATAAGGATTCTAACAGTTCAGCATCAAAAAATAAATGCGATGTGTTTTATGTACTGTTATAAAAATTGTTGAAAATCTTTCTAATTACTCCTTCTCTAATTGGTCACTGTTTCTCTAGTTGTACATTGAGGCTGGTAAAATACTCCCAGTACCCACAAGGTGGCGTGGCTTTCTTGTGTAATTCAGTTTCATTTGGTTTATTACTGCTTTAGCTGCTGCTATATTTTAGATTCTACTCTTTTATTAAAGTTTTGAATTGCACTTTATGGTTTTATTTCTCCTCGCTTGGAGCCAATGTACAGGGCTTGGATTTTTAGAGTGAGACATATTTTTCACAAACAGGAATATTCAAGTAAAACTCTTCAGCATTTTCTATTTCTTTGGTACACTTTGGAGCTGAATTTAAATTATTTGACTTTGTATAATGCCTCGTGCCTGATAAGTACTGGCCATTCAATAAATATTTGCCGTGGAATTTCATGACTTGCCTTATTGAAAACAGTATTCAGATACTCAGTATTTTACCAGATAATTTGTGGATACCTTTTACTATTCTACTTGCTAATGAAAAAGATCTGCTACCACTCTCCAGGAAACACTGTTATTTTATGGTATTATGACAATATGTTACAGATTAGGGTAAAATTTCCATCCTTTCTCAGTTGCAAAAGAGACATGGTTAATACAGTTTATCCATCTACTCTTTTCCTTGGTAAATATGAAAGGATGCCTCTAGCACTGTACTAAGTGCTAAAGAACATATGAGAATGAGCAGAGCACAGATAAGTGGGTAGATATATAACTGCAGTAGTATAATAGTCACACATTCATTCATTCATTCATTCATTCATTCCACAAATATTATTGAGTGTTTACTGTGTGCCAGGGGTTGTGGTTGGTGAATAGTGAATAAAATGATCAGAAATCTTACCTTAGAGCGGGGAAGGCAATCAATGAAGTAGATAAATAAATAAAATGAGTGAAATACATAGTATGTTCAATAATGCTTTGCACTAAAGAGAAATGATAAAGCAGAGAAAGAGCTGGTGGAATTAAGGGTCTTATTACCCTTAATTTGAGTAATCAGAGAAGGCCTCTCGAAGATGTGGGCTTTGCAGAAAGACCTGCAGAAGGTACAGAAATGCAAAAACTTCAAGGTGGGAGTAAGCCACTACTTGAACATGTGCCACCACAGAGCCTTGTGTGAAATGAGACGGGAGGACAGGGGGAGTGAGGGGCTCCTCACAGGAAGCAAAGAAGGTTTATGACAAGGAAGGGAAATTTACCCAGGACCAAGTGAAGAGAGAGGCACTCCGGTGGAGAGACCAGCAGGAACAAAGCCAGAGAGGCGTGAAGATGTGTTTGTATGGGAAGTAAGAGAATGAGACAATAAATGGGACCAACGTGCAATAGTCACACATGTACAACTCATTTTATATCTACTTGGTAGGAAAAACAATGATTTTACCAGACTTAGTTTGAGAAAAAGAAAATAGCTCCAAGTTTTAATTGAGGCAAGTCTTGAAAAAAAAATGAACTGACAATATTACATGCAGGATAATCTTAACCAATAATTTGGATGTGTTTTTTTGCTCCAAAAAATTTATGTTCCTTGTCATTGAGATCAGGAAACTCTGAGTTCAGAATGCCTAAGAGGACAGACAGTAAAAGTTTTGAGCACCCTATATTTTTGAGATGTCAGTTCTCCTTTTGAGATAAGGCCCCCAGTATGCAGCGTCTACCTTGGAATGCACTAAATTTTATATATCTGAGATCCCTACAATAGATAGTGTAAGTCTCTTTTATGATAGGTTTCACCAGAGGGAGAGCTCAAGTGATTATATCTGATGGCTTCTTCTAGGTTTTAAACCTTTAGCAGGGATCAGATATGGGGATGGAAAAACATCCCTTGCTTGTTTTAGAGAAATGGAATCTGACACATTCAACTGTAACAATGATACTTCTAAATGAATGTATATATGTGCTATTGCCATTATGTTTCTTTTCCTTTTTTGGGGGGGGAGTATAAATGTTTTTATTTTTATTTATTTATTTTTTGTTTATTTTTTAAAGATTTTTAGTGAAATTCTAGTTAGTTAACACATAGGGTAATATTAGTTTCAGGTGTATAATATAGTGATTCAATACATACATCACTCAGTGCTATCATAAGTGCCCTCTTTAATCCCCATCGACTACTTCACTCATCCTTCTACCTGCTAAACCTCCCCCCCCCCCCAAACTGGTAACCATCAGAGTGTTCTCTATACTTAAGAGTCTATTTCTTGGTTTGCCTCTCTTTTTTTTCCCATTTGTTCATTTGTTTTGTTTCTTAAATTCCACATATGAGTGAAATCATACGGTATTTGTCTTTCTCTGACTCATTTTGCTAAGCTTTATACTCCCTAGCTCCATCCATCATTGCAAATGGCAAGATTTCATTCTTCTTTATGAATGAGTAATGTTCCATTGCATATATATACCACATCTTCATTATCCATTTATCAGTCGATGGACAGTTGTGCTGTTTCCATAATTTGGCTATTGTAGATAATGCTACTGTAAACACTGGGGTGCATGTATCCCTTTGAATTAGTGTTTTTGTATTCTTTGGATAAATACCTACTAGTGGGACTGCTGGATTCTAGGGTAATTCTGTTTTTAACTTTTTGAGGAAACTCCTTACTGTTCTCCAGAGTGGCTACACCAGTTTGCATTCCCACCAACACTGTAAGAATGTTCCCCTTTCTCTACATTCTCACAAATACCTGTTGTTTCTTGTGTTACTGATTTTCTTTCTTTTTTTGTTTTCTTTAGATAAAACAATGGGTTTAAATCTTAGGCTACAACTTCAGGTGTTCAAGATACATTTATTTTTCTAAAATTTAACTTAATTTCTACTTTCAGATATTTTTCCACTGGCATGGCAGAAAACTTCAGGAATTTTGGTGGGACCCTTTCTTCCTGAAGTTGTGATAAGCGTTTGAAGGTTATGATGAAGTTTAAGGCCCTATATGGGGTGGGATCTACTCCACACAGAATGCCATAAAGAGACTGCCAACCATCTATCCATATGGCAGCTTCAGGCCTGTGGGTCACTTGCTGATTTAGTAACAACTCTGGAGGTGAGAACTTGTTGCTGCTTCCCTAGCACGGTAGAACCATGAGTCCTTGCTAGGTCACCATTTGTCCCATGTACCTAAATGCAAATTCCCTGCCCAGGTTCATGTTATCTCTCCTGGACTCTGCTCTAGACATTCCCAGCCTCTATATTCTCAGGGCTAACTTGTCTGCTCTGCCTCTCCTCCCCACAATCCAGAATAAACTGTTTAGAACTCTTGAAGGGAAATCTTTCCGCCTTTCTCTTTTCTCCACCAACTGGCTTATACTCCAAATCATCAGAATTCTTCTAAGAGTTAGGGCCTTTGAAACCAGGTATAGGAAACTCAGAGGGTGTTTTCTGACCCCACCCACCCCCATGTGGTCCTTCTGAGCCTGTGGCTGGAGATTGATTCTCTGCTCCAACCAGTGAAGGGAAAGAGAGAAATACCATAGGAGGAAAAAAGTTATTATTTCACAAATATTCACACGATTTCATACACATAGTCGAAGTATTTACTCATATCTGTATGTGTGTTTTTTTGTGAGAAGGCAAGGTTACCAGTCTCTGCTGGACAACCCTTTTAACATCTTAGAGCATTAGTTTCCTCCTATATGAACAGTGGATGCTAAGGCTACAAGTCCTAACTGGAAGATTGTTGTGTGGAGTAAATGAGGCAATTGTATGAACGTGGTTAATCATTATGCATGTATACATACATCTGCAACACCAAGGGCACATTTCTGTTTTTAGTTCAAAATTTTGTGTTTTGAATCTCAAGTGACCTATGTTCTCAAAAGTAGTAAACATCATGATGAATGAAACAAAATTATTAGACTTATTAGATAAAATATTAGTTTACACTCTCTTTTCTAGAAAGATCAGGAAATCTCCCTATTGCTATAGATGCCCCTCTTTGCCCCAACCGTAAATCTTTTCCATTCTGCCCATTTCCTTTTCAACACAAGTAGTGGCCTTGTGCGGGCGTTATTTTGTCTGCACGTCGGAGAATGTGGTAGCATGCTCAGGGCTGAAATATGGGATGATGTGTGGAGGTTTCTGTACCAGCCTTGGTTGAGTAGAGGAGATGGGGTGCGGGGCTGACACCTGCCCTGTGACTTAGCACAGCACTGAGTACAAGCCAGCTTCCCCATTACTGTCCCTCAGATGATAGGACCCTGGAAAGCGAGGAAGTCCAGGACATCTGAACGGATGCCCACACAAAGGAGCAGCAGGAGTTGGGCAACAAAAGAGAGCCTGGCATCCCAGGCATGCTGGCTGCTGTTCTCCTTCTTGGTCCTTCTGTGTCTGTGCTCCCCCTGTGCACCAACAGATCCATGTGCATACACATACAGCCTGAGTCCTGTGGCCTACAACAAATAGATGAGGATTTTCAGATACTGTTCACCCCCATGATTATGAACATGGTATTTTTCAATTTAGTCTTATTTCTTTATCTTCTGACACTACTTAATCATTTCTCCCTTACACCATTTCTCTAAGAAAGATAGACATCAGATTTAGTTGTATTGTTTTTACATAGAAAAATAATAACAACTATCATTTATTGAGCACTTACTATATCCCCAGCATTGTGCTAAGCACTTTACATTCATTACGTCATTTGATCCCTACAACAAACCTCTGAGGTAAGAATTATCATTTTCTTATTTTGCCTATAGAGGAGGAAACTAAATCTTAGCAAAATTATGTGGCTTGCCCCAGGGTCACACAGTAAGCGGTAGAATTACCACTTTGAATTCAGATTGTCTGACTCTAGAGCTTATGCTTTTAAACACAACAGTATGCGGATAAAGAAACAGAGACACTGATGGGACGCCTGGGTGGCTCAGTCGGTTGAGTGTCTGACTTCGGCTCAGGTCATGATCTCACGGTTTCTGAGTCTGAGCCCTCCGTCAGGCTCTGTGCTGATAGCAAGGAGCCTGGAACCCACTGCGGGTTCTGTGTCTCCCTCTCTCTCCACCTCTCCCCTGTTCACTCTCTCTCTCTCTCTCTCTCTCTCAAATATAAACAAACATTAAACAGAAAAAGAAAAAAAAAAAAGGGTTCGTGAGTTCAAGCCCCACATCAGGCTCTGTGGTGAAAGTTCAGAGCCCGGAGCTTGTTTCAGATTCTGTCTCTCCCTCTCTCTGCCCCTCCCCCACATACACTCTGTCTTTCTCTGTATCTCAAAAATGAATACACGTTTAAAAAAAAAAAGACGGAGACGCTGAAAGTTTCCAGGAACTCATTCAAAGTTGTTAAGTGAAGATCTGATCATAAAAAGTATTTTCTCCTGACCTTCCACCCAGTATTCCAAATGCGCAGTGAACCAGGAAGAACCAACTGGATTCAGGAGCACATTGCACAGTCATCTTCCATCGGATCCTGGAGCCCTGGTGTCTCAGTGGGGACACGCTGCCGACTTTTCCCGACCACGTGCCTCTACTCTTGTTTTACTTACTGTCCTGCAGTGGTGACTCCATGGGACCTAAAACTTAAACATTGTGGAGGGACCACTTTTAAAAATACACAATTATGGATACAAAGTTATGAACATTTATTCATTTACTATGAGAAATAAAGTCGTATCGAATAATAAATGTCAGGAAGCTGACAAGTACCACGATATCCTAAAATCCATAGAAATAATACAATATTTTTCTTAGTGAAGTGCCTGATAATCTCTACAATCCTTTGTCTCCCTATATTTTTCCCCTTCATAATTGCCTTGCTTTCACATAACAACCAAAAAATAAGTCAGTTATTTCTTTAGGATGGTTGATTGATTTTTTATTTTTTATTATTTTTGTTGTCAATTTCATTTCATTTTTTTAAAAATATAAATTATTGTCAAATTGGCTAACACACAGTGTGTAAAGTGTGCTCTTGGTTTTTGGAGTAGATTCCCGTGGTTCATCACTTACATATAACACCCAGTGCTCATCCCAATAAGTGCCCTCCTCAATGCCCATCACCCATTTTCCCCTCTCAGTTGATTGATTTTGTGTTAAAGTTAACAGTTGAGATGCACAAGACATCAGTGACTTCACAGACATACTCTGGTTAGTATCACTACAGGTTTACATCATACAAACACAGGGATTTTAAAAATTATTTTTCATGAAATTCACATCAAGAAAGAAAAAATGTGTAGTGCATTTGTAATTGTATACACAACATTGTCAAGTATATTCTTGACATGGAAGAACCTCTATTATGACTGAGTTCGGCTATCAGAGAGAGCTCAATTTCCTACTTAAATTTACGTGTTGCAGAATTGTTCACAGACCAACTTCTGTCTGATTCCACATATTTGAAATAATGACTATCCTTTCCATTCCACATATTTCCAGGGCTGGGTGTCGTGGGAGATGTTCTTATCATAATGTAACCTCTGACCTTGTATCTTCATGGTGCAATGGAAAAGTCAGCACAGTGGAAAGGAGGAAGCTTGGAACCCAACATTACACTGAGATGGTTGGCCAGACCCCAACTCTGCATGAGTGTGCCTGCAAACTACATCAGTATATCCCACTGAGCCAAGACACAGGCATCTACAACCCAACTTGACCTTTGCCAGATTTGAGAAACACCTGTGGCTATACCAACATCATCTGAATGGAGGGAAGCAGAGTAGAAAATTGAAGTGGAAAGAGACAGATACCTTAAGCAAAATGTCTTTGGTTAATACCTTATTTTTTCATGCTAGAAAAACTCATGGCCATGTAAACATATTTCTAGAGCCTCTTCCAGAGCCTCAGGTATAATCTGTATAAATAAGTGAAGTGCCCTAAAGTTTAAACTTCAAGAGCCTTGTTGTGCAAAGGAAGGCTTTCCATCCATTAGAACCTCTCTTTGCCCATGAATGTGCTTCCCTTCTGGATCATATATAACTATCAAGGTCTCAACCTCCTTTGTAACAAAAGCCTTGACTGCTCAAGATTTATTTGCACTTAGTCTACCATTAGCTATAGAAGTATCTTTTGCATATCTCGAGCTTATGAACATAGACAGCCTCATGAGAATTAAGTAAAGAATCGCAAGACCTTTAAGATTCTCAATTTATTTCTCTGACCGTAGGTTTTAAAAAAGACAGAGGCAGAGTTGGAACTTGGCAAGCAGACAACCACAGCCACAATTATAATACAGTTTAATTATGATATAAAAATGCAATGAGTCACAGTGGGACACCAAGCTAACTTATTAAAAAGTGAAAAAATTGTTAACCAGTTGTTTTGTTTTTCTATACAAACAACTGGTTTAATTTTCACATTGGATGAATCCATAAGTTTTCTCATCCATAAGGAACATAATCCTACCTCCTTCTAGATTGCAAGCTTAATGGAACAGAAATCATGTCTGTTTAGTTACTTCTATATCCCCAATGCCCACAGTAGCAACAAACATGTGACAGCATGGAAATATTTGGTAAATGAGTCAACTTAAAAGGCATCAGTTATTCAATTTCTGCTATGGCACATACTAATACAAATTTCCTATTGCTGTTGGAACAAATTACTGCCAACTCTGGCTTAGGACAACACAAATTTGTTATCTTATAACTCTGGAAGTCAGGTCCAAAATGAGTTTTATGGGGACAAAAACAAGGTGTCAGCAGGGCTGCCTTCCTTCTGGAGCTTCCAGGCGAGAACTGATTGCCTTTTCCAGCTTCTAGAGGCTTCTTGCTTTCGTTGGTTCATGGATCCTTCCTTCATCTTCAGAGCACATCACTCCAACCTATGATTCTCTCATCCAGTCTCCTTTTCCTGACTCTGATCCTATTGTCTCCGCCTTAGAAGGGTCCTCGTGATTTCATTAGGCCCACTGACATAATTCAGGAAAATCTCCCCATCTCAAAATCCTTAATTCCATCTGCAAGGTTCTTTTTGCCATGTAAAGTAAAACATTCACAGATTCTGGGAACTGGAGGATTATTTTGTCTACCACATGTAGAAAGACAAAATATTTGTTTTTTCAGAATAATTCCTGGAATCCGTAGTTTAGACCTTCTGACTTGTAGGGCTAGTGTTTCTTCATTGAAACAATACCTTTATTAAAGTGGAAAATTTTTTAAAGCTTTTCAGGTCCAGAAAGATTTACTGGACACAAAGACCACAAAAAGGTTTGTATTCATACCAAGAAGTAGTATAGATGTTGGGAAATTGGCTCTGTAGAAAGACTTTCTGTTTTAGCAATTTATAATTCAGATGAGTGGATGTAGTTGATTCTTACCACCCCACCCTATCAGTTTTTCCTTGTTGCTTATTCAATTCTAGGAGAAACTCAATATGCTCTCATAGTAAGTGCTTATTCCATTTTTTTTCTATTGTGTCTCCTCTTCTCTAGATGAGTTACACAGAAACTAGCTTGACTCAAGTGATAAGATTAAGATATTTGTTTAATGATGCTTCTCAGAGAGCTAATAGCAACTTAATTTAAAAGGGCATATGATAATAACTGAAAATGTTTTCAGAAGAATATGGATTTCAGACTGCCTCAATGTGAACTAATAAGCAGCAGAATTCTTGACACTTTCTAGGTGCTTGATAAATATCTCCAAACTAATTACACATTTATAGATAATGAGGGGTATATGAGGATCACTTCAGTTTCATAGCACAGCTGACTTCTTGTAGACAGCCTGCCTAGGATGTAGCAGTGACTCTGAAGGCACAAATTCCACAATTCAATGATGAAAAGATATAAACAAGAAGGACAAGAAGGAAGTGGTCCCAGAGTCTAACTGCACAGCTTGTAGACAATGGACATGAAAAACCTTTTTTGAAACTTGGTGTCTACCATTGCACAGTGAAACATCACAGTATCAGTTCTCAAGCCTGACTCAACAAAGTGCCACCATTGAGTCATCTGACCACTTCCTGGGTTTTCCCCCTTGAAATCTTCACACCCAGGGTCCACTTGTACTCCACCCAGATGGGCGATGATCTCAACAGGGTTCATTAGCTAAAGCCTTGACAGACCATACTTATGTAATGGTCCCTGTGGAGACCAGCATCCCATCTCTGGAGACTTACACTGAGGAGGGTTTAAACAGCAGCAATTAATTGGGAATTTTCCTCTACGCGTCATCTGTGAGAACCATCTGACCTCACAAGCAGGACTCTCTGTGGTGAAAAAGGGTGGTATGGGTCTTACAGGAAATGCAAAAGTGACTTCAGGGGGTTATATAGATGATTAGCCAAAGACTGAAGTGTAGCACTGGAATCTTGCTTCAGATTTGCAGAGTAGAAAGAGATGTGGGGAAGTCGAGGGGAAGACAGATCACTGTTGAAGGGTGGAGTTGATGACACATTTTAAGGGAAGAAGCACTCCTGTGGTCTTGTTCATTCAGCAGATACTTAACCCGGCACTTGTTATGAGGCAAGCCAACATTCTGGCCCTTCCTCCTCACCCCTATTTCTCCTGTGCCAGCTTTCTTTTTGTTGTTCCCAATTTGAATATTTTTCATACTCAGAGCTGTATAAACTTCTCTTCATCACCAGATTCTTTGATCTATGAACAATAGCAGCCCTTTGAATAGCAGAATAGGAATATTTGTTTCAGAATTTTACTTTTTCCGAGACTTTGAACATAACCGAGTCAGGAGAATTTCAAGTCAAGGGTTCCCATGGTTTGACCACACCCTGACCTCTTTTTGGTTCTCCTATTTCCTTTTCATAGTGTTTTTATTTTTTTACCCAATTTGGTCACACTCTTTTGAGGCTAATTATATACTGGCCTTGCAATCTTCACAAGATTTGCACATGACAAGTTCTGATTTGCTTGTTAGTCAGTGAAGGCAATCTTCAAAATGAAGCTTCATAAATAACCAAAAGGAAGATTTTATACTCAACAGTAAAGCTAATTTATACTTACAAGGATTTTTCCATGATGCATTATACAGTGTTAGGCATAATATTTTAATCTCCTACACTTTAACACACATTTCAGCCATCCTGACTTTGATTGACCTATGGCATCTGGATGCTTCATAATGTATTGTGAGGCATACAGCACTACATCATATTATAGGCTGTAATGTGTTACTATGTGATCTCTTAAGACTCTGTCTCTTTCCCTTGTACACACTTGCATGTGCACGTACATGCATGCATGCACAGACACACTTAGGTGCTTATATTCAATGGTCCCCAAACTTCAGTGATATTTCTCCCTGTTCTATTATCCACTAGTTATTCTGTTAGTGGAACAAAAGCAATTCCTTTCACTTCTGAGAAATTCTGAAGATGTGTTTATATAAATAACAACACATGCCAACAACCTAAATATAGAATAATTTTTTCTAGGGTTCTCTCAGCACTAATCATAAAGTTCCACGAATGACCTGACCAATAAATAACCTATCAGGAGAAAATGTGTTGTAATAAACAAGGTGCATAGTGATCTGGGTTCTGGAAATAGTTCTGCTACTAATTAGTATTGTGACCTTCATGAGATCATTTAACCTTTCTGAACCTCTTAAACTGACTCTTACCTATCCTACCTACCTCTCAGGTTATGAGGACAAAGTAGGGCAATGTATGCGAAAGCTGCTTGAACAACTTAATCTTCTGCACTGACAACTTTTATTTTTTAATCTTTTCTTTAACCCTTTATTTTTAAGTAATTTCTACACTCAACCTGGCCCTTGAACTCACAACCCAGAGGTCAAGAGTCATATGCTCTACCCACTGAGTCAGCCAGGTGATCCAACACAGACACCTTTTTTTTTTTATTTTTAAAAAATATTTATTTTTGAAGGAGACAGAGATAGAGTGTGAGCGGGGGAGGGGCAGAGAGAGAGGGTGACCCAGAATCCAAAGCAGGCTCCAGGCTCTGAGCTGTCAGCACAGAGCCTGATGTGGGGCTCAAACCCATGAACCATGAAATTGTGACCTGAGCTGAAGTCGGAAGCTCAACTGACTGAGCCACCCAGGCGCTCCCAGCACAGACAACTTTTAAAGTCAACTTTACCTTAGTTTGTGGAGCTGCTTTCAAATGAAAACTGTTTCTTCTGTGCTTAAATATATCACTTGCAAAACTATTTTAGAAACGAGGCCTGGTAAACTTTTTTTTTTAATTTTTTAAATGTTTTTATTTATTTTTGAGACAGAGAGAGGCAGAGCATGAGCAGGGGAGGGGCAGAGAGAGAGGGAGACACAGAATCCAAGGCAGGCTCCAGGATCTGAGCCGTCAGCACAGAGCCTGACGTGGTACTTGAACTCTAGGACTGTGAGATCATGACCTGAGCTGAAGTTGGATGCCTAACCGACTGAGCCACCCAGGTGCCCCCTGGGGTTTGGTAAACTTTTAAGGCAGTCATGCTTTATTAAAAGAAACCATCTGATTCACACTGTATTAGGCACTATGAAATCCTTTATTTTCTGAGATTTGAATTCAGGTCCCTCGTATCACACTCAAAACTCCCCACCTCTGTACCTAATCAGACTCTGGGACATTTTGCACAATGCTGACAACTTGTGATGGCTGTAAGTATAACTATCCTTCAAAAATCCAGGTGGACAGAAACTTCGCTTTTCATCTGATTTCTTGCATACACAACCAATTAAGAGATTAAAAGGACATACCAACTTTAAAATGTGTTATTTACTGACACTGGCAGTGTGTTGGCACTGTGTTTTGACTGCACTGACAGGAGCATAGTTATAGGGAAGAATTCTACCTAGATTCTTTTGTTCAGCTCATTACAATTGATTTGTTACTGGTATAAACTCAGGGTTATTATAATAATTAGCACAGACATTAATGTAACAAAATAGTGTTTTCCACCGAAACTAATATCCAAAGGCAAGCCTGGTTTTACTCCACTGTTACATGAGGTTCTTACGATGCTCTGATACCAAGGAGGTTCTTGATGCTCTGTGTCAGGCTGGGCTTCTTTTACTTTTATTCTTTTTTTGGTCTCCCTATTGAATCTTTCCAGGTCACAATTATGCCTAGTTTGTATCATTCCATGCCAATGAAGTGACAAACACTCTCACATGAGTCAAAGGCAGGATTTGAAGAGTGCAGGTGTTCAGAAGATTGCACGCCATGCCCTGTTTGACTGTGGGATTCATTACGGCTTATGGAAGGATGGCAGCACTTGAAGGACTCACATGGCAGAAACACATTTGCAGCTTGCTGCCAAGCCATACAGATGTGGAGGGAATGTTTAAATTCATCTAACAGAGACATGTTCAAGACCACCTGAGCCACCTCTGTGGCTCTCATCCCTGGTTTGTCAAAGCCGCAGGCTTACACACCTGCCGAGAAGTGTGCGCACCCCTCTAGGTCTTTGTAAAATGCATCTGTGTGCAACTCTTGATAGCTTTTACAAAACATGCAATTACTGCTCAGAGTAAGCTCCCTTCAGCTGCTTTCTAGTCAAGGGAAGTAGGTGTAAACATTTCTCAGCAGGCTGGAATTCCAAATGCCACTTGGATCCTGGGCTCTGGGCCTTTTTATATTGTCTGTGCATGTATTCCAGGCATGCTCCACCTGAGACAGTTAGGGTTCAGAGGACATGAAGCTTAGAAAAATCAGTGCTGTGTTAAAAATTCACCTTTGTAATAATTTGGAGAATGGGATTTGAAGTAAGCAATAATAAAGCTTTCAGTTGTGGTGGACAAAATGGCAATATGTTTTGATATTCCTATTAAGCGACACCAATTGTCTTTTCATGTACAAAAGTCATAAATAAAGAGATTTTGGGGGAACTTGGAATGATATGTTGAGTTGCAAACTCATTAACACTTGGCTTTTGAAATGGAAGAAAATGGTGCTGAAGTGGTTGCAGTAGTCTTTGGGGTGAAGAGAATGACAGGGCTTCACACAAGCTCTCTCCCGTTGCCTGAGGCCCGAGACCCTGGAACACCAGTGCCATTATTCCGGGGCAGTCTCCTGCCAGCCTGGCCGCCTGAGCCGAGGGACTCTGGGCCTTTCATAGGGTCAGAGACTTTGGAGTTGCAAATCGAATTCTTCACACTCAGCCATCTCAGAAACATTCATCATTTTCAGAAAAGTTGAACAGGAACAATGGTGACTATTTTATATTAATTTATTTTGGTCTGTGGTCAATTGATTCTCTACCAGCTTCCCTTAGTGCTGGAGTCTTTTAGTTCCATGAATCCTTTCCTCTGTTGCAGAAACCCTCTTTTCTCCTTCACCCTCTAGATCTGGCACTGCCTTTTCTCAGATGTTCCCTTGTGGGCCCTCCTTTCCTGCAGGAGCTTCTCTGTGATGGTTCTAAATATAACCATAGTTATATTTGCACCCAGGCCAGAGGGTGTGAAGTGCTTTCTTAAGGTTATCGTGTTTGCTCTTCTCCTCTTCCCATCCTTCCAGGAGGTTAGAGCTTGCAACGATCGCCCTGTGCGTTTTTCACAAATCACTCTCCCAGACGTGGTAAAGAACAATGACAGCACCCGCTGGACGGTAGTAAACCATCACAAATATAAGAGGTGCTTAGGGAATCCAGCTCAGGAAAGATCTTACTTAGAGACGTTACTGTTTTTTTCTCTTTCCCTTCCTTCGTTCCCTCCTTCCTCCCTTGTTTTGTTCCTTTTTCTTTTCCTTCCAAAATGGTTATTAAGTTACTTCTATGTGCTGGTAGGTCAGAGATAGACATATATTTAAATGAAGTGATTTGACTTGAGCTTAATAAAGAGGATATTTACAAAGGTGTGGGCTAGGGTAAGGACACTAGCAAGGTAGAGTGCAAAACACTGTCTTGGTAACAGTGGGGCACCGTTAGCACTCCCACGCCTGAAAGGGCAACAGTCCAAAGGGGTTACTACAACCCAGGAGGGTAAACTATATGGAGAGGACCTCCTGAGAGGGACCATGGTCTCAGAGAGAGAGGGCACAGCCAATTCACAGCAACCTAGCTTATTTTCAGATCTTATTCTCTTCTAAGTTCTAGTCTCCAGCAGGGGCCTTCCATAGGCCTACACAACTAGCAGCCAAATACAAGAGAAACTTCATTGTGGCCTCTGAAGACACAGTGTGGACACAGAGAAGAGAGGGAGATTGAAAACTGCAGTGGCTAGGGGCTGGGGGAGAAAGGCTGAGCAGCACTGTCATCAAAGGCCTCCCAGAGGAAGCATGGTCTTGGCTAAGTCTTTAGTAGGATGTGGGCAGAGAAGGATAGGGAAGCATAGAGCTGATGGAGCAGCATGTACTAAAACCAAGAATTGAGAGGCTGATGATCTGTTGCAAACCATGGGCCATGTCATGGAAGTGACAAGATGTTGTAGATGGAGCTGACAAAGAGGACAAGGACCAGGTCCTGGAGCTTGAACTTTATGTATAGACAATAGAGATCTGTTGCCATTATCTTCGAGGCAAGAGGCACAATCAAATGTCACTTAAGGAGATTACACTGGGGGCAGCGAAGCAGTGTATGTGCTGTTTGAAGTGAGTTCAGATTGGAGCCTGGAGCCAAGCTAGGAGTCTAACATAGTAAAATAAGGCAGTGGCATTCAAAGGAGAAGAGTTCAGTGTACATTTGTCCAAAAGCCCAAGTCCACCTACATCCATCCTGGCTTCCCTTTTCTGAGTACAGAAAATACACATATTCCTTCCCTACTCTAAGCTCTCCTGTTCCTCCCTGTTAAGGAAGGAATGTGCCTTCCCATCTATAGAATCTTCTGAACTAACTTCTTCCTGCCTTCCATTATGCCTTTCTCTGTGAATGCTGGGCTAATGGGCTCCCTTGGGCTTCCAAAGGACTCAGTCAACACCTATCTTCTAACATTTATTTCATTACGATAAAATGGCCTGTTTATGTTTCTGTTTTATCCACTGAAAAGTGAACATCTTGGAGAATGAGACCTCATCTTATTTACTTTTGTATCTGTAGTCTTTGATCCACAGTAGGTTTTCAATACGTATTTACTAGATTGACTTGAACTGAACTTTTGACTTTCTTGTCCCAGTTTTTGTGAACTCCCAGTTTTTGGAAGAGTGGAGTTGGTAGAAGGAAAGCACAGCCTCCTGACTGGACAGATTCACTGACTCTACACCAGGACTCAAAGTTGTGACAGATGGTGCAACCAGGTCACCATCACATCTGAGTTTCCACCCAGATATCTAGTTCTCTAAAAGTCTTTACCCTACAGTTATTTTTTCTTACAAAGACCCAAGAGCAGCATCAAGTGAAATTGTGTTTTGGAGAAACTTGTAAACTATGTGAGACATACCGCAATAATTTTAGGTATATCTAGCTATATGTAATTAATAGTTAAGTTCTTGGATAGCTAGTTACAATCACTCTACACATGAAAGCAGGAAATACACAGAAAACATACCAATGAGATCAAGCAAAGTCTGCAGCAAAGCCTGAAGGGCTAGGGGTACAAATCTGTCATATGTGCTCTTCCAGTCTTCTAACCTAAGTAATCCTTATGAAAAGATGAAATAGTCCAAATAGCATGGCCTAGAAATCCTAAGGGACACAGAAGACATAGTAGAAGGATGGATCACAAGGAGAGAATTGCTAGGAGGGTAAAGGAAAGTTCCAACAGTCACAATGTACTTGGCTAGATAGCTTATCTACACTGCCTTTAATGCTCATGATAATCCTGTAGGCTAGATGTGATTCTTACCCTCACTTTATAGATAGGTTCACTGAGGTTCAAAGCAGTTCTTTCGTTCAGCAGACATTTACCACCTCCCGAGTAGGTGCCAGGCACTATTTCCAAAGCCATCCAGCAGATCTGGATTCTGAATCCACATCTGTCTTGAGTCAAAATACTGATCTTTTCACGATGCAGTTTTCCTTTTCCAAGCCACTTAGTTGTAGCTTTGGAGCAATACTTCCCTGAACCCATTGTACTAGTTTTAGAGCAACATTTTTTTTAAATCTATTGTTTTAGCAGAACAGTTACGTTTTGGAGTGCTGTGTTGCTGTAATATGCTTGCTATAAAAAAACCTCAGACTTCTAGGGTTCAGATAGTATCTAACCTAAACCTCTCAGCATTTTAACATCGTGCTTGCTAAAGCTTCACATGATCTAATGCAGCCTGGAGTGCAGTTTTCTATGTGGGCAGAATGCATATGTGGAGGCTTTCAGTGGGAGAGCTTTAATTCTCAACACCGTTAGTTCTGTTGTTACTGGGAGTTTAATGTGTCTTGAGTTGTGATAGATTATAAAATGCAAGTTAGTTATTTCTGTAACAAATACAGGCACAGTGGATTCCTGAAAACTCTTCTTCCCTTCATACTGTACTAACCCCAGATCTCCCCTTCATGGCTGTCTGTGGTCTGCTTCAAGGCAATTCATGAGAAAAATATATTTCCTTCTCACACGTCCCACATGTTTTTGCTTGCATGCGACTCCCATGACTGGAGGCCACCAGTTTTGCAATGCTCCATACTGTTTTCAAAGGTGGTTGAGGTGTTCCTGGGATAGCTCAGTAGATCAAGCATCTGACTCTTGGTTTCGGCTCAGGTCATGATCTCATGGTTCATGAGTTCGAGCCCCGCACCTGGCTCTGCGCTGACAGTGTGGAGCCTGCTTCTGATTCTCTTTCTCCCCCTCTCTCTGCCCCTCCCCCACTAGCTCTCTCTGTCTCTCAAAATAAAGAAATAACTTTTAAAAATTAAAAAAAAAGAAACAAAGATGGTTGAAGAAAGTGTGGAGGAAGGTTACAATGGCCACTGCTGCATTCTTAGCAGGAAATATGGCCAGGCTAGTTGCAAGCCATACTAGAGAGAACATTTCAAAAGCAGAGAGTAACACATTGGGTTCGATGACATCAAAGATGTCTCTCCTTCCTCTGGGTCTCCATCCTCCCCTACCCTTATTTCATCCCCAAAGATAGCTCCCTGTGAGCAACGCAAGGTCTTTTCTTGAAGCCATAGTTGAAGAATTGGATTAAAAATGTGTTTGAGGGACACCTGGATGGCTCAGCTGGTTAAGCACCTGACTCTGAATTTTGGCTCAGGTCATGATCTCACAGTTTGTGAGATGGAGCCCCGCATTGGGCTGTGTGCTGACAGTGCAGAGGCAACTTGAGATTCTCTCTCTCCCTCCCTCTCTCTCTGCCCTTCCCCTGCTCGCACACACTGTCTCTCTCAAATTAAATAAATACATTTTAAAAATTGTGTTCACTTAAAAAGTGATTGACGATGAGAAACTGGTTGTCAGGAAAATTAAGAAGTTGGCAGAACAGGTCTTCAGTAACCCAGGTGTCTTAGGATGTCCCAGTGCACCTTGCTTCAGACATCCTTTGCCCTTAGAATGAATCTCCTGGACCGGTGCTTCAGGAGCTCCATATCCCATCACCACTATTTTGCTTCTTTTTCTCTCCCTTTCCAATATGATCTCTTATCTTACTCAGAAAGTTACCTAGTCTCAAACTTATGCCTTTAAGTCACCACATGTTCTCCAGAGTTACTTGATCAAAAAAAATTTACTTATAAAAATAACAACTGAATTTTTTGCTTTCTCATTGGTATTTTTGAATATTTGCTATGTAGTAAACAGCATGCTAAGTAATATACATGGATCATCTCAACTAGTCCTCAGAACAACTCTTATACTGTAACAAAATCCAACCATTCATTCATTCAATCAGTTACTCAAACAATATGTTCTGAGTGTCTACTCTATGTGAAGTAGTATTCTAGGCCCTGGGAATACAGTATTTAAGAAGACCCTGGACAGATTCAGCTTAAAGTCTAGACAAAGAAACAGATAACAACAAACAGATAAATAAGATCATTTCAAGTAGCGATAAGTGGCATCAGGCAAATAAGATAGTGCAGTAAAGATAGACATTAAATAGAGTGATGAGGGAAAACTTCTCTGGGGCAGTAATTTCTTTTTCAGTTTATTTATTTATTTAGAGAGAGACAGAGACAGCATCAACAGGGGAGGGGCAGAGAGAGGGAGAAGAGAGAGAATCCCAAGCAGGAGCTGCACCATTAGCACAGAGCCAGATGTGAGGCTCAAACTCATGGAAACCACAAGATCATGACCCGCGCTGAAATTGAGAGTTGGATGCTGAACTGACTGAGCCATCCAAGTACCCCTGAGCAGTCATTTTCAACAAAAATTTTTAATATTTATTTATTTTTAAGAGAGAGAGAGACAGAGTGCAAGAGGTGGAGGGGCAGATAAAGAGGGAGTCACAGAATTCAAAGCAGGTTCCAGGCTCTGAGCTGTCAGCACAGAGCCCGATGAGGGGCTCGAAATCACGAACCAGAAGATCCTAACCTGAGCTAAAGTCCAACACTTAACTGACTGAGCCACCCAGGCACCCCTGCAGTAATTTTTTTTAATGTTTGTTTGTTTGTTTATTTGTTTATGAGAGAGAGAGGGAGAGACAGAGCATGAGTGGGGAGGGGCAGATAGAGAGGGAGACACAGAATCCGAAGCAGGCTCCAGGCTCTGAGCTGTCAGAGCCCAATTCAGGGCTCGAACTCATCATCAGCAAGATCATGACCTGAGCTGAAGTCAGCCACTTAACCGACTGAGCCACCCGGGCTCCCTGGGGCAGCAATTCTTAAGTTCAGACCTAAATGATAGAAAAGTTAGACATACAAATACTGGGAGAAGAACATATTAGAAACAGGGAACAATGCACATATATAAACGAAGCAAAACAGGAAGAATGTGTCTGGTCTGTAGTGAGCAAAGGAGAGAGTACCAGATTAGGAGATTTAATTATGGCCAGAGCCAGCATCTATAAAGTCTTGTGGGTAATAGAAGGAGTTTGTATTCTATTCTGAAGATTAGAGTAAGAGAGTGGTATGATCTGATTTAGACTTTTAAAAGATCACCATATGGGGCGCCTGGGTGGCTCAGTCGGTTAAGCGTCCGACGTCAGCTCTGGTCACGATCTCGCGGTCCGTGAGTTCGAGCCCTGAGTCGGGCTCTGGGCTGATGGCTCAGAGCCTGGAGCCTGCTTCCGATTCTGTGTCTGCCTCTCTCTCTGCCCCTCCCCCGTTCATGCTCTGTCTCTGTCTCAAAAATAAATAAACTTAAAAAAAAAAATTAAAAAAAGATGACCATAGAGAATGGATTGTAGGGGTCCTAGATTATAGAGAGGCATATAATAGGAAAATTTAATAGTCCAGAAGAAAGATGCTGGTGGCTTAGATGTTAGTGGTGAAATGATTCAATAGTCAGGACAGATGCAGGAGAAGTTTTGGAGGTAGAGCTACTAGGTATTAGAATGAATGTGGGTGAGGGTGATGAGAAGAGAAATGAAAGATGACTCATAGTTTTTAGCTTGGGCAGTTAGGTTATGTCATGACTGAGCTGGAGATGAAGGGGAGCAAGAGTGGGTTTTTTTTTTGTTTGTTTTTGTTTTGGATGGGGGATTGAGTTGAGGCAAATCTAGAGACTTGTTTGGCATACCTTTTAGACATCCAACAAAAATGCCAGTTTGGATATGAGTCTAATACTCAGGAGAGTAGTCAGAGTTGGACATATCAATTTGGGAGTTGTTAGCCAGGATTGGCTAAATACATGTTGGAATTTGCTGGTCAGAAGTAGTGTTATATATAGGGTTCAAAGAAAGAATTCTTTAATTCGCCCTGAAAGAGGTGAGATGGCTTCATAGAAGTACTGCCAGATTGCCTTGGTGGATTCTAAAGTAAAAGATTAGGAACAAGGAAGGGCAAGTGTCACAAGATGTTTAGGGTAGATTCTTCAGACAGGAGTGAAATGAAGGTGGATTCTTCAGTAGGGCATGGAGGGGTGGAACAATATTGGCATGCTTGTGAAATTGCATTAGCTTGGCATGGCTGAGCATAGTTTGGAGACAGAGAATGAGTCAAGTGGGAAAAGAGGTTAGCTATTATATACAAGACTTATTTCTCTGAAATTTCAGACAAACCCAATGATATATATATAATATCACCTCATTTTACAGATGTGAGAATTGAGGCATCGAGATTTTAAGTTATTTGCTCTAGATAACAAAGCTGGCAGGTGATTGAATTGGAATTTGATTCCAGGAAAACTGGTTCCCATTCCTGTCCCTCTGATGCCACATTGAGTATCTATCATGCAATTCTGAAACATCTGGGCTTTAATTTCTGGGAAACGGCGATCTGGTGGAACTCATATGCCATCACTTTCATAGAATCTCATTGTTCCTTGGATTGAATTTAGCCATTCTGTGAATGGATGGATCTATGAATTTGGATGGAAAAAATTAGACAAATGTCTAACTGTTCGGTAGCATTTCCTCAAGTTAAGAATTTAGGTAACAAACCTTAATAATACTTGTCGATGAAATGTCTTCACATCACATCCAATTTGTTGCAGGTATCTTGAAGTATCATTTACATCCCTTGCTATTCAAAATTACCAGAGCTATTAGTTAGACCTGCTGTTAGATTTTATTATTTAATGCGTTATGAAGACACTCATCACAAATTTGTTTTTACATTTTGATAACTGCCTTTCCATATCCTTGGAGTTATTTTGTAATCTTTTGCACTTAAAATCATTTTTAGGAAAAGGGATCCAATTAGGCTTCTCCAGACTGCGAAAGGAATCAAGGTGCACACATTTTAAAAAGGTCTAAAAACTTTGATCTAGTCCAAATTCCCATCTAATATAGGAAATATCCTTGGTTCTATTACTCAGAAGAAGTTGTGTAGAATTTATTTAATACTTCCAGTGACTGGGGAGTTCACTATCCAATAAATGAATATTTTTGTTTTGTTTCTTTAAAGCTCAATTAAAAAAAAAGCCGTTGTTATATTGGAAGTAATAACTGCATTAAGTTTCCTCCCCTCTCCCTCTTTTTAGAACTGCCCTTCCCTCCTGAACTATGTTCCTTTAAAAAATGTGAACTATTTCTGTCTGGTTTCTTTAAATCTGTTTTCCTGAAGGCCAGGGTATATTTCTGACGCTTCCCAGAATTCCTACCCCTCACTCTTACAAATCTGCAAAATATCGGGGTAATCATCTCACAATTTCCTATCAGTGACACATCCCCATCTAGTCCTTCCCTGAAATTCATAATTAAATTTAATTGCAGTTCTCCTTATTGCTTCCTCAACCATCTGAAAGATGAAACTATTAGTAGAGCAAGTCAAGAATTTATCAGATACATGCTTTTAGCAGAATGGAACTTTCAACAGCTGTCTAGATAAAGCCCCAGCCCTACCTCCATCACTTCTGGATGCTGTTTCTTTGCCAGCATTATTGGCTGCATTCAGAAAACACCATGCATCTTCTGTCCTTGGCCATTTAATGTGAAGTTTACTTCCACAACAATATCAATTCTGTTTCTCTCCTTTTCTCATCAATGGCCAAATGGTCTCCACCATATTCCTACACTTTGCTTCATGAATTTTCATACAGGTGCGCGCCTTCCTGACAAATGAGATCTATTTCTTTTGAAAAGTATGTCTTTCCACTGCCACCTTCCAGTTGGCAATTGTCTCTTTCTTCCCATCAAGTCACAGTGATTTCTGTTTTTCTTGGCTGCCGCTGTAAATTTGTAGAAAGGAAAGAATTTGCAGTTCCTGGGGACTATCTATGCCACGTTGGGTGTAACCACAGAGTTAGAAAGGGCCGCTGCAGGCACCACTCAAAGGAAACTTGGCAACAGAAATCCACTTCCCATCCCCTTACCACAGCTGTGAATGCCATTGTCAAGCAATTTATATTGAACTTTAAAAAAGTGTTTAAAGACAGAAAACTGTAGTGGGAGTTGGTACAGTCAGTGCTGTTTTTACACTTCTCATTTGTTCCTTGGTGTTTGGGATAGAAGTTCACTCAAAAGAAAATGTTAAGAACCAGTTTTACTCCAAATGCCAAAAGAACAGCACTCTTAGTTATTTTCTGACTGTAGAGGACTAGAATATTACATAAAAGGAATTTATCAATACTACTCCTTTCTCTTCCTCAAATCTTTTGTTTCCATTTCTAAGTCTGGGATCAAATCTTTCAGGAAAAAGAAAAAGAAAGAAAGAAAGAAAGAAAGAAAGAAAGAAAGAAAGAAAGAAAGAAAGAAA